>NW_008240034.1:491436-523248 GCF_000691975.1 Corvus brachyrhynchos | reverse complement strand
CCGGGACGCAGCTCGTCGGGATGTCAGAGCTCGCTGTCAGGACTGTGCTTTGTTGTGCTGCTGTTTGCAAAGACAGAGCCGATGGGCACCTGATGTTGGAGAATAATGGTGAAACTCAGCTGGGGCTGGTGGTGCGGAGGGAGCGAGCTGGCGGGAGCAGCGCGGGAGCAGGGAAGGAAGATGATGGATGTCGCAGGCCCGTGTCATGCAGGAGGTGCTTGAACAGCAGGGAGAGATGCTCAGTCCTTCGCTTCTCCTCCTGGAGAAGTCCAAGATGTGTTTGGTGCTCTCTGCCAGGAGAAAGCGAGGTGCCCTGGCTCGGGGGAGTGCTGAGCTGGTCTGTGACTCCAGCCCGGGCAGTGCTGCTGTGAGCGAAGCAGAGGGGCTGGAGTCTGTAGGGAAGAGCTCCCCAAGCCCACACCCAGGGGTGCAGCTGGTTCTGGTAACCTCTGCCCCCAGCTGCTTCTGGCCAAAACAGCCCTGCCAGAGTCATAAAAGGGGGGACGACGGACTCTGGGCAGCGCCGGGAGCTGTCGGGCCCTTTGCTAATGGAGGCTGCTTGGTTCGGCCCAGGTGGAGGGTACAGGTTGCTCCACAAATTTGGGTGGAAAACACAGTCCAGACATGGGTAAGAACCTTTGGATTTCAAAAGGCCTCGTTTACATTTCTTCTGCTTTACAAAGTCGTAACTGTTTAGCAGCTCTATACTACACTGCAGGAAAGAAGACATATTCTCACACTTTTCTAAGGAAGAGAAGTTTTTCTTATTAGAATTTTTTTATTTATTTTAATATATAAAACACTGTAAAAAAAAAGCAACAATTTGTTTTCTTAAACACACAGAACATGTAAATTTGTATCTGCAAAATCTTGGCAGGTGGATGTGGTGGGATTATTTTTGCCCTGTTCTGGTGCAGTCTACCTCAGTGTTTCTTAAGGATATTTTTTAATACTACGCACCTCTAAACCTGTTGAAATATTCTGGTCTGGACCTATTGTGGATCAGGGAAAATCAGTATCAGCTGATTCCAATACCAGGGACCATTCATGAAGGGAATGGGAAGGAGAATGGCTCGTCACTGTTGATCCCTAATCTGAACAGTAGTGGCCAATGAACCCATTTACAAATTTGAATCTAATCTCATCCCTTAGTTCTGTTGTGATTAAAAAAAAAAAAAGAGAGAACAAAAGAGCCATTTAAATGTTTGGACTTCAGTGAACTCACAACCTGAAAGGAACAGGCTGCTTCCTCCTGGAGCAGCATGTGCCAGCATGGAGCAGGGACTGGGACCAGCCCTTGCTGTTGGGGTTGCATTGGGGTGGCTTGGTCACTGCTCTTCTCACTGTGCAGAAGTGACCCCAGATCCTGCCAGTGACCTCCTGAAACAAACCTTTCCCAGCATGCCCTTGCTTGGATAACATTTCCAACGGCAGCGATCGTAACTGTGGGAATAGAAGATCTTTTAGCTGAAGGAACATTGGAACCTCGTATTGGGTCTGGCTTTTCCATGCAGTTGATACTGGTTGGCCCTGTGAGTACACATGGTTTGCAACACTTGGATGGCCGAGCCAGGGAGTGCGTGCTGCTCCGTGGACAGGCAGTCCCTTCCCATGGCTCATCGTGTCACCTTCACTCTGCACCGAACGGAGCAGTTGTTTGTACCCAGCACTGTGTGTAAGGTTACTCATCCTTCCTACCTTGTGCCCAGGGGGAGGGAAGGCGTGTGGTACCAGTGGTGAGGGTATCGGATTTCTCCTCTGTAAAACAAATAACACTAGTGGTTGCTGCTCGTGGCTGTTACAGATCACACTCAGCTGTAGAATTAGGAAGAATAAATGAACATCACCCGCAAAGCCCAGCTCTCACTGCTGGAAAATCCGTCCTTGGCTCACAGCCGACACTTCAGTCTCTGCTGCTGGAAGATCCTCGCCCCAGGGATGCCCGAATGCCTCACTCAGATCTTGCTGATTCCTGCTCAGAGAATTCCTGCAAGTGGAGATTCACGTGCTATTGAAACCTCTGCTGCCAGGGGCCCCAGCCTGGGCAGGGGTGCGGTGCTGAGCCTTCCTCGGGGGAGCTGCTGCTCTTTGCCCCAGCTTGATCCTTATGGGGCAGAATTCCCCAGCTGCAGTGGAAGCACAACACTCGCTGGTGCTGCTGCTGCTGCTGCTTTAGGAGGAACCAAATGCTGGTGCAGGAGAGCGGGTGGGATGGCTGGAGGAGGACACCCAGCAGTGGGAAGCTCTTTCCTTGCATTAGTATTTGTTGGAGGGTTGGCTCCTGCCCTTTGTGGGCAGAGAACGCCCTGCTTGCAGCACAGGGCAGCAGGACAGACCCCTCAGCCTGTCCAACAGCAGCTGGAGCCTCCTGGGCGCAGTCGGGCACCACCAGATAGCCTGGAATTCACTCTGGTGAATCAGGAGGAGCAAGAAGCTGAGCTCTGCTGAGCTTTCACTGAGAAAATGTCTGAGGTGGAGGCTGGAGAGGTTTCTCAGAAAGGTTTCCACATTAAACTCAATTGCCACTTCCCGAACGGCTCTTGCCAATCTGGAACTTCTCTCGTGGGCCAGCGCAGCGCTGCAGAGCTTGGCTGCTGGGTTAGGAACGTGTCTGTCTTGGCTGCTTGTAAATACTCTATTGTGTTGTAAAATAGAAGAGCTCAGACATAAACTCTGTGCCAGCACTGGGTTGGGAAAGGTGATGGGAACTAGACCACGCTGCAGCGATGATGGTAAAGCAGCTGTGTGGGTATGAAGAAGCTGCTTTTAGGTTGCTAAAGGGTACTCTTAATTTATGGGTAGTTTATCTCTTTCCTTCTAAATTTGTATTATAGCGATGGGACACTTTGCTTAATTTTAGTCTGTTGCCTATAGTGTTGGTATCTCTTTGGAAAAAAAAAATACCGAAGTTGCTTCTTGTGTTACTGAGCTGACTGTGCTGAAGGCAAATAGGAAATGACAGGAGCAAGAAGGGTGCTGAGCCTCTGCTTTAGAGGAGGGAGGGAGGCAGTCGAGTTCCCTCTCAATGCCACTGTGACACGAAAACGGACCCTGAGGTGTCCTGGGCCCTTCCTGCTACCGAGACTGGAACCTTGTTTTACAAGCCAGAACATAAAATGTCTTTGTGCCATAAAACCTTACTGTCAAGGCTGTGCCAGGTGCTCCCGTGATCCGTGTGGGGTCGGCTCAGAGCCTGGAGGGAGCATGGAACTGCAGATGAACCCTGTGATCCTCTTGGAGCCGGGGACTCACAGGAACCCTGGCCCTGCCCGAAGAGCCGCCGCCCCTCGGAGTGTCCTGTGGTCCAGGGAAAGGAACTGCTGAATGGGTTGGAATCAAGAAATAGTTACTTCGTGAAATTCAACATAAGATTTAGTTTGGTATTTGTATGAACTTAATGGAATTTGGCCTTTTTATTACCTTCTGCTTGGCTCTGTGTTCCCTCTGCTTGGATTCTGTCCATGAGTGTCAGTGTAAAGCCTTGACGTGTTCAGCCTTGTTAGGAGCATCACAAGAGTGAAGCCAATCATCCAGCTGACTTTTGGAGGAACCTGACTGTTGAAAAGCAACTCTAAAATTACCATTTTTAGCAAATCTGCTGTCATTAAATGTGTATTTCTTTTTAAAATGAATTTGCTTGTCCTTCTCAGAAGGAAGCACTTATTCTTGCAGTTTGGGCAAATTCACTGCAGCACAATGCAAGCTGTAAGGGGACAGGTAGAGAAATGACTTTTTAAATATTGTATAATAAAGTTAGTATTAACTCCTATGGTGTTGTTATTTTTTTGCCAACAGATTTGCAATCAGACAGAAATTCTGTTCCTGGTAGTGGTTTTGTTCCCACTCGAGTGTTCCAACTGGTGGAGTTAAATAATTCCCTTTCTCAGCCCAGAAGGGTTCCTTGGGAACAGGGTCCGGTGGCTGGGAGGACCTGGAATAGTCCTGGCAGCTAAAGAGGAGCCATCAGTAGAGGTTAAATGTGGGCTCTTGCTTAGCTGAGCCCCAGCCCCTGGTCAGTCCCAGAAGCACCAGTAAATCTTGAGCTGAGGACTCTTTACCTGAGAGCTCCGAGCTGGACTCGACACCAAAGCTTTGTAAATCCCGACTCTCCCAGCAGCATTCCAACGCTTCCACCATCCCTGCTTCCAGGTCTTTTCCCATAACTGAGTCCCATGAAAACTGATGGAGAATTTTAGAAAGGCCACTTCTAAATCTGCAAAGGTAGAGTGTTATTTACGCAGGAAAAGTGTCACCTTTTGCTTTAGTTTGGGGAAGGATTTTATTCTTGGGAGTATCAAAACTGGTTTGTATTTGAGGACCCTCATGGATGGGGGAACTGGACATCAGCTTCATCCAACACAGCCCAAAACAAACCCTCTGCTTCACTTAAATAAACCACAGACAGTTTCAGTTACATGTTAGGGGATGTTCTGTGAAGTCCTGTTTTTTTTTTTTCCCCAGTTCATTCTTGCTGCTCCCACCTTTCCCTCTGCATATCTAAGGCTCCAGAATACAAGTAGTACTGCAGATACCTCTTGTTTGAAATAAAGGATCAAATGTGCCATGATTTTTTTAAAAAAAGGAAGAAAGAAAAGCACCTTCCCCCTTGATTTATTTTTTCAGTGTTTTCATATCTAAGAGCCAAGCAGTGACATGTACAGAAAATCTTTGAATAGTAAAAAAAAAAACTTGCTGTGTGTCAGAATATTGAACAATTAATTGTTTATATTAAAATTCTGAATAAATTATCCAAGAATAACTGTTCATTTTGTGTCTGCTGTCTGTGCAGCACTGAAGGCTGCTTTGCCATGAAGAAAGTACTAAATTCGTACTTTGGAATAAGTTGCAAAATAAATGGTGTTAAGGAAAAAACCAAAACCCACAGCTCAACCAACTCAAGGCTTGTGGTGTGAAGCCAGTGGAACTCCTCTGCCTGATGGCTCTGGTGGCCCTGTCCTCACCTCGGGGTCTTGGGTGATGCCTCTGATGCCGTCAGGTGAACTTGGGTACCAGGATTCCTTCTGGAGCATCGAGAGCTCTGTGATGTAATTCTGTTATTTCCCGGGCATGGCCCAGGTGTTCTCTCCTTGGAAGGGACAAACTCCTCACTGGTGGTTTTAAAGTATCAAAGGCAGAGGATCAGCCCTGTCCTGTGGTGGAGCTGCTGTAACCGGGTGTGCACCAGGAACCTCCTGTCCCTCCTCCTGTCCTGTCCAGGCCCTTCTGGATTGGGTTTCTAACTCAAACCTGGTTTTGTTTCACCAGAGCCAAGATTTCCCTCCTGATCGGCTGCACCGGTGAGGTGAGGGCTGTCCCCTCCTGCCAGGGAGTTGTGCAGAGCCACAAGGTCCCCCCTGAGCCTCCTTTGCTCCAGGCTGAGCCCCTTTCCCAGCTCCCTCACAGGACTGATTCTTCAGACCCTCCCCCAGGGTTCCCTTCTCTGGACACCCTCCTGCCCCTCAATGTCTTTCTTGCAGTGAGAGGCCCAGAACTGGATACAGCACTCAAGGCCTCCCCAGTGCCATGTTTTTTCTAAGCCTGTCCAGAATGCTCTCACTGTGAGAATGATCATAAACAAACTGGTATTTTAAGATGTTTCGGAGTTGCTTCTTCTGGCACAGGCTTGTTCTCTGGGGATGCTAAAATGCAAAAATAAGCAAAGCCACAAAATGAACTTGCTGTCCCAGGAGGTTTGCTTCCCACTGGGCTCTCTGGGATGCTGTGGGGAGGCTGCTGAGACTTGGACAGCCCTTGTGCCATTATCCCTCCTCACTTCCAGGCTGCTTTGGCACCCCCCAAGCCGTGTCAGACACGTGGCAGGAGGAAAAGAGCTCATCTTGTTTGAGCCAAGGACAACTCACCATCCCATCAGCCAGAGCAGCTGCCTGGTGTTTAGGAGCTTCCCTGATCTCTGATGCTAATCGAGCTCTTGTGGACTTCAGAGAAATTAAGCCATAATTCCTCTTTGCTCTTGTGGTTTCCTGGAGCACAGGGTAATTGCCATTCTAAGTGCTGCCAAAGCTGCGGTCTCTGAGTAATTGGCGTGAGTGGTTCTTGTTCTGATTAGGGTTTGGCTGGGGCTGGTGAGTGCTCGGGGCTCTGGGATGAGGAGCATGTGTGCATCAGCCCACGGGGCTTGTTGGGAAGGAGGGAATGCCTGGGCCAACATACTCGAGGCTGGACCCGAGGGTCCTTGTCTGCTGTACCAAGGGCAGGGCAGGGGCACTGCCTTGGAGCTGAAGTCTTTGTCTCTCTCCTGTACAGGTGAATAAGGTCAGTACAGGCATTTCTGTGCCTTGTTCACCCTGCGTAAGACAGACCTGCTGGGCTTTGGGGTGTCTGTTGCTCCACAAGGTCAAACCATGACAGCAAAGACCAGGGACTCGTTAAGAGGAGCCCTGTGTATGTAGGAGGCTAACGAGCCATGGTGCAAGGAGCCCACGGGCTGGGCCAGGCGTGCGGGGTTCAGGGCCCACACGGTGGTTTTTCTCTGAAGGGAACAGGAAGCAGTTGCGGCAATAGCTGCTCCTCGCAGCCATCATGACTTCAGGGCTCCCAGGGCTCCTGCACCGGCTGCTTCAGGGTCCACGACCCCCCTGGTGACCCTGCTGGACCCTCCCGGAGCCCAGACCCCCTCAAGGGTGGGAGTGAGCAGCACTGGGGCCGCTGTGGTGGGAAGTGCAGCATGGGAGAGGTGGGTTTGTTTGTGCCGTCGGAAAGGGGAAGCGGTGAGAGGGTTGAGCCAGCGGTCCCCGTGAGCAAACCGCCCTCATGGCCGCTGCTTCCCCGGTGAGGCTCCGCTTCTCGCTCTGCTCCAGCAGCTGGAGAAGAAGCCAGGGCTGTCAGATCTGAGCGTGCACGAGGAACCCTCCGCAGATATGCCTCCAGCCTTCAGGGTAAGTCTCTCTCTGCACAAGCTCCATCCCACAACAGAGGCGTTGTCACTCACCATCCTCAAGGCCTTGTGAGGAAGCAGCTTGTCTTGAAGCCAAAAGTCCCAGCGCTGGGTTTGTGCAGCCTTCCTCCTGCACGAGCTTCAATGCAAAACATGGACTGGGGAGGCTCAGCCTACACGGGGTTTTGCTCTGCTGTGAGTGAAGAGGAGGAGATGAGGTCAGGGTTTAACCCCCAGGTGTCCCCGTGGTGGGCTCTGGGGCAGTGCTGGGCTGGCTGAGCACCCTTCAGGTGCTGATCTCGGCTCCTGCTGCTGCTGTGCCACAGCTGAATGTTTGCAAAAACACCCTGGCACTGCCCACAGTGGGGTTTGGGCTGTGCACAAGAGGGGTCCATGCCCTGGGCCCCCAAATTCCAATCTGGACTGCCCACTCGAGGTCTATCAGGGAGATGGAAGCAGAGGGGATGTAGACAGGGCTGTAATGGGCAGGGGACACTTCGGGGTTTGTGGCCAGGCAAGAAGAAAATTTTTTGACACCTGCTTTTTGGGCTCCAAGCCATGGAGGTACCTGTGGTCATTCCCAGATTGGCTGGGCTCTGCTCAGTGAGGCCACAGGCATCAGCTGAACAGCAAGGAGGAGTTTTGGTCTGGCCCCAGAGCCCAGCAGCTGCACTGGGGTAAAACTTGGCTCCTTCAGCCTAATGGAAAGGTTGGGAGGTAAGTTTGGAGCCTGTCTGGGCTGTAGGGCTGGTGCCAGCTGGGAGCAGTGGGCTTGGAAGGTGAGGAGTTGGGTGTCTTGGGGCAGTTTGGCGTTAGCTGAGATTGCTCCCACCTTCCTCCCTGTGTGGGAGAGCTGAGGAGAGCTTGGAGAAAGGCCCTTGCCAGGGGACTGGGACTTGCTGTGAGCTGCAGGATGATGCTGATGTTGCGGAGGGATGGGGTCTCTTGCAGTCCCTTGCAGAGGCTCTGCCATAGCAGAAAGTGAGAAAAAAGTGTAAATAGCGAGGCTTCATAAACATCCTGTAAAGACATCAAGCCTTGTAAGTATCAACTCTGACCCTTCACTGAAGGTGAAGGTGACTCTTACCCAGGTGAGAAGAAGTGCCTGAAAGTTGATGGTCTGTCACACTCACAGCCATGAACGGAGCAGAGAGGCTTTGGCAGAGGGCAGGGGGGCTGTGGTGTGTTAACAGCTTGTTTTCTGTTTCTGTCTGCAAGCCTCGAGCAGCACTCAGGGGCTCTGTGTGCTCCGAGGCCACTAATCCTCAGGTCCAGCTGTAGGAAGTCACTGACCTGTCACACAGGTGGGAACGCCAGGGACCAGGAATTTCTCTCTGGCTACAGCTTCCATCAGCTGATACTTCTGACAAAACACTTGGCTTCTCCACTCCCCCCTTGGCAGCCCCTGGGCTGCAGCCTGCAGCGCTGCCTTAGAGCGCGCTGAGCTCTGCCGTGCTCCGTGCCGGCGTCTCCTGCTCGGGGTCGTACCTTGCACGGGGCTCCCAAATGTCAGACTCGCTGCTCAACCACTCCTGGCCATCGTTTTCCAAGCGCTGGAAGAAGAGATGGTCCTTTAAGCGAGGTAATGGCCTGTGGGGACAGGGGGCTGAGTGTGTGGCGGGAGCTGGGTTGTGGCAGGGACAGCCTGTCCTGGACTGAGCAGGTACCAAAGAACCCCGGGGGCCCCAGGCAGAGCTTGTTCCGAGGTGCCCCCCGCTCCTCCCTGCAGGGGACACTGCCTTAATGGTGGTTAACGCTTTTCCTTCCATTTAATCTTCTTTTCAAGGCACATAATTGCCTCCAGGAGCTGGGTAATGGGTTAAATATCAGCCTTCTGGTTTTGTAATAAGTTTGTTTCGTGGCTGGCAGTGAGCTGGAGGTCCCGGTGCTTGCAGACTGCTGTCTCTGCACGCTGCCTGGCCAGAGTTTGGTGTTTGAGGAGATGTGGGGAAAAAGATTCCTCCGGTCTTTCAGTGAAGGCTGACGAGCAGAGCCCCCATGTCTGGAGCCCTGGCGGTTTGGGTGGCCCTGGCTGGGCTTCACTTTGTCCAGCAGCAGGGGTGGGAAATGGCAGCAATTGGTGTGAGTGGCCTCATTTCTGCATGTGGTGCCGTGACTTGGAAAGAGGGAAGTGAGAGCCCTGGGAAGCAGGACATTTGCAGTCCAGGAGGAGCCAGACACTGCTTGTGTCCTTGTGAGCAAACACTACCTTCAGGCTGATGCTTTTGGGTACCTTTTCCTGCAGCACCAGAGCTCCTGCTACTCTTTCTCCTTCATTATTCCCCACCCACTCCCAGTTCTCTTCTGGAGTGGATGTGCAGGAGACCAAGATCCAAACTGAACAGTTGAGGGAAGGTTAATTCAGAGCAGGAGGCAGAGTCCTGCAGGCTCTGATGTGTGGTGAGCCCCAAGCAGCTCCCCCAAGCCCCAGCTGGACACCCCGCTCCAGCCTCCCCAGTGCCACGCCTGCTGGGGGGTTATGGGCTCGCTGGGAAGGCACAGGTGGGGCTGATTTCTCTAAGGAATGAATCAGCCTCACGGTGCTCCCAAGCACTGACTGGTTTGGAGAGGGCCTGGGTACAGCCAGCTCCTTTCAGCAGGTGCTTGCAGAGCAGTTTGTCCTGTTGTGCTTGGGCACGAAATGCTCGGGTCTCACTTAGCCCCCCTCTCACGCTGATGTTCTGTAGTGTGGTACTCGCTGGTCCACGTGGGACAAACCCTCAGTGCCCTGCAGAGCCACTGCAGGAACCTGCACAGAGACTTGGAGGGACTCAGAGGGGCTGCAAAGCCCCCTGAGCCCTGCTGAGACCCTTCAGCTGAGAGACAGCAGAGAACAGTCCTGGCTCCCTGCTCCTCTGCCCTCTGTGCCCAAGAGCCCAGCCCCAGGCGCGGTGATAAGGCAGCAGCTCTGTACAGTGTGTTACAGTGTGGGACAGCTTATCTTCCCCTGCTCCTGCCCACAGCCAATCCCCACCGCTGCCAGTGCTGGCCACGAGGGGCCCACGCCAGGCGAGGGACTGCACTTCAGCTGATCTTGGCACAGGGAGTTCAACACTTGCTTTCCAGAGGTTTTTCCCTATAGCTCTGGACACCCTGCAACAGGATATGTGAAGGGCAGCTGGTGCGGGGCAAGCAGAGCAGGGGTGGATCAAGGGAAGATGGAATCATTTTTGTTTCTTGTCCGTGATGCTCTCCATGGTTTCCCAACAGTCTCTATCCCTGACTGCTGGGAAATGCCCAGACATTCTCGTCTTTCCTTCCTCCTGGGATTGTTTCATGGAGCAGAACTGCCCAGTGCCTTTGTCCTGCCACGTTTGGTGTGGCCTTTCCCCGGTGGGAATGCAGACAGGGTTTGATGTTGGAGGATGTGACTGGTGTGGCCAGAGCTCACATCCCTGTTTTCCTCTGACATGTCCCCTCCCAGCGCCAGTCTGACTCCAGGGTCACTCGGGGACATGCAGCATCCTGCACCAAGCCAAGGGACAGGCAGGTGAGGAAGGGACACTGCTGGCAGGGCTTGTTCCAGTGCTGGCTGCTCTGGTGCTGTCACCTGCTGTGACACCTGTGGGTGCAGCTCCAGTGACCGGCCTGTCCCATGGAAACCAGCAGAGCCACTTACAGGAGGGAGGGTTTGAGTGGAGGTCTGAATTGGAATTACGAAAATCTCTGTTGGGATCCCAGTGGCCTTGGGCACAGTTGCAGCAGCATGAAGCCTTCTTCCTTGAGGCAGAGCAGGTCAGCCTGCTGATCCCGCTGTCCCCACAGCATCAAACCCCCTGAGACCATCCCAGACTGTCACATGCCGTGGATGCCTGTTACTGCTTCCTTCCTCCCCACGCAGCAGCCCGGAGTCATCATGTTTCACCCGTGGGAAGCTCTGGCAAAGTGCAGGAACCATCCCAGCCCAGTCAGCGATGCTTCCTCCCCAGCTCTGCCCCGGGAATTCCTCTGAGGAGGCTGCTCCCTGCAGCAATAACCTTTTATGGTTTCCAGCCAGAGACGAATTAAGCAACTGCAATACCTAATCTGCTTAATGTTCTCCTAAAGCAAACAGCATTTGTTCTTGAAAGTGTCATTTTGTTATCCCATCTCCATCTTCAGCTGAGGAAAGGTGACTGCTGCTGTCTGCCAGAGCCTGGGGGGGCCGAGATTCCCTGTCCCCTTGCCACCATGCCGGAGCCTGGGTCCTTCCAAATAGGCAGAGTGCGGGACACAGGGGGGTCCAGATTTTGCCACACTTGCTGACACACTGGTGACCACCTTGATCATTGATACAGGGATGTTCACAGCCCCCCAGACCTGCCTCCTTCCTATGTGAGCTCCACGCTGGTCCTTCCTTGCCCATCATCCCACAACCTGATGCCGAAGGTGTATTTTCCCTGTGAGCCCCTCTGTCACCCCCTCGCCCAAGTGCCTGCTCCATGCTCTGTGCCAGCCCAGCCTCTGCAGTGGGAGCCTGGCACTGCCGTGGCTGGTGCTCACACATTGCCTAAAATGGTGTCCCCAAGGCTGCCGCCGTGTGCGCCGTGTGCCGCTGCCTCGACCCCAAGCTCTGATTTATCGCGTGTTGAACCGAGTGTCTGAAGCCTCCGAGGAGGATTTAAGTCCTTTGGTGGGTCTGGACGGGGTCTGTTGACTGCAGCCCATGCCTTGGCCAAATCCTGAGCCCTGCATGGCACAGGCATAGCACAGGGAATATTTTCCAGGCCTCCGAGGAGCTGACTCTGTTCCAGGGATGCACTTTAGGGCTGCATGGAGCCTGGTGCAGGCCCAGAGTAGCCTTGGCGGGATGACTGGATGCTGCTTGGGAGGAAAAAATTCCTTGTTTTAGTTAAACCTTCAGGCCAGGGCCCTGGCCTCCGTCAGGCCACAGCCCTTGTCAGCTCTTGCTGCGTCCCAGGGCTTTGCTGCCTTCCCTGTGGGTAGTTCGCTGCAGAAGGGATGGCGAGAGCAGGGAATCTCCTTTTCCTTCCTTCCTTCCTTGGACTGGTATGAGGGGAAGCACCATTTGTCCTGGTCTCCCTGGGATGCTCCCCACATCCTGGTTGCTGCCCCTGGGTCCATTGTACCTTAGCTTTCATTCCAGCCTGTTTGGGGGGTTGAATGGCTTTCACTGCCTGCTGAGAGCTTTGGCTGCTGTTTCCTACAAGCTCATGCCAAAACCTGGGCTGGTTCAAGGGTGTATTTACTTCATAATGCTGATTTTTGATTGCAAGCTGAATCCAGGTGCACTGAGGAAAGCAAAAGGTGATGTTTAATAGCTCACTAAATCTCTGCCAGTTGCAGATGCAGCTCAGGGACATCCTGGGCAAGAATTGTTCTGTTCATTAAAAACGTCATGTGAAGTAAATTTTACAGCCTTGCTAGAAAGCCTGCTTCAAATTTTCCCTGGTCTTGTAGCTAGAAACCCCTTAATTAAAATAATGCCTTCAGAAGTGTTTTCTTTCTATATTATTTATAGTCCTTCACTTGAAACCATCCCAGACATTTGAACACACCAATTGCTCCTTAAAACAGAAAATCTGGCATCTACAGCATGCAGTGGGATCCAAGGAACAAACCTCCAAACTCTCCCTCACGTTTGCTGCTTTTTTCTAGTTGGCACCATGCAATTCCTGGCTGAATTGTGTAGCTTTATAACCCACAGCAGGACGCAAACTTTCCAAGAGTGTGTTTTTTAACAATGTCTTCCTCATATTAATGTTTTTATGCTTGGCTTTCCCGGAGTGTGATGGGTTTCTAGCAGTTTCCTGCTGGTTTTTCCCATTGCATAGATATGGCTGCTTACAGTCTTGCTGTTGTTCTCTGCATCTTCAGAGATCCACCACGGTGCTTCAGCCAACAGCCTGGCTTTTTTCCTTTGCCTCAGCTGTGTGTGTGTCTCGAAGGAATAAAAAGCCTCCGTGAGTCATGAGATGGTTCAGGGATTGTGGCTAAGGTTTACACAGTGTCTCGCTCCATAGGAATGTGCTTCAGTCAGCTGGACCAGCTATTGTATCACAAAACACATCCAGACCTTGGTTTTGTTTCTCAATGAGTTATCAGATGGTGTACATACACTCAGGTTCACACTCCTGTCTGGGGAGAATCCACAGGAGTGGTCTGGAACCAGGAGAATTATGTGCTCCCAGTAGTGCTCTGCATATTCTATGTTGCCTGGAGCCACTAATATATCTCCAGTTTGCCTCCCAATATCCTTTATTACCCACCCAGGCATCCTTTATTCCTTAGGGATGAAAATAAAATCACTGCCAGTATTTTTATTCCTAGACTTCTGATTTAAATGTCCATAATGTCAGTAACAGATATCAAAATACGCTTAATTCTTTTACTGTGGAAAAAGCCTCTGCAGCATAGGACACCTTATGAGGGTCTGGCTGGGACAGTGCAAGCCTGGTTTGTCCCCTTCCACATGCTGCAGGGATGAGGTTTCTGCTGCCAGGAAATCCAGGATCAAGGCTGCTGTGGTCTGGAGATTGCCCAGCATTGACTGTCTGTGAAGGAGCAGAGGGCACATGAAGCACTTCAGCGCTGCCTGATGTCACCTGTGGGTGTGCAGCTGGTTTTCCATCCCTCACAGATGTCTGGTTACCTGCTGAGACCTTCTCTGTCTTGCAGGGTCCGACTGCAAGCCGTGCTTACAGGAATTCACTGACCACCACAGCCCTGCCTTGGAGTATCCCACCCCCAAAAGCTTCCTCCCATCCCTGATCACTGAGGATGATTCCTTCTGCACCAGCATGGCTGAAGAAAAGGCAAGTGTCCTCTTTCCTGCTGCTACCACCATGCAAGGCAGAGGCCAGGGGCAGCAAACTGGGTGGTCAGCACCGTATCCAGAGAGGTTTGTGGTGGAGTAGGAATGGGGGAGAGGGATACTGATCCAGACTGTGAAGGAATACAACGTTATATTGCTTCTGCTGCTGGGAAAAATCATATCTACGGGCTTTGTATTGGTGTTGGGGGGAATAAGGCACAGAGGGACCCTGAGGTGGTGGGGCTGGGGCAAGTCTGGCTGTGAGGGGCAGTAGGGGAGGGTGACTATTAGAAAGTCTGGCCCTGCTCTGCACCCCAAGATCTGCACAGGAGGCGTCCCCTTTGCAGGACTGGTGCGAGGCTCTCAGGCAGGATTTGTGCTGCCTTTGCAGGAGGACTCATCTTCCACAGAGCTGGATGTCCCAGCAGCAGACTTGCACGGCAGCACGGAGGATCTCCTCTCAGACTCTGCTCTCCATGGCACAGAGTATTACAAAGATCTGGGACTCCTGAGCCTGCCGACTGCCAGAACAGTGCCAGACACAGCAGCACAGCCAGAACAAGGATCCCAGACTGGGTCTGCCGTTCGCTCATTGGAAGAGAGACCAAGGGCTCTGAGCAAACTGTCTGTGAATGTTGCTTTTTCCAATCCCATTTCCTGCTCGGCCGACTGTCGTTTTCTGAACAAAGGCCACCTGTGCTCCTGTGCAGCGGTGCCAGATAATGGTACCAGCACTTCTGAGCATCCTGCAGAGACAGACAACGAGCTGGACATGCAGGAGGCCCAGGATTCCTTCCCCACGCTGGTGAGATCTATGTCCACGTCCCGGAGGCACAGCTGGGAGAGCCCTCTGTCACCCGTGGACTGCAGGCGCAGGTACGGAGGGACTGTGAGTGATATTTGATGTACACAATGCAATGGAGGTGTGAGCCTGGAGACATCACACTGCCCGCAGCTCCAGCTGCTGCTGGGTGGTCTCCCTTGCCTGTCAGCATCTGCCAGAGCAGCTGGACACCCAATGCTCATGTTAGGTGGGATGTGGAAGGGGAAGTGCTAGGGCAGCAAGAGGCTTTAATGTCTCCTTGGAAGACCCTCTTCTCCTGCTGTTGGGGCTGGGAAGAGGATCTCTCATTCCTGTCTGGAAGGAATCTTGAACAGCATCAGTTGCCCCGATGACCTCCATCCTCTGGCTCAAAGGGAATTTTTCCCATCAAAGAGGGATTAAGAGAGCTCTGTCAAATCCTTTTTCTTCTTGTCTGTGAGTTGGTGTGGTAGGGCCTGTGCCTGAAAGCACTGTGCTGTCCTCCAGCCCTCTGCCCTCCACGTGGCTGCAGAGGAGGTTGCATTTGTAGCACGATGCTGAGCTCTGGCTGGGAGCAGAGGTAGGCCTGGGATTTCTGCCATCCTCTGCTCCTGCCACATGAATGCCTTGAGCTCCAGGTTCCTCCATGAATGCTTTCCCTGCTGACAAATGTATTGATCTCCCAGCTGACTGGGATTTAGGTGCAAGCCAGCAAGGACTATTTTTATCTCTCCTCCTTATATGGTACCCTAAAATTATCTCAGCCTGAAATCTTGGCAGTTCTTTATCAAGCTCAGACTTTGGTTCTCAGACCTATTGTTGTCCCATGTGCCATGGATCATTCACAGTTTATGCTGTAACAGGCACATGAGTAACAGTGGCATGGAGTGGCTGTTGGTGTCAGGGACACGTTCTGTCCCCTCGCTGGGTGATGAAGCACATGTGAGCAGGAGGCCAGGGAAGGGGAATACACCCCACTGTTCCCTAAGCAAATGCTTCCTGAAGCCTGCCTGTGGCAGCCGGAATGAAGTGACAGTGATCTGCAGACAGAACCCATGTAGAGACTAAGATTTTCCACTGAGCTTTATCCATCATTTTGCTTCTGTGTTGTTGTCACTACAACAGCACTTGGTGGGCAGGACACCGTGGGGCACTGGGGGAGCTGGTCCACCCCTCATTTCCCAGAAAATAATTTTTTTCCTTCCTCAGAGCTGGGCCCTGGTGGGAGCAGGATTTATGGCATGATGCCACAGTGGTGATGTGATAAACATCATCTGCCACTTCTAAATGCCCAGAGGGACTTTTCTGGATGGCAGCTGACAGGGCAGCAGCTCCAGGGCAGGCAGGACAGGCTGCTGCCAGGGTGGCTGCACAGTCTCAGGGGTTGCTAAGAGATCAGTGTGAGCCATCCAGCACTAAACATCCCTGGTGACCAAGGAGCTGGGGACCCACTGGTGGCAGCCAGAGAAGAAGTTGTTTTTAACAGGCTCAGGACTTGGTGTCCAGGCTGACGCTTCCTGTCATTTCCTTTCCCACGTGCCTGCTCTGGTGAGCCTCTTTGGCCCAGTTGCATGAGCTCTCTAGGACCACCCAGCCAAGGACATTGCAGGGGCTGTGCCATGCCGGGCACAGTGGGTCAGGTCTGCTCAACTGGCTTGTTCCTCTCCCCTGATTAGGTTCAGCCTGGATGTCACAGAACTGGGCAGTGACCCAGAGCAGGACGATGTGGAGAAGAGGAGCCAGTCCTGCCTCCAGCCTCACGTGTCCCTTCAGCTGCCCAAAGGGGAACTGGGAGCCTGGAGCAGCAGCCGGGGTGGCACAGTGATCAAAGTGGAGATAGAGCCACTGCGCCCAGACCTTGTGGCCAGCCCCGGCTTGCAGCAGGTGGTGAGTGGGGAGCGCTGTGCACGGGGACAGCAGGGCTAACTGCAAAAGCAGTGTCAGCTGCAGGCTGGACTCCTTCAATGCCTGTGTGGAACCAGGAGGTCTGCAGGAATCTCAGCAAGGATGGGCTTTCTCAGATAAACTGCCCCATCTTGTGGGATAAAGGCCCTGGGAGCTGCCTGTAGTACAGCCCTCTTTTCCTATATATTTAGCTGGAATTTCCCTTGTGCAACCTGTGCCTGTTGCCTCTTGTCCTGTTACTGCAGCTCTAAGAAGAGTCTGGCCCTATCTTCTCTCTAATCCTCTGTCAGGTAGTTGAAGACAGCAGTGTCACACTCCCTCACACACTGCTTTGCTCTGGGGAATACCTTTAGACTCAATTAATATTAAAAGCACAATTGCATCACGGTGCTACATGTCCAGTAAAAGCGAGAAGTGCCTAAGAAGGTTTCAGGCATGACTGCCACTTACTCCAGCCTTCCTGGAGCCAACAAACAGCTGGGCCTAATGGTGTCCTGCATCATAACCCTGCCAAAACAAGAGGGAAAAGGTGAGCAATCACCTGCGATGGAGGCTTCCTTGGTGCACAAAGCACCAATGATTTCTGTGACTTTTTACTTCTCCAGAAATGTGTCAGCAGTGAAAAGAGATTGAGGTCCAAGTCTGTCCCATCAGCCTGTGAGACCATTGCCTCCCCCCAGATACCTCACAGTTTCAACACTTCTCTTCCAGCTGTGGAAGGTTGGTATAGACTCTATGCCATTAAATGGGTTCAAGGTGTGATTAAGAAGATAAAAAACAGGAGCCGTAGCTTCCAGAAGTGTGGACAGCCTCTGCTTTCCCTTCTGCATGGTCCCAAGAGCTCCTGAAATACAAAGCCAAGCTGGTTGTGAGTCTGGCCCTGGCTAGCAGTGCAGTCTCAGCTCAGACATGCCCTTCCCCAGTGACACACTGCCACATAACCTCCCTGTGGCCGGTGCATTGGTCACTCCCTACTCAAGTCCCACCCGTGAGGATTGCCATGGAGCAAAATGTACAGGTTTCAGAGCCTGGGAAGCAGAGGGGAGGCTGGCTGTCATGGGGCAGGGCTCTGGGGTGGTACCAGCTCCTACCCTACTGCGAGCAGGACCCTCAGCAGCAAATATAATACAGACTGTGGAGGGGAGGGGTAACACAGAAAAGTGATGCAGCCTTTGCTTCCCTCACAGAAATGTGGAGCATTTCTCCCTCTGTAACTGCTCCTGAAATTTCTTCCTTACCAATCAAGACAGAGTGGGAGCCCAGCAAGATTAACAGGGTCCAGTTGCATAGATTACAACGTGGTGCTCTGCAAAGGCAAACCAGAATCCCTGCTGAGAGAGTTTTGTGTTCCAGGTGTTGAACCCCCTGCTCTGGAGATGCTGGAGAAGGACCACGTGTCCCCAGACCACGTGTAGGTATTGTCAGTCCTGGCTGGTTTGAGATGCAGGAGATTTTTTTGAGTGTATCTGAGCTACTGGGCATGCAACAGCAAAGGAGATCCCACTCCCTGCTGGGGCATAGCTGAGCAGCTGGTCATAAAACAGTGCCTGAGGCTTTGTGTGGGGCAGAATGTCTGTGCAATGATATTTTCTAATCCCTTGCCTTTCTCTTGCCCCATCCTTGGTAGGTTAATTGTCCAGAAGGTACTTCAGGAGCTGAAACATTACCATGGGTAAGTGTGTCTGGGAGAGGGATGTATGGGCAGGTCACAGGTCTGCCTAAGACCCACCTGGTAAAGGACTCTTGGTCCCTTGAGGGGCAAATCCCCAGGGTACCAGAATCACTGATTTATTCCAGTGAAACCAGGGTAGAATTGCAAGGAGAAGGGGCATTTCACGTACCTCCTCAGTAACTCTAAAAGTGTTCCTGCCCCATCTAGAAGATGAATTTCAGCTGACCCAGAAGTTCTGCTCATGTGTTCTTTGCTGTGTCTGATGCCTTTTCCCTGCCCAGGGTGAAGCAGAGAGCTTGTGTGCAAGAAGGCAGCGATTCTTCCCAGCAGAACCTCACTTGGTTTGAGTTCCTGTCTAACGAGTAAGTGAGACAGCAGGTGACACACCCTTTGTGTTCTGAGAGCAGACTGATTTTGAGTCCCACTCCATTGAAGCTCTACTGCCCTGCTAATCCTGTGTGCAGGACACTGGTATCTGCAGGGGTTCAGCCAGGAGTGTGGCACTGAATAAAACTTGCACACATAGTCTGAAAGTTCAGCTCCTTATTTGCAAGAGTCTCATTAATAAATGACGCGGCCAAAACAGATCCTCCAGGAGATGGAAAGCTCACACTTGGGGTCCTAAAGTAATGCTTCAATGAAGTTCATCAGTGATCTCCCTAAGATGGGCTTGGTCAGTGAATTTCCCCCTTTTTAAGATGTTTTGGTCTCCTTTCAGAAATGAGGACAGTGGGAAGAGCGATAAAGCAGAGAAAGGCACAAAGGTGATGCGACGTCTGAGTTCCCTGCGGAGCCGAGTCACCGGATCCTGGCAGAAGGATAAGGTGAGAGAGAGATGTTGAATTTGTGGAAGGAATTGTTAAATTCGTCAAGTAGAAAAGGCAGTCTGACCATAGTGAACAGTTAGCTGGATTGCTTTTGGATGGCTCAGGCCTCTATGTTGGTCAGCAGATACACTGTGACCCCTAAAGTAGTGGTAGTGCATGGAACTGAGTGCATGGATCCCTGAATTCCAGCCCACCTTGCTCCAGGGCACGTTCTGGATGCTCTTATGCTGCCTTGGCACTGTGCATAGCAAGAGGAATGCCTTGGCTGGGTGACTGCCTGGATCACTCTTCATGGCAGGAGGAGCTTGCAGAGGGACAGCCAAGTGTGTCCTGCCCTTCATCACAAATAGACTTAGACTAGAGGGACTGGCCCAAGCCTTGGGAAGGCTTTTGGGAAAAGTATTGCCATCCCACTGTACCTGCTGCCCACCACCTTTCTGCTCGTTTGTACCAGTGGGGAAAGGAATGTGTGGTCAGTACAAGGCCTGTGACTGAGCTGTGTTCTTCTCTCCTTCCAGGGTAAGAACAAAGATCAGCCCAAGGAGAGAGAGAAGGAGAAAGAGGCAAAGGAGACAAAAGAGAGGTGTAAAGACATCAATGGGCACCAGCTCGTGCCAGGGGTTTTCTCCAGTTGCACCAGCTGCTCACTGTGTGCCAAACCTCTTGGGAATAAAAGTGGTCTGCAGTGCCTGAGTGAGTATGGCTGGCACTGCCTGGCTCTGCCCCCGCCTGCGCTCCCCCCCTGCCCTCCAGCCCAGGCCGTTCTCCTGCCTAAACCAGCCCCCTGGATTGCTTCACTTCTCTGCCTGGCTCGACTCTACCCCACCACCCTGCTTGGCCTGGCTCGGTTGTTTCTCCAAATAGTCTAAATGATCTCTGAATCCTGCCTGGCAATAATTTATCCTCATTTTCTTTGGCCACTTGACCATTTCCTGCCCCTTTCCCCCAAGGAGGGTTCTAGGTCAACTTCTCTTTTATTATTTTTTTTTTTATTATTATGAAGTTCTGCTTTGCCTGAACAAATATCCCAACTGCTTGAGTGTAGCTGGATCTTTCAGGCTGTTTTTCACAGCTGCATTGATGTTTCAGCTCAGCATCTGCCCTATGCACAGGCACAGGGATTTCTAGAGCATCCAAAACTTTATTAACTAACAAAAAGTCAAATCTTGCCTCCCAGAACCTGCATGGGTGAGACTGTTGCTTTTCAGCTCTAAGTAGTGCCAGCATGCATGGGCCTCTGTGCTCCCACTGCATCCACTATGGCATGGCTTTGGCTGACAACCCTGTCCCTCCTCTTTGGGGCAGGTACTCAGGGCACTGAAGAACATTTTAATTCCCAAGGGATTGTCTGTGGGCAGAGAAAATTTTCTGGAAACGAAAGGATTGCTCTCTTTCTCCACCCTGTACCCTCAAGCAATTCTTGCTCTCCAGTGAGCATCTCTCAGAGGCTCTTAAGGTCAGTAAAACCTTTCTGGGGGCATAATGGGACTGACTGCCCTCGGACATGTGCGGTGAGAAATATAATTTCCCTTCAGGGAAGCTGGAGGGAAATTGAAAAGGGGCACAGACCTGGCTATTAGTGAGCATTTTTCAGGCACCACAGCAAAATGTAGGAAGCAGGGAGCTGAATAAGAGCTTTGTGGATATTTAGAGAGAACCTAAATACTATGGCAGGAAGCAGAGTTGTGCCTTGTCATTCCTGTGTAAGGAACCTCCCAGCCAGAGGCTCTGTTTGCAGTCCTGCACACTGCTTTACAGAAATACCTTAACCTGGAAGGATACAGACAGTCCTTGATCCCCATGAGCATGGAGCCATGCTCTGTGTGGTCTTGGGAACTCTGAGGGCATTGTTACTGTGAGTGATTCTCCCCTGGACAATCGTATGGAGATCTGTGATTTGGAGTTGAAGCTAGCTGTTGAAATGAGAGTGTGGCTCAGCATGGCTTGTCCATCATGAATACACAGGGATTGGACATGAGTTATAGTAACTTTCACCTTGTTTCCCAGCCCTTCCATGAGGAATCTGTGTTCTGTCTTGTGAACATTCAGGAGAAAAACTCCAAGGTGGTTAAGGTACTGGTTTGTGTTTGGGACTCTGTGACATCTCCTTTGGCTCTTGGCTGCCCAGGCTAACGCAGGTGGCAGAGCAGCACAGCTTGTTTTATAATGCTCTGTTTGCAGTGGCTTGAACTGAGGCTGAACAATTGGGCAGGGTTCTGAGATGTCCATTACAATTAATGGCCTGCCTGTGGTGAGAGCTGGGCTGGGACTTGTGGTGAGACAGCTGACAGCCTGAGAGTGTCTATATTTGGATGATGCTGGGCTGAAACCTTTGCAAGCTGCTGCTGAGCTGGTAGTTGATATCAGCAGCTCCCGTTACTGCAGCTCGGAGCAGTGTGTGGTCTCCTGACTAGTGCATGATAGAGCTCTGGAACAGCAAGCTCCGGGGCCACCGGGAAGCCGGGGCAGCAGGCCTACTGTTCAGAAGTGTGAGCTGCTCTGTCAGGCTCAGTCTGAGCTGTGGCTGCTGCCAGGATGTGAGGATATTTGGCTGCGCCTCTTGTTTTCTCCTCATGAGCTCGCATTTGACTATCCCTACGCCTTGGCCCCCAGCCAGCCCTCGGCCCATCGCTGGTCAGGTGCTGCTGTTGCTGTTGTTGTCTCCGTGGTATTTTTAACTGCAGCACCACCACGTGGTCCAAGGAAAAACGGGCTCGTGGAAAACACAGGAAAAGATGGTGGTTAAAGAAGGGGATAAGCTGGAGGGGGAGGAAGGATGGGGGGATGATTACAAGCCTGAGGTCTTTTCACTGTAGACACAAAAAGTCCGGTGACTTCCATGGCTGTGATGAGCTAGAGGAGCAAAAGCTTTCTTATTAGAGACACTAACAGCAGGAGGAATTCTGCATTTAAGTCAGAACAAAAAACCAGTGTTCTGCTAGAAACGGTGTGAGCTGTGGAGAAAGTGGGCAGCTCGGATAGCCTGGTACACTCTAACTCGTTTCTCTCTCCCACTGATTCCTCCCATCTATCCTCACCCCACACAACACAGAGTCTCCCAGGGGAGGAGGCTGTGCTGTGTGTCGAGGGTAGAGATGCAGGAGAGTCTCTGCAGCTCACAGATGTGCAGTTAGGAGCCTGGCAGGGATGAAAAACAAAGAGGAATGATTGCAGTCATCTCAACAACAGCGGCCACCCAAACTCTGCTGTTATGTAAACTATGAGCTGTGAGTCTCTAGGTTTATTGTTCACCTGGAAATGAGAAAGCTCCTCTTGAGCCTTTGCTATCACGGGTAGAGAAGGTTCTGTGCCTAAATTAATCCTCTCTTATAAACATGCTTCCAGAGTTTATGCAACAAGAGTTAGATGAGTCCCAGGGAAGCCCTGACAGGAGGAGAGCTCTCCAAGCAGGCTGTGCCATGGAGGCGAGCCAGGGATATGCTGTGGAATACAGATGGAAGGAGGATTGCTTCCCTTGAGCTTGAGCACTGGGGTAGAGGTGGGTCTTCTACATCTTTAGCTGACAGTCAGTCGCCATTACTTCATGAGAAAGACAGAGCCCAAGCCCCCACAGGGGTGTCAGATTGACCATCCTCTCCCAAGGAAACTGATAGCTGCAACTAAAATTTGGCAAGCTTCAGACAAACTCCTTTAAGAGAAGGTGCTCATTTTAATGAATCTTCCTGAACAATACAGGCTGTGCTGGACTGTCCACCTGTCCTAGGCTGACCCTTGCTGGCTGCTTCAGTGCACTGGCTGATCTCTAACTGGTTGCTGTAACAACTGGTCTCCAGGATTTATTTAAGGCATGTTGTGAAAGAGGTTTGGAGAACCATTTCCTTTCTCACAATGAGTAAGGGAGAGGACACGGATTTCCACAGTTTGTCAGGCAAACATCCTCCACCCGTGGCCAAGGAGAGGCCAGAATAGCTTTTGGTTTAGACCTGAAATTTGGTATAAAATTCACCTCTCGTTCAGCTCTTGCACCTGCATGGTTTTGCTTTTGGATTCCCAGTGCAGTACCAATAAGCTAATAGGTGAAGGATAGTTTTGGCTTATGGTAAGGAGGAATTACTTGATTTTCTACCCTGAAATTTCTGTTCATAGCCCACACAGAGTCCTGAGAAATCTGAAAAACAGCAGGCAACCTGGAACTCTGCATTTCTGGAGGGAGACACAGCTGCCAAAAATCTTCTGTTTTGGGGGGGAAAAAGGAGGTTTGGCTGCTGTAACATGATGACAGTGATAAATGGACTGGGAGTCCCACTTGGAATAAACTATTACTGACAGGAGTCCAAATAAACAGAGGCAAAACCAGAGCAGCTGCGTCAGGCTGTGGGTTAAGGTGTTCTGAGCCAATGGAGCAAATGTAAAAGCGGCTGCAGCGCTGGTTGCAGAGGAAACACTGGCTGAGCTGAGTGTCCTGACACAGAGCTGGCTCAGCCAGCTCGAGAGGGCTTAGAAAAGGAAACCAAAGTACATCCTACTCTCAGTGCTTCTCCTTTTCTGCTTTTCATTTTCTTTTTGTATCTGGGCAGTACTACCTTGATCTGGAACATCTCCAAGTGCTGCTTCTTCCATTCCCTGATAAATGAGGATCTTGTACATTTGGGCTGACAAATGCATAAGGACAGTAATCAACCTGAGACATTCAGCAAGAAATCTTTTGTTATTACAGAATTACACAGGATTAGACAGTTGGTGCTCTTCTCTTCTTTGCAATCCAAACCTTAGCTCCAAGCTACAGAGTCTTGGAGCTGGCTGCTGTGCCAGATTTTGCACTGATTTTGTGGCGATGCCCTGAGGCCGCACAAGCACAGCACGTTCTCTCCATGACAGCTGCAGTTGGGCAATCTGCAACGCTTTACTTTTATATTACAGCAAAGCACGAAGTTTGAAGTGCCTAAGGATTAATCAGTCACCAAGTGACATCCAGCTGTTTACCACCAAACCGCTTTATTTAATGACCATTTCTCTGTAGTGCTGACAGGCCCCAATCCCCAACTGGGATCTCAGTGTACTCAGTCCTGTAGAGAAGCAGCACAAAAGTGAACATTTTGAAAAAGCTTGCAACTATGAGACAAAGATAAAAATAAAATCGATTAAACAGGTGGCAGTGTGGAAATCAGAGACCACATTGGCCCCATGGCAGGATTTCATCACATTTCCAGCCCAGACAGTGGCAGGTTCTTTCAAAGCAGCATGGGAAAGCTGTAGAGTGGATTTTGAGAGGAAAGTTTGTTCTGTAATCATGTATGTTGTGTTTTCAAGCTCAACAAGCAAGTAGGATATGTGTGATTTAAAATATGACAAACTTTTGATCAGTACTGTAAATCCTCAGAGTGAAATCGGGAGGTGAGGTTGGGTGGTTAGCTCTTCCCAGTTTTCCTCCCTGCACCAAGTACCCCAGCAACCCAGTGCTAGTACATCAAACCTTATTGGTGGCAAGGAAAAGGTGTTTTTTCCAGCAAGCAGTTTGGTTCTAGGGGTCAGTGCATGGATTTACTGCTAGGGAAGATAATTCCCCTTTGCTCTCGTCGTTTGTCTGTGCAGGGGTCACTGACAAAGGCCTGGGCAGGGACTCGCTGTTGAGGGGTGGATAGGGAAAGCCAGCGCTTGCCAACCCTCCAGGCACTGCAGCCTTGCCTTGGCAGGGTGTTTGTAAACACTCCAGCACATTGGGATGGCAAATCCCACCAGCCTTTTAGTAACAAATTATGTATTTCAAGTCCCAGGCACTGTGCAAACACATGAAGTACCATGCTGATGGTGTCACTGGGGTGCCACATCTCATCTGTTAGGGGCCTCTTCAGTCTGGGAGGAACCACGTGCCCTCCCTGAGAGGAAAGTATGGGCTAAGGGTGGCCATGTGCCCTCCCTGAGGGGAAAACAGGGGTTGGGGGGCCCATGTGTCCTCCCTCAGAGAAGTCATGGGTTCTGGGCAGCCATGTGCCCTCCCTGAGGAAAAAGTGCAGGCCATGTCCTCCCTGAGGGGAAAGCACAGGCTGAGGATGCTCATGCTGTCCCTGAGGGGGACATGCTCTGTCCCCCTGAGGGGGACAAGGCCCTGTGCCCTTCCTGAGAGAAAATGCAGGTGATGGGTGGCCATGTCCTCCCTGCAAGAGGAAGGAGCAGACAATGTGTGGTTGTGTGCCCTCCCTGAGAATGAAGCACAGGCTGAGGATGCTCATGCCCTCCATGAGGGAGACATGCGTGCTGGGGGCCCTGTGCCCTCCCTGCAGGAGGAAGGAACAGGCCATGAGTGGCCATGTGCCCTCCCTGAAGGAAAGTGAGGGTTGTGGGTGGCTCTGCTTTCCCTGATGGAAAGCGCGGGGCTAGAGGGACCGTGTGCCCTCCCTGAGGGGAAAGTGATGGCTCTGGATGGCTCTGCCCTCTCTGAGAGGCAGGAGCAGCTGGAGTGGCTTTGTCCTCCATGAGGGGAACAAGGTGGGCCAAGGGATGGCGTGGAGGAATGCGCTCCACCCTGAGAAGTGCCCTCCCTCACGGAAGGCACAGGCTGTGGGTAGTTGTACCCTTTCTGAAAACGCAGGCTAGGGGTGGCCATGTGCCCTCCTTGAAGGGAAAGGTGCTTGTGCACTCCCTGAGGGGAAAGCGTGGGTCAGGGCTGGGTGTGCTCTTCCCGAGGAAGGAGCAAGCTAAGGGTGGCCGTGTGCTCTCCCTGGGGAGTGGGCATGAGCTGTAGGTGCTCATGGTATCCCTGAAGGGCTGAGGATGTTTATGTGTCTTCCTTGAGAGGAGTGTGTGGGCTAAGGATGCTCATGCCCTCCTTGAGGGGAAAACATGGGCTAAGAATGTCTGCGTGCCCTCCTTGAGGGGAAAGTGCAAGGTATGGGTGCTCGTGCCCTCCCTGAGGGGAAAACACGGGTTAAGGGTGTCCGTGTGCCCTCCCTGAGGGGAAAACAGGGGTTAAGGGTGTCCGCGTGCCCTCCCTGAGAGGAAAGCACGGGTTAAGGGTGTCCGTGTGCCCTCCCTGAGCGGAACGTGCGGGCTGCGTGTGCTTGTGCGCTCTCCCTGACGGCAAAGCGCGGGCTAATGGTGTCCGTGTGCTGTCCCTGAGAGGAAAGCACAGGCTCAGAGTGTCCCTGTGCCGTCCCTAAGGGGCCAGGACCGGCTCGGCCGTGCCGCGGCGCGCAGGCGCACCCTCGTCCCTATTTTCCCTTCCGGGACACGGGGGCGTTTCCTGTTGCTGTGGCGGCGGCTCCCGGGACCGAGAGGGAACCGGCGGCTCCCCGGGGAGTCCGGTAAGAGACCGGGCTGTCAGCGCGCCCGCCGGCCCCCGGCTCCGCTCCCCCCCCGGCCCTAGCGAGCCCCCGGGCACCGGCACCCCCTCCCCGCGGCGTGGGGACCGCTCGGCCCCGGTCCCTGTGCGGGCAGCGGGGGCTCAGAGGGCTCCACGGGGTCCCGGCGTTTGGCCGGGACAGCGGGTTGGTCTTCGCTTTGCCCCAGTCCCGCAGGTTTACAGCCGTCCCGACCTTTGCAGCTCGGGGCTTCAGCTGCAGGGCAGGACGCAGCTTGAAAGATGCAGTGTTTACATTAGAAAGCGCTTTTAAGGGCTACCAAAGGAGTGAAAAATGTTGCTGTGTGCGGTAGGGAGGCGAGCGGCTGTAGCCTGTGTGAAACCGGCTCTCTTTATGCCACAGCTTGAGTCTGAGCATCCTTGTGATCATTAAATCCCGCACCTCGTCCTTTCCGTTCTTACACACATTGGATGTACTGGTGCTGAGAAAAGTGTGGGATGTGCGTGAAAAGACCTTAAATGCGTTAGGAAAAAAATGGTGAAAACTTCCCCTTATCCACAATTGCGAAGACTGACCCATTTTAAATATTCCACGGCCCTGGCTCCTTGGGGAGAGGAGCGGGTGATGATATCAGCTTAGCTTGTGTGTGCTGAAAGGAAACGCCAGCAGGAGCTAGGAGTGGTGATGGATTTTGTAGGAGGAGCAGGGAAACAGGCAGTGATTCGAACAAATAGCTTTCTGAATGTTTCTGGTATTATATTTGGTGTTGCTGCTCTAATAAAATAAGCTTAATTTCTGAATATTGTTTGAAGATTTGGTGTGTCACCGAGAGAAAAAAGGGCTGCTTCTTGGTTCCTTTGCACTCCCCTCTTAAGGGGGTTTTATGGGAAGCTTTTTTATTTGGCACTTTTTGTTTAAATTTATGAAAGTAGTAGTTTCTCTTTGTCACGGTGAAATAAAAGAAACCCACGGAACATGGCTCTCAAACAGGAGCCATCGGACATTGTATGTTGTAGTTCCACCTACTGTTTACCTATGAAATATTTTAAATACCTTTTATGATTGTCATAGTTGCTGCTTCAGTTCTGTAGTGTAGACTGGGGGAAGGGTTCAGCGTGAGAGAATTGAATTGGGACTCCAGTTTCTTTTAGGATAATATGCAGATTTTACTTGGCATTGTTTAAAAACCAGAACTATCGTTTGTTTATGTGTTTCTGTGCCTAAAGAAAACCTCGTGGCTGCCAGAACTTGCAGTGTTGGGAATCACACAACCCCTGTTTTGCTTCATCCAACTGATATTTTGACAATAAGACCAGATACAGTGAGTAAGTAATTTTAGGTTGTTCTGGAGACAGAGGAATGCTCTAACAGGGAGGCTGAAACTTGATAATTTAGTGCTGTTGCTCTCTGGCGTGGATTGTCTCTGTTTCAGAATGTGAATATCTCATCTCCCTGCACCCTTCCAGTTTTTGGTTTCTGCCTCTGCCTAATTAGGCAAGTGAGAAAACAAGTAAACACCGGCCACCGGAGCCACTAGGACTAAGTTAAATCTGCTCCAAGTTCCTCAAGATACCTGACCTGGATTTACCCGATACAGAAACTTCCTCGTGTTCCACTGAAACTCCTCCTCTTTTCTGAGAAGTTTTATCACAGGCACTCTGCTTTTTCTGGAATGCTGTGGTGGTTTGAAATGTTTCTTGGCCATCGTGTTGTGTATATCTCTGTATAAATGCAGAGTTTATATTTTGTGTTAATCATTCATATGCGGGTTGTTTCCTTTGTCAGTTCAAGAGGGAGGAGTTCCCTCCCTGTGGTGTAAGGGTGAGGAAGGAGGGAAGAGATTCTCTTTGATCCCTGAAGCACTGGACAGTTGAAAACAGGAAAAAATATTAAAATTATTGATTTTACAAGGAAGCTAATTTGTCCTTGGCTTTCTTCAGCTGCTTGGATTTCATAGGTGGTGAATATATCCTTAGTACTGAAGAGAGTTCTTGAACTCCTTGTATCATTAGAATCACTGTTAAAATCTGTCCCTGTTTGAACTTCGCTGCCTTAAAGTATTTTTTTAATGTTATTTAAAAAATAAACAAAAAAAATTCTTGAGATAAAGTCAATAGTTCAATTTTAGATTAATCACAGCATTTTTTTCTGGTAGTTGTTGTTTGCAAGTGGCCTTTTAAGAGTTATTTTATTGGGCAGTACCGTTCCAGACCAAAGGTCAGGGTCATAGTGCTCATAATGTCTGGTGAGTCACAGATTTGTCCTGGAATCCAATTCTGGAAGACATTTATAGGACATTGGCAGTGTCTGATCCCCTGGAAGGTATTCCAGCTGAGGGAAAAAATGTCTTTGCCTGCCCCTTTCCAGCCAGGTTTGTTGCCCTCTCATACTGTGAACAGGGTGCTGCTTTTGAGTGTTGTAATATGTTGTCCAATAAAATGCTCCTAGGTTGTAAATTACTTTCTGTGAGCCATTGGGAAAACATCTCATTAATAAGGGAAGGGGTTTTTATACCAGATAGTAAATTCATTACCCTCAGTCATGAACAGGATCTTTTCTGATGTTTATGAGCCTTTTAGTCTTAAATATTTCTTTGCTGGTTGAGGTCCTTGCTTTAGTCACTCATGAGGTCATCTTTGGCACAGGCCTCTGCAAAATGCTTCAAGGGAGTGACAGTCCCTGTAGTAAGCAGATCTGGGATAATGTGATGCTCCCAAAATTCTCGGCCTTAATTCCAAACCCGCTGATTAAACCCTAGGAACAACCCTGGTGGGTTTGCTCAGTTTCCACACTCTGTGTGGTTCAGTTGCTCTGGTATCCTTAGCTGTAGCAGTGGTGCTGCTGTCCCCATCCAGTTGAGGTGACCCAAATCCTTGGACCTTTTTGGTGTGTTGGCACTTTGTCTGGTGTTGTCAGCGCTGGCCAGAGTTGCAGCCCTTCTGCATAGTCTGTATCAAGATGAAATCCTTTGGAGGGTCTGTTTTTCCCCTGCCAAATTAATCTTCTTGCTGTTCAGTGAGTGATTGAGGGAGGAGAAGACAAGGAAGAGCCTGGATGCAGCCCTCTGAGTTTTTATCTCTGCCTTTCTCAGGGATATCTTCTGTACCTCTCCTGTTTGGGAAGATCTTGCTGACAGAACTGTCCTTTTTTTTTTGGACCTTCCCAAATTCTTGATCTGAATAAAACCAAATGCTACCGATGGTAAATGCAAAAATAATTTTCTTTGTCAGTTTGAGCTTACTGATGCTGCTTTACTCTGGATGGCTGGAAAAGATAGAAATCTGGTATTTCTCCACACCTGTCAACAACCCTTCATGTGTATCTCTGCTCTTAAACATCAGCCTCCATGTGTGCAGATTCCTGTCCCTTCTTTACTGTCCCCTGTCCCTCATTCTTCTCTTTGCTGACCCCTGCAGTTCTCTGATACTGTTTTCAGAGAGGCTTAATAAGAATGCAGAATAATAAGAATAAATGCAGAAATCTTACATGCATAGAAAGGAAACCACAGTCACTAGTGTTCAAAAGCTCCTTCTCATCCTGAATAAGAGTGTCCTTCCTTCAGCACTGCAAAAGTGTGTTGAATAGAGGAAGCCGGAGCATGTTCTATAAAATGAAATATGCTTATAAAACAGTCTTCTGACAGGTTTCAGATTTCTCTTATGTGGGCAAAAATAATGCCACTTTGAAGTCATTAAGTAAATGCATTTTAAATTGTCTCATGGAGAATCAGGTCCTTGGATTCAGCTGCAGTTTCCTGCGGCTTTTTTTTTTGCATTTTCCTGTTTTCTAGTATGTTCTCCAGTGTTGTGTAAAGAACCTTTCAGCAGTGTAGTGAAGTCATACACAGCACTATTAGATATGTCAGCTGATTAAGTGAAAAATACCTACTGAGAGCACCACAAGCTGTTCTCTTTAACAGAGCAAGGGCATGATTTTAAAATTGAAATACATTTTTAAGTGAGATCCCTTTTACAGTTACCTTAACAAGGAACCCAAGCTTTTCAAGTAGGAATTGGTCCTACTAATCATTGATAGGAAAAGAATTACTGAATGTAATCACTGAAAATGCGTAAATGTCAGGGAATATGAATATCTAGTTGAAGTTTGATGTTTCTGGATGACTACATGACAGAATTCTAGATGAGTTAACGTGGATTTCAGGACCGTGTGGGAAGGCAGTGGCTGTAGGAGCATCTATCAGACTGCCTGTTCTTCCCTGAAGGGAACCCATCTGTGAGCAGGACTTGAAGCCAACCCAGCCTGACGTAATGGAGAATTTTCTCTATTTCCTTTCGTGTGGTGATTTTTGTCCTACAGTTTGTTTCTTTGTCTCAGGAGAAAAGGGATTTCCATTGTCAACTACTTGTTTGTTGTTGAGGCATATCTTTTAACAAGTTCTTCATTCCCTCGTGGTAGGTGGAGGCCTTATCACTGCCGAAATAATGAATATATTTGTTATTCTCTACACAGTTTTAATAAGTGAATAACTTTGATACATTTTTCTCGTGCATTTGCAGAGGCACATACATTTGAAATTAGATACAGTGCCTTTTGGTTTGTGGTGTGGGGTGTGGTAGTGGTAGGAATATCCCAAATAAGAGAAGCTGTGGGAGGTGACAGTTTTTGTGGATTTTTTTTGTGGCAGGCACTTGGGAGCAGAACTCTGCACTTCATTTCCCACATTTGGGGAAGTTGTATAACATGTAGGCATCTTGCAGGTCTGTACACTCAGTCTTTCTCTCAGTCTTGTTTTTATATCTTTATTAATTTACTTGTGTTTAAAGCCAAGTAAGTATTTTGGTCCTGTTCTCAGGCTTTTGCTGAAATCATGGAAAACACAAGTGAGCATCTCTCTAGGTTAGCCAGGAGCCTTAAAGCAGATCCCCAGTCCTGGTGCCAGGTGGGGGTGGTTCTGAAGAAACCTTGAATAGTTTTTCCTCTGTGCTTTAAACATAAACTGGCTTTTCTCTAGCAGGTATGGTGTTCATCTTTCCAGTTTTGTTCTATTTCTCTTTTAACAGGCATGTCTGGGAAAAGGCAAATCCTGGTGTCCTTTACTGACTTGTTGGTATCCTGCTTTGCTTTTTATGAAGGATCTTGTTTTATAGATAGGCAGAAAGGCTGCAGAAAATATTTGGCACTATCAGTTCCCCTCCTGTTTTTTCAAGAAGTAGTTATCAGAAGGGAAAAAAGCAGAGATTGGATTTTATTATACTGATTTTATTATACATAGTTTTATGGCTTTTGGGTGAGAGGACTGCTTTCTCTCTTGTATCTGGGAACAATTCTTTTGTGCAGCTGAAAGGGTGGTACTGCTGTGGTGCTGGTAATGCTCTGATGATTCTGGAGAGTGTTTTGATCTTTAATTTACTGTGGTTACTGCAGCTCCCAGCAATAGTCCGTGCAGAAAGGCAGCTATTCCTGTGGAGTCGAAGAATTGCTGCCCTCTTGACTGGTATCAATTTTGAATGGAGAGACATGGAAATGGCCTTTGCAAAGATGAGGAAAACTGTGCTCCACTGAGTGGAGGTTGGGCAGAAAACTGGTCGTGCATTCCAGAGTGGCTCTTGGTTCTTGCATGTGTGAATTGCACTCAGTTATTCAGTCTTACTGAAAAAACTCGAGGGTTTGGTATAAAATCAAGACCAGAATATGCACAACAAGGATGCTTGCCACAACACCTGAGCTTGCTCTGCAT
>NW_008240034.1:484915-491382 GCF_000691975.1 Corvus brachyrhynchos | reverse complement strand
TAAAACTTTGTGTGTGTGCATTTCAGATTGTGCAGTGAATGTCCACAAGAACTGCAAGAGTTTGCTGACTGAATGCAGCAGCATCAGACCCAAGGTGGGCTTTAACATTTGTTCTTTTTTTATAATAACAAGGCTTGACATAATAAGTTTAATTTATGTGAGTGGTTTAATTTACATCAGTCGAGAGTCTTGCCCTACATCTTCGAGACATCAAGTAGTTATTAACCTGTCACTATGGTAATCAGTGATAACTTACAGAGGGGAAATAAAGTGAAATGTTTTATTGCTATACAGCAAATTACTTAGTCTGTGTCCCAGAACTGTGACTAACCCTAAGAATGCTCCAACCTATCATTTTTTTGGGGAATATAGTTGAATGTTGTGCCATCTCAAAACTGATGGAAGAGCATGAGGGATGGAGGGGAATTTGGTCATAACAGTTGCATATTATTTCTAAGCTGGAAAATGCAGAATAAATTATTTCATTTGGGTACTGTGATGAACTTTGTCTTGCTGTTTATTTTTTATCTCTGTCACCCTGGTGCCTGTGATTGCATGTAAGGTCACAGGTTGTTTCACATAGATGTCTATCTGTTGGGGTTTTTTGTTCTGGTATTGGTTTTGAAAATCATTTCCTCCTCCTTATAACTAATAATACTTGAGGGAGTTTTAGTTTGTTTTAACCTGCAAGTGCTGATGATTTCAGAGACTGATAGCAGATTAGGGAGTACTGTGAGGAGGAAAAGAGAGAGCAGAGCAGCTCAGACCTGAGCAATTAGAGGTTAGAGGAAGTGTGTTCAGCCATTGGTGATGTAGAATGTAACTCTTCTGAGGGCAGAAATGTTCTTGTGGGGGTTTTGATATATAATTTTAAACATCTCAGGGCATTGTGCATTTTCCTTTTAAACCGAAAAATTCACTTGCTCTGATGCTTTCATTTCTCTTCACCACCACTTCACTTCTCTTCTTTCATCTCACTCTTCACCACCACCCAAAACTTCATGGTTGAATCAGCCCTGACAAACCACTCCTGAAGAGAGCAGAGAGGGAGTGGTGGCACAAAATGGGGTGAAGAATTCAGCCAGAAGTGGGAACCCCAAAGGGAAGCTCTCCAAAAGCCATTGTTACAGCCTGTATTATTTATTTAATTTCCTTGCATCTTTGATAACTTGTTTTAATATCCTAGTGTTGCAAGAAGGACGAAGTTTAGCAAGAGTACCAAAGGTGCAATTTGAAATGGACAATCTAAATTTTTGTTGAAACTGGCTGGATTTGTTTAGTCAGGATTGCTAGGAACTAAACAACAGCGAAGTGTCGGTGAAGACTGTCAACATGAAGGGGTTGCTTTAGTCTCATAAATTAATTATCATAGCTTTAATTTAGTTGTAGCTTCACTTTTGGTTCTGTTTCAGCCTGATTTATACCTTGTGGAATTTAATACAAAGGGTTAATGTCTATATGTCATTCGTCTGCCACATGAAAAAATCAAAGCTGTTACTGTGTTAAATCTTTTTATATTCTCAGTGAACATCTTCGCTTACAGTTAATGCTATAGGATAGGAAAAATCTGATTAATTTTGGACTGAAAGTTTGGTCTGTATGTGTAAGAATATTGTATTTTTTCCTATAGCAGAAAGATTTGCAGCACAGACCTTCTGGATCTCCACAAAGTTCGCCCCAGTGCATTTCCCCAGGTTTGTACTAAAGAATGATTTCTGTGCTCAAGGCTTATCTGTTCGATTGTATTTTTTTTCTTTAATATGTTTTAAAGGCTATACACAGTGTATTATTGAAGTATAGAGAAGGTCTCTTTTAATAAGATGGTTTCATTTTTTTTTCTATTGGGAATGGCTTAGAGGCTCCTAGCAATCTCCTGTGTGTTTTTATCTTTTTATCTTTTTATTTTTCTTTATACCTTCTTGCTGTGTAACCTCAAAATATCATGGTGAAAAGGGATCAATAAGCTCGTTTTTCATTGATTGTCTATTCTCTGGCCTCTGAAAAGACTAGAACTGTGAACTTTGTTTTACATCAGATTTTCATAATTGTCTATTTAAAACTTGCCTGCAGCTAGTGGTTGCTAGAAATCTCTAAGACAAGCTAGCACTAATGGTCTGAACATAAGTCTTTGTTGAAACAAAGTGAGGAAAAAGGATCTGGAAGAAAAAAAAAAAGCAATAAGAAAGAACATCTGTATTGCAGCATAGGCTTTGAAATATCTTTTTGTTCCTCTAAAAGACCATCCCAGTCACAGGTGTATTAAATGGCATTTTAATTTGTAGATGGTACAAGGTCTGCATTAACAGAGGAGGTGAGTGTCAGAACACAGCTGACTTGGGTGTCTGAGCATCACTCTGGGTGTTTCAGGTACCATTTGCATTGCAAGGTGTCTTCTTCATGCAATGATTCTTCCCAAGAGGCAGCACAGGGGATAATTGTTACAAGGAGATAAGTGGCTGTTTGCATTACCAAGAATGGGTCAGTGCATTTAGGAGACAGTGCAGAGACTAAAATAGGAAGCAATAAGGGCTAATGAAAATGGGAGAAGTTGTCTGTAGGGCTGGTTGGCGAGGAGCTCTGTGGTACCCAGGCTGGCCTGTGTGAGGGGAGCAGCGATCGATGTGGGGCACAGCAGTGTGCAGACAGTGCTAATTGAACTCAGAAAATGGCTTTTGGGCCATGCAGGCTCTGCTAGGCAGACAGTACTCATTTTCCTTAGTCAAAAGCAGAAGCTGGAAATTAAAGGAACAGCTAATAGCCTGGGCATTGTATGTTCTTAGCCACAGCATAATCCTGCAGACTGTAGTGCCCAGCAAAAAATCCCAAAGATACTGTATCAATGTAAAAGAAAAATTCATTTTAAGAGGGGTATAAACTGTGTTGTATGTTCCCATCCCTCTCCCCTTGTTTCGCCTCTGGAGATTTTTTAGATCTGGCCTATCCTTGTGTAACAGAACTTTATGTTCCTGCCTTGTGGAGCACAGAAAGATAACTTGATGGCCAATAATTTCAATGGTTCCCCAAATGGAAACAGAGGGACATTGGTTATTAAGCCTTTGTTTAAGAAATCTGATTTGGCAAATCTTGCAAATATCTAATTAGTCTCCTTTTGGGGGTTGGAGGTGATGGAAAGGACTCAGTTTACCCAGTCTCTTGTAGACTGACAATGCACTGTGTGTGTAGCCAGGAGGTTTTCAAATCCAAACAGGTTTTGGGAAAGGTATTTTCAGCAGCAAAAGATGTGATTATATAATTTCTATTAAATGTCATTGATGAAACCTCCCTTGCAGCCCCCAAAACATCTTCATCAATGAAGATGAAATGAGAGACAAGCAGGCATAGAGCAAGGGATATGAAAAAATGTGGAAAAACCTGTTTCATGACAAGAACCACAAATACCTTGATTTAACTGCTTCACTGAGCAAGGCAGAAGTGGGAGAGATAATTATTAGTGAAGGTACACTAAGGAGGGCAGGCTGAAAAAGGGGAACTTTTAGGGATGGGTGGACACCAGTGTTTTTAGTAGAAAAGTGATGCATAAACCTTGTCTGGGCATTGGAGACCCCCGTGAACTGCTACAGCAGCAGCCCCCTGGTCCTGGAGCAGCCTCCTGAACACGGGACTGGGAGGGGGCTGGGTCTGTCCCTGCAGTGACAGAGCCCTGGGTTCAGGATATCCGTGAGATAGCTCCCACTCCATGTCCTTAAAAGCTCTTTGAAAAAGGGCAGCTACAGACCTTGTCAGGGATCAGTTCTAAAGATTGTCTGGCTGAGTCTTCGTCTTTGACTTCCCTGAAGTTCCTTTTTTAAAAGGATGTATTTTGTCTCCCGTTCCTTATCATTTATTACAGACATTAGTACTAAATAATTGTATCCATTTTTTATAAGTCTATTACAGGCTTCCACGTATTGTCTAATAGTGGTTAAAGTTTCAAATATCTTTCCAGTTCACAGTCTGTCTAGATTTAAAAAGCATTAAAAAGCTGCAGTATTAAAATTAAATTTAGCTCTGGTATCTATTATGTGCAGTGTGTGTGCATGCAGATATAAATCACTGTGAGCAATAAGCATTGCAAAGAACTTGTGGGTTTTTTTCTGTGATCTCTGATTTTTCTTGTTTGCCATGAAATGTTCTGTGCCCTTATACGGTGGGGTGTGAATAATTGTGTGTAGGTTCTGGTGTTTTACTAAAGGAGAAGATACTTTGCAATTTCCACACTAAATGGGCACAGTAGGGACCAATTTCCTGCACTTCAGACCTGCTGATTTAGCCAATACAGTAAGTTAAGTGGCAGCTTTACATTTCTAGAAGGATCACAGGTAGTATAAAAACAGAGCATCTCTGGGGCCACTTTACTGTGCCAGGTCTGAGGGCAGCCAGTGGTGAGCATGGGGAATACAAATTCAAAAAGCAGCGGCAGAAGCAATGCGATACCAGCTCACCCCGAGCTGTCTTTTTGTGGTTCCTTTTCAAGAAAATGGAATGAGAATGTTTTTTTGGACAATGAGCTCCTGACATCCAAGATCCTGTCAGTTCTCCGTCCGCATTCCGAGCGAGGGCTGAGAGCAGGCGAGCTGCAGTGCACGCCTCATTTTCTGAGTACCAATTCCATTTTTGCCTCTTTAGCCACTTCTCTGAAGGAGCAGCCCCGAAGTCTTCTCCTGGGACCGGATGGCACCCCAGCACTGTCCCGGAACCTCGGGATGACTATCGCCCAAAGAGGACATTCCCAGCCTTCACTGAACACTGCTGGAGCTGTTAATAAATTTGGGTGAGTAAAATGCTTCTTTTCTAATCCAGCAGCTTCAGCTGCCCCCCACGTCCGCAGCCTGAAAAGAAAAACGAGAGCTCACGTTGTGTTTCCAAGCTCAAAAGAGTTTTATTGAGCTTTTAATGCTGAAAGTTATTTCCCTGAACAATATGCTCTTTTTTTGCTTTTATTTTTTGGCTTTAGTGCCTCTGCCCTGTGTCATAAAAGATAATGTATAAAATAGTGCAGTATTGGAGTGTTTCTGTATAGATTATGGTTTTCATGGGTATATTTGTCTTGAGAATTGTTGTGAAATTCAGCGATCTCGTCTGAGTTCAGCTATTCTAGGTTGGGCTGGTGCTGACTGGTGTAGGAGGCAGCAGTGTTTTAAATTGCAGAATACCTTCATTAAAATAGTAGGCAAACTCAAAGCTATCTGCTATTTTAAGTAGCTGTTTACTTTTGATGTGCCCCAGTTATGTTCCCTTCCCAGTGAAAGTGCCCTTTGTACTCTGAACTGGCTGTGGCTTGTCACCAGGTGATGTCCTTGTAAACTGTCATACCAGAAGTTACAAGCTTTGCTCATGCTGCTCTAATTAAACTGCAGTATTTCAGTGTTGGAGTTGCTAAATTGATTTAACTGTTTATAGAGTGCAGTGATATCTTTTATTTATTTATTGCAAGATAATTGTACTATAGTTTAGGAAAGATGCTTGCTAAAGAAGTTGGATTTTTAAAAAAATTTTATTGTTCTGGTCTAATTTCTTTGGCCATTTAGGCTAATTTCAGGAGACATGGATGAAGGGGATTCAGGCTTTATAAAATTTAAGCAGACTTCAGATGACGTTGTCTCACTTGCACCTTCAACAGCAGACTCCATTTTTCTGGAAGGTATGGAATTTTTGTGCTTTTCAGGATTGTTATGCAACTTCTCCCATGGCTTTTAAGGCAGCACCGAGGTGTTTTTACTCTTGTTGTTGTTACTGATGGTAAAGAGGGATATGGCGAGAAGCAGTTTAATAATAGTTGAAATTGAATGTGCTTTTGCTCTAGATGCATATTCTGTGTCCCTCCGGAGTGAAATAGAAACAGATGCTCATGAGTTTGAGGCAGAGTCTTGGAGTGTTGCAGTGGAACAGCCTTATGCAAAAAGGCAAAGGAAAGACGTTATAAAGAGGCAAGATGTCATTTATGGTAAGAGTATTTGTTATTCTTAAAACTTCTGTTTCACAGTGCCACTGTTGTGAAACAAAGCAGAAATAATTTTTGTTGGTTTCCATTTTGACTTGTGCTTGAAAACTAAAATTGAATGAAGATTTTCGCATCTGTTACTTGCATTAGTGTGTGTAATTCCTTGTGTGAATGCCTTTAAGCATCCCACGGGTTTCAGTAGGGCTCCCTAAGCAGCAAAGCCCAGCTGTACAATTAGGGAACAGCTCAACTGCTACTGGGAGATGTCCTTAAATAAGTAGGGTCAGTCACTGCTGGGTTGGGACATTAGCAAGGCAAATTTAAGAGCTTCACTTGAGTGATGCAAAGACTGTGGTGCAGAAGATGATCATGGCTTTCAGAGCCTGCTCTTCAGTCTCACTGCACAGCATATAAATGACTTTTGATTTTATTTTTGTATTTCCCCTTGCCCAGAGCTAATGCAGACTGAAATGCACCATGTTAGGACACTGAAAATAATGCTGAAGGTGTACTCCAAAGCCATGAG
>NW_008240034.1:472387-484869 GCF_000691975.1 Corvus brachyrhynchos | reverse complement strand
TGTGTGGAGGAGCAGCTGGAGATGCACGGGCAATTCCTGCTCCAGTTAAAGGAGAGACGAAAGGAATCCTTGGAAGAAGGCAGTGACCGAAATTATATCATCCAGAACATTGGAGACCTCTTGGTAAAACAGGTGTGAATTAAATCCTACCAATGATGTTGACACTATAAAGCTTCTAAAAAGCTACCTGTGAGGGTAGAGTTATGTGATGTAAAGATTTATTTCATCCTGGGTTTGTGGTTATCTTCCCAGTTAATGTGAGAGCTTGACTCGCAGGAATATATCTAGTCACAAATAACATGAAATGGTCATTCAATGTTCTTTGGGCATGTACATATACATGTTGTGGGATATGTGACTTGTTTGGGTCTATTTTTCATCTATTCCAAGAGTAAAGTAACATGTTCCTGGTGTCCATTCCAAATTTGGCTCTCCTTCAGATAATGCCAAACTTCTTTATTCTGATCTTTTAAAAATACAGTCAGGATCCTTTGAACTCATGGCAGCTTTAGCACCATTCTGGCACGGAGCAGATGCAACAATTTCTATCACATATCATGACCTTTTTTTTTGCCCTTCAACTTTTACAGTTCACAGACTTTTTAAGTGCAGAGGTCCAGAAATCCTTTTTAAAAGTTCTCATAATGACAACCATCATTTAATATTTGGTTATCTTGTGGTATTCCAAGCCCCCACATGTCACACTGCATAAATCTCTCATTTCTGGTACAGAAGAAATTGAAATACAGGAGAGATGTCTCAGAAATCAGTCACCAAAAAATCATGTTAAACCTGGGGTTTATAGTGGAGTTAGGTTTACTCTGAATGATTCATGTCTTTCATTCTTATATTTCCAATTAGTTTTCAGGTGAAAATGGGGAGAGAATGAAAGAAAAATATGGTGTGTTCTGTTGTGGACACAATGAAGCTGTTAGCCATTACAAAGACCTGCTCCAAAGCAATAAGAAGTTCCAAAACCTAATAAAGGTAAACAGTAACCAGAAGTCTCCTATTCTGACTGTGCAAAATATACTTCACTGCTTTGGGCTTTGTTTTGTACTTGAAGATCCCTCAAATGTGAATGAGCAGGATTAGAGGCGTATTCTCATTATTTGGTGGGTTGTGAGCTTCTTGTATTCTAGATCTTTTGAGCTGTGTGGAGACAAAACCACAATTAGCAAGTGTTCCATTTGAGGCAGGCTCTTGAGAGCACCTAGGACTGGGGAGTAGAGTATTTGTTCTATTCAGGGCTCTGTCCTGCTGTGTGGCCATCAGGGTAAATTGGTTTGTTAATAAATTAAATCAATGATAAGTGCTGTTGATGAGCTACTGTAGAAAAAGCAGGCACTCTTAGGTTTTGCTCACGCCATCATCTTTCCAAACCCAGAAGATTGGCTCCAGGGTGGTTTGCTGATCTGCTGCACACTCGAACGTGCAGTTAATAGGAAGGGCTGAAGAGACACGGCCCAAGTGGAAGCTGTAACCTGAATCTCAGATGGCTTTGCAGAGGCCTAAATATCCTCATTTTCCAGTCACCAGTAAGTGATACTGTGTGAACTTTCCAGCATAGCTCTATCCTTATAGCTCGTCTTAGCCAGGCGCCTTTAAAGTGAGAGCCCTTCACTTTCAAGGAACTAAATAAGTGACCAGAGTTTTAAAATATGTAGTCTCAATCCCTGCAGAGAAAGATCTTGGTACTGTGTTCTCCTGCTGCCAGGTGTGTGCTGTAGCTGCAGTCAGATTAACTTTACAGTCCTCCATTTCTAAACAGGAATGGGTTTCTGTAGGCCAGGCTACTGGGGAACATACAATGGTAAAATAAACATTTAATTTCTTCGTTACTGACCTAATTTGACTGGTAGATGTTTGGGTCTAGTTTTAAAAACACAGTACTTTTCTATGTATTTAAGGTCTGACCCTGTTGTAAAGGTCAGTCAGTTAGCAACAGGCAGTCACACAGTTCAGGTTTGGAAGTTTCCCTGATTGACTCCACATTTATTTAACAGTAGTTGAAAACAATACCCAAGATATTTTCCAGTAATAAAAGCAATTTTTTGAATGCTGTCAGCGGTTTTGCTTTAGTAGAAGAGTGCAGCTAATTTCATGGTGCTGTGTCTAGTCTGCAGAAGTGTTTTGGGACAGAAAATACGTGAATGGAGAGGGAGTTAGAAGCACTCTAACCCACTAGATGCACATGTTAGATGCACAGTGGGTGTGATGAGTTTGTCTTGTTTTCTAGAAAATTGGGAACTGTTCCATCGTGAGGAGATTGGGTGTTCAGGAGTGCATCCTCCTGGTCACCCAGCGCATCACCAAGTACCCGGTCCTGGTGGAACGGATCATTCAGAACACAGAAGGTGGGATGGTTCCTGGAAGCCTCACATTTGTCTGTTGATCCTTATTCTGCCATGTTTTGCATGTTCTTACCTCAGACAGGCTGGTACCTGCTTTCTCACTTCTCTGGTGGCTGATGATGTTAAATCAGTCTCACCTCAGAGGGTCAGGAGAAGCACAGAATCACAGAATGGTGTGGGTTGGAAGGGACCTTAAAGCCCATCCAGGCGGGGACACCTTCCACTGTCCCAGGTTGCTCCAAACTCCAGTGTCCAGCCTGGCCTTGGACGCTGCCAGGGATCCAGGGGCAGCCCCAGCTGCTCTGGGCACCCTGTGCCAGGGCCTCCCCACTCTCCCAGGGAAGAATTTCTTCCCAATATCCCATCTAACTCTGCCCTCCTTCGGCTTAAAGCCATTCCCCCTTGTCCTGTCACTCCAGGCCCTTGTAAATAGTCTCTCTCCATCTTTCCTGTAGGCTCCCTTCAGGCCACAATTAGGTCACCCTGAAACTTCTCTTCTCCAGACTGAACAATGCCAATTCTCCCAGCCTTTCCTCAGAGGAGAAGAGCAGCATTTAAAGTCTGCAGCCACAAACCCATAGTAGTTAAACCTGTTGGTTCATTAGGTTTTCAGAGCTTTAGGTTATTATATTTCATTTTTAAACTTAAGCTCTTAGGAAATACTGTTAGATCATCAGTGTGGAGCCCTCATGCTAAAATGTTTGGATGTCTCATGTCTTCCAGAGTTGAAAATGTGACTGACTGCTTCTCTTTTCCTTTAGCTGGAACTAGAGATTATGAAGAGCTGACCCAGGCCCTTGGTTTAATTAAGGACACCATCACCCATGTAGATGCCATGGTAAATGAGTGTGAGAAGGGGCAGCGACTCAAGGAGATCATGCACAAAATGGAGCTGAAATCATCTGGGAAATTCAAGAATGGGCTTTTGTTCCGGAAAGATGACATGAGCCAGAGGCGGCTCCTCCTGGATGGGATGCTGTACTGGAAAGCTGCATCAGGGCGGCTCAAAGGTAAAGCACCAGCAAGGGGAAAAACACAACTGGGAAACAAGATTTATGTTGGTTTTGGTTTTTTTTAGTAACTGTTTATTACTGATCGATTGGGTATAAAATAAGATGACAATAACCTGCTTGTTTAATAGGATATTGGAGGAAATAGCACTTGTTCTATTCTTGGCTTGTCCAATAAGCATCTCTGTAATGGTGCATGATAAGTTCCTTATGCTGTTTGCTTATTATCTGGCTGATCTGCTTCCCAATTCAAGAGGGAGGTCTTCAGATGGATGACAAAGCTTTGAGTCATCCTGACTTAGTCTCCTGTGGAAAGGCATTATCTTGTGCGAGCTCTCCTTCACACTTTGCAAAACCTGTGTCATGTCAGCCCCATGACACTTAATTCTGCATTTGCCAGAAAATCAAAGCAGTGGCCATCAGGGAATATTTGAGCAGTTTCATTGCTCAAGTTTTTAAGGAGAAGCTTCAGTGGCACAGAAAACACAGCCAAGAGTAGGTGGGAACGTGAATGGCTGCAGTTCCAGAAGAATCTGCTGTTGAGGGAGACATGTTCCCTCTGGAGTGCTGGAGTCCTTGTGTAGGATGTCTGTGTGGGTGTTTTCAAGCTTTAAATGAGCTCTGTTTAAATCAGCTGGTTCTGCATGGTGCAGTCTGGTTGGGGACAGCCCAAGTGGAAGGCAGTAGCAGACCCAGTATTGCAAATGTTGACATGCTATTCCCTGGCCTGCAGGAAACATAAGTTAAGGGATTTTTGCATCTGGACTAGTCTTTCTGCTTTAAAATATGACTTACTTTCTTTTTTTTTTTTTTGTCTCTTTTGTTACTGTAGATATTCTGGCAGTCCTGCTTACTGATGTACTTCTGCTGTTACAAGAAAAGGACCAAAAATACACATTTGCCTCAGTGGTAGGTATTGTTCTCCTTGTTTAACACATGCACTTAGAGGATTTATGAAAGTGACAGTAACTACGGAAGAAGCATGATTAGGGATGTTAGATACTTGTTACAGGAGGTTCAGAAAGAAAATTAGGTGAATAAACCAGCCAGTTATTATAGAATCACTTTTTCTGAAGCCATTCTGGTACTTGTTGAATGAATCCCTTTCTCACTCTCCCAGTGCAAACCAGTATTTCCTTGCACTGGCCAGTTGTAGCTACCACATCTCCCATGGTTTTTCCTGTTTCTCTTCTTGTGCTGTGGCTTTGCCTTTCACTGAACTGTTAGGCTGAGATTTTATACGAGTCATGGACATGGCAAATGCTAGAACTGTGCTTTGAAAAACATTTGCAAATAAATGGAATAATCAAACACTTCTGTTTGATGTGCAGGGAAAGAATCTGCCATCTTGGTTAGGGACGTGGTAACTGTGTTCAAAGTGCCCTGAGATTTACTGGGGGCAGAGAACTTTCCTGAAATACACGGAATAAGCACTAAATGCACATGTTATTACTGCAGCACTCTAGAACATTCAGTGGATTCACTTGCTTTTCTAGGGTATTTCCACAGGTGTCCTCAGAGAAGTTAATTTGTACATTTTGTCCTGGTCTAGTTCACTGATGGCTGCAGTAGAACCTGTAACAGAGAAACTCTTTCATGTAATTGTTTTCTTGGATGTATTTTTTTTGTCAAGACATTAATATTAGAGCTGAATTCTAATGGCAAAAGCTATTTTGGTGACCTCAGGGCTGTACAAACAACTGCTTTTCAAATTACCCTTCTAATGCAGAACAGAGTGCTGTGTGGTGGATTTTTTTCCCTCTGGAAACGTGCTCTACACTTAGAGTCGGACCAATTTTTTTGCATCTTTGTATGTATACAGCTCATTTGAAATTTAATATCACTTCTCCATAAATAAATCAAGTGAGAGGAGCAAATGGATCTGCTCAGTGATTCTGTTTTTCCAGTGACCTGTGTTCGTGGCTGGAATTGCAGTACAGCTGCTCAGAGAAGCTGGCAGCAGTGGTGTTCCTGGTGTTTGCTTCTTATCATGGCTCTAGATTATTCTGTGAAGATTCAGCAGTCATGAAGAGCCGCTTTATCCTGGGAAGGAACTTTCTAGGCTGCATATGTTGGAGCTATGCTGTAGGAAGCCTAGAGAGGTTTTTAGTAACTAATACCCCTCCTGTAAATGTGTTTTCACTGCAAAGGCTGACAGCTAATCCTCATTATACAATACACTACCTGTCACCTGGTGTCATTTTTATCAGGGCCTGACACTCTCCAACACCTCTGTTTTATTTCTTTGGTAGTCAACTTAAAACCTCTAACACTTCCTCTTGTTCTCTCCTTTCACTTCACTATGTGTCATTAAGGTTTTTGTTTTCTTTTTCAAATTTTGGGTTTGCCTCCTTTTGAGCAAAATTTTTTAAACCCGTTCTTGACTTCTGGGGCCCAGTGGGAATCTTTAAATTGACACAGGCGTTAATATTCAATCAGGTATCCAGACCTCTTGGTTTTGACATGTACATTCTTCGTTCCATGTTTTCATTGATGGTAAAAAAATAACAACATCAGAAGTGTCATGTCAAAAGGTCAGAGTTATCTCATGATGTAACAGCTCCTAGTGGCTCTGGATAAATAGGAGGTGGGGGGAGCTAGGAAACACAATTGCTAAAATACACATATAATGTCCTGCAGTAAATGGTATTTTATTTTACAGGACTCTAAGCCACCAGTTATCTCACTGCAAAAATTGATTGTGAGAGAGGTAGCTAATGAGGAAAAGGCGATGTTCTTAATTAGCGCTTCCTTAAAAGGACCAGAAATGTATGAAATTCACACCAGCTCCAAAGAGGAGAGGAATTCCTGGATGGCACACATCCGCAGGGCTGTGGAGAGGTAAGGGAGGAGGGAAAGCAGGAGGGCCTGATTTCTTGCTTGTCTTCTCTTCACAGGACTCACAGGTGTAAATTTGTCTTAAAAATCCATTTGACTCTCCCTAAACTTTCTTTGTAAGACTTCAGTGTGCAATTCTGTTTGTGTTCGTTGGGAAGAAGCCATGATAAAGATGAAATAAAAACCAGTCAAAGACTTTGTTCTGCTTTTATTAAAAAAAAAAAAAATTGGTTCACTGATGTCAAATGCAACAGGGCTTTGGAAAAGGGAGAAGATTGACACCCAGGATAAACCACAACTGAGGCAAAAGCTTCAGGTTGAATCCTGAGACGGTTTTAAATTATCTAACATGCAAATCAAACATAGATCTGTCTTTGCCTTTGGACAGCTGTCCTGATGAAGAAGGAGGAACATTTAATGAACCTGAAGCAGAGAGGAGGCTGGCTGAAGCAAGAGCTGCGAAGTTAAAAGATTTTCAGGGTAATGACTTAGTTATATATTCCACAAGCTGCTTCCCAGCATTATTTGTGATTTATGACTGTCAAATTCTTTATCAAGATATGACCGAGTTTCTCCTTCATAAGTCTTTCAAGGTGTTGTAAGACTCTGTAGAAATAGTGGCTAAAGAAGTCTAATAAGCTTTGTCTGCTCCATAAGTTTCTCCTTAACTGTTAATTATATCTCTGCATTTGATGCTCTGACCATAAAATGAATGATAATCTCCCAAATTGAACATGGTTCTATGACAGTGACGAGGAAGGCAGGACTGAATTTGTTTCTTCCTTCAGAGCGTTTGAACATGAAAGATGACCTGATTCTGCAAAGTCTCACTGAGAAGCAACAGATTTATCTGGAAATGTCTGAAGTGAATGGCTTTGAAGACCATTCCCAAGGATCCCGAGCCAGGCTGCTTCTTCGGGGGGATATCTCAGAGAATCTGCAAGGAGAGGCGATTTTGAAGTCTGCAGTGACTGAAGGTGAATGGAATGTGGGAATGTGTGGGCATTCACTCAGGTGCTGGGGTGGGGATAAGCACCCAGGATCTAAGTACAGGCCCTGAAAATCGTCCTGTAATAACATAATGCTTTTATGTAACACGGTTCAGACTTCCTCGTTCTCAGAACCAATCTGCAACAAAGGTGAAGTGCATTTGTGGGTTTAGGTGGAAGACCTGCACAGCTTGGATTGCTTTATTTTTAAGGATCAACCAGTGGAATCTTAGGATGAGTCTGTTCAGAAAGGGTAACAGAGTGCTCTAATAATACACAGTCCTGAAATGTAATATTATAGGAGGGTTATCTATTAAAAACAGCCTATCTAAAGATAGCATGTTTAGAAAGAAAATAAGCCCAAACATAATTTCTATTTAAAAAAAAAAAAAAGAGAAAACAAACACTTACAGCTTGATAATCAAACTTGCAATTAAGGAAGAGCTCATCTTTATATGAAGAGCCTGTCATCCAGAGCTACTCACAAAGGAAAATTCATCTGTTCTGCAGGACATCTCTCAGACTGCCTGAACTTTTAGTGGACTTGATGGTTGAAATGTTTTTTTAAACTCAGTAGTGTGATAACTTGTATTGCTGCATAGACATGGCTGTTTACATGAAGTGTTCTCCTCTTCCCCAGCTGAAAATCTCCAGAACTTTATCTTCACTCACTTTGGCAGTGCATCCTGTCAGCCTGAGGATGGCTCTGGGTCAGGACTGCCCCGGAGAGGAGAGACCTTTGGAGGATATGACAGTAGTCCCTCAGTTTCAAGTAAAAGTAAGAAAGGGAACATTCAGCATTTTTATGAGCTTTTTACTGTACAGAGAATAAGAACGAGGAATTGAGGCTCTCATATAAGGAAGCTTCAGAAGGAAGATCAGAGCAAATCTCCAAGAGCAAATCTCCAGCATGTGGTAGTAGCATGTTGGATCTTTTGCTCCTGATACCAACACTAGAGAGCAGAGTAGGGCTCTCAGTGTTATGCTAAGGGCACTACTTTAAGCTGTTCTTTTTAATTACCACAATTCCACACAGATTTCTAATTTTGTTTAAAAAAATAAGCTTGACCTAAAAGCTTAGAAAATCTGAATTCAGCTGTCTGCTTTCGTTATTGAGTCATGAACACTTTTTTCCACTTTGTATCTGCACAGTCACTAGAGGTTTGCTGAATCCTTAGATAATAGAAATTGTCCTTTTGGCACAGATGATTTATCAGTTAATTAATGAAATAAGAGAGAAAACCAGATACTATTTATCTCCATTTTTGCTTCATGCATTAATTGAAAAAGCGAATGGCCTTTATTTCACTGGTTGTTAATCTCTAGAATACTTTCTGTTGTCTCTGAAGGCTCCATACATCTGTCATGTACTTTTTACAACAGGGGGTCCATCTCCCCTTACCTCCTTCCACACTCACAGTGGTGCTGCTGTGACTGGAATATTCCTGCTAACCAGTGTTCCATGATTATTTTCATGCAGACGTTGTGGTTGCTTCACTTAAAATAGTGTAACGTAATTTGAACTTACCCTCCCTATTTATCTTAACCCGGTCTTCTCAAGTTTTTAAACTTTTTTGAGCAGCCCTATGTGTCACTGTTGCCTGATCATCCACTTGGGATCAGCATGGAGAAGCCATGCAGTTGCATTTTGGTTCAAAATCACCATGTTTTTCTGCTTGCTGTGTCACTCACTGAGTTATCCCAGGCCCTGTGCTGATGTGAGCTCCTCATATTCCTCTCCTCTTTCAGGTGGCAGGAAGAACAGTAGTGGTGACCAGAGGCAGTGGGACTGGAGGGGCCCTGCACTGAGTTCAGATGTGCAACTTCATGACCCCTCTTCTGATGCAGAAGAAGGATCTCAAACCGTATGTTGAGCTTATGAGGGATTTAAATGCTTTTCCTTGTGTTCTTCATCATGATAGTGGTGCAGAATAAATCTCACAGAGTTAAAAGTTGTAATAGCTGGCAGGGCTGGACTGAACAGTTTTGTCTGTAAAATTACTTGGCTCTATTAAGGATGTATTGTGGGGTGAGTTGGTAGCTCAGCACTTGAGAGGCAAGAATTCAGTTTTCCATTTGCTCATTTGCTGCTGTACCATTAACACAGGCTTTAATCACCACGCTTCTGTTTCCGCTTGGCTTATGAATTCAGTATTTTTGATGTATGTCCTTCAGTGCATGAGAGCAATCCCAGCTTGTTCTGGCAGCACTGCCAGTGCCCAACAAGTGTCCCTAGCACAAATGTTGGTTTTGTCTCCCTTACAGAGTGATGGGACAAGGCTGGATGACAGCAGTGGTTTTCAGCCCACCATAGAGTCTCAGGTATGTTATTTCTGCTGTTAAGAAATCCAGTGGCAGATAGCCATAGTATAATAATAGCAAACCAAACCAAACCAAACCACCAAAAACTCAGTGTTTGTAATGTCTCTGGAACCCGGCACATTAACAGCTCACTGGCCAAACTTGCCTCTGAATCCCTGTGAGGGCTGTACCTGTGTAGTGATTCAGTGCTGGGGCATGGGAGGAAGTGATGGTTAAATAGCTCAGGTGAAGAGAAGATGATGAGGACTTCTCTGTGGAATCCCAGGGAGATTTGCTGGGCACTGATTCACATCTGCACAAGGATAATATACTGAAATTCCTTGTGCCTGCATATTGGCTTTTGCTATGTTAGAGTGTTCTGGTGGTCATGCTTCCATTGTGCGTGTTTTTGTACAGATACCATGGATTATTTTCACTGCTTAAAAATTTAAAAAACCAGTCGAATGCCTCAAAACAGAGCTCTGCTCAAGTGCCTAATGTTTGTTTTTCTCCTCTTCAGCTTGTCCAAAGGATACAGACACTGTTACAGTTGCTCTTCAGTCTTCAGGTAAACCCCTGTTTACTATTCAAGAGATTTGTTAGGCAGTAAACATAATAAAATTTATGCAGGTGTGGAGAGGAGCTACCTTGAGAATATCCCCTAAAGCTGGAGTGAAGTGCAGAATTTAGACCTGAGACTCAAGGAAACTGTGCCTGGTATTTCGGAGGAAGTGTTAGAGCTGTTGTCTTAAGTAATGATTTCCTTTTTCCTGCTCACTTAATTCTTTTGCTGCTTTGAGCTCCATCTGCTCTCCATGCTCACTGTTCATACACATGTGTATATGAATTAGTTGGTTTTGCTTTTACCTTGTAGTCAGCAGTGTTTGGACTGTTTTGATTCAGGGTAACAATTCTAGGTGCAAGAAATGTCCAGTTTGACACACATAAACATAATTTATTTCCTTGACCATCTTCAATGTCATGTCAGTCACCATGGGCTGTACGAGCTGGAATTTAGATCTGCTCTGGAAAACAAAAGACTCTGTGACATAACCTGGTAGATGCTGTTGTCTCCTGCTTAGCTGTGCATGTTTTTTGAACCTGGGTGCCTCATGCTGGACTTTTCCCCCCTGCAGGCCGTGATATCTCAGCAGGACAGCTACATCGAGGTGCAGCGAGCCACCATGGCAGACCGGGAGAAGCAGTACCGGCTACAGTCCACCCGAGGGAATCTGCTGCTGGAGCAGGAGAAGCAGCGGAACTTCGAAAAGCAGAGAGAAGAACTGATGAATGTCCAGAAGCTCCAGAGCCAGCTGAAGCTGGATCAGCAGCGCCTGGAGCGGGAGAGGAGCCGGCAGCAGAGGGAATTTGAACTCACGGAAGCGCGGCTGCAGGAGCGCACGGAGGAGATGCGGCAGCTGCAGGAGAGGCTGAGCCAGGACAGGGAAGAGCTGGAGAGGCAGAGGGAGGCCTATCAGCATGACCTGGAGAGGCTGCGGGAAGCCCAGAGAGCTGTTGAGAAGGAGAAGGAGCGCCTAGATCAGCAAAAGAAGCTGAAAAAGCAGAACACGGTGTCAGGCACCTTCTCTCCAGAAATGGGACAGGTGAGGGATTGGCTTTCTCAGAGTTTTAGTCCTATTAATCCTCTTGCTTCTGGATGAAGGTTGCTCTTGTTGCAGCACCAACCTGTTTTTGCCTTTTCACTGGGCTCCTGGAACCATCAGCTGAAGTAGCTGGTGATGGCTGCTCTGAGAGATCAGAGCGTGGCAGTTTCCCAGTGTCTGTGAAGTTCCACCCAAATGTCTGGCAATGAGAATACTTTTTAAAAAGATAGAAATGGAGAATAATGAGAATAATTATTCCCCAATAAATGGAGAATATTTTCAGTTGTGGCTGACTGAGCAGTTTTCAAATTCAGGAACTGTCCTGTTGCAGGCAAGTGATTGCAGAAGCTGTGCTTCATCAACAGCATTTTGTACAGTTGATTTCTAAAAACATTTCTTGTATTTGAAAATAGAAATTTGGAGGTCTGATTAAATTGGTTCATTGAAACTTTCTGAAAGTCCTGCTTTCTCTCTGCACTGTTACCACCCAGTGCAGTCTGCTCTTTCCTAGGTGCAATATTAAGCAGTTTGGAGCTCCTGAGGTTCTTTTCCATGTCCCAGGGACTTACACTCTTGCTCTTCTTTCTGTTCCCCAGCAAGCTTTAAGCTTTGTCTGCCCTGTTCTGCTTTGCACGAGGAAGTGCTTCATGCTCTCAGGGCTGGGGGTGGTCTCTCCTCATTTTGCTGGAGAGGATGAAAATCCCTATTTGATTTAGAATGCCTTTTTCCTCTTGCAGAGCCAGATGATCAGTCATTCCATCAGCTTCAACGGAGAAGGGGTGGAACCGTCTCCAGCTGGCTCCAAATCCTCAGTGAGAGTGAGCTCGGTGGCCGGGCTGGAGTACCTGGAGCGGCCGGACCTGGTCCGCAGGGACAGCACCACCCTGGAGAACCGGCCCTCCCTGAAGAACGAAGTGCCAATACATCTCCTGAGTGCAACCAACCAGATACAGAAACCAGCTGCAGTCCAGCAGCAGATCCCCACCAAGCTGGCCACCTTCACAAAAGGAAGCAAGGAGAAAGGTGGCAAGAACAAAGCATCTCATAGGACAGACAGTTCAGGTATGTGTGATTTTAAGTCTGTTTAAATGCATTTGTGATCTCCACCAGGATCACAGGGAGACAGAACACTGCAGTTACACCTCTGTATGGAACCCAGAAATTAATATGCTACAAGTTACTAGTGTGTTTGCTGCAGTTAAAATCTCTTAACCCTTTAAAATCCTGTTAGGAGTTAACATGTCTGTACTATTTAAACTGGAAACATAACCCAAAGGGATAATGTTGAAAACAGAGTCATGTATTCCAACACAACAGAATGGTGGTGAGAGGTTCTAAACCTGGATGTAAAAATCTTCTTGTCTAACTGTAGTGTTAAAGGAAAAG
>NW_008240034.1:457724-472356 GCF_000691975.1 Corvus brachyrhynchos | reverse complement strand
TGTCCAGGGTTGTAGTGACATTGAATGCAGTGCTTTTCTTAGCACCAGTCAGTCATTAAATACAGATCTCCAGGCCAAAACTGAGATGCTGTGTGTGTTGTAGACTTAAAAGGGGATAATTTTGTCACAAATAGAAGCAAGTAAAAATGCAGTCACCCTGTCCTGGTGTAAATTCTGCTTCTAACTGCTGGGTACTGGAGTAGTGATCTTTGCCAATGACAGACACACTAAAAGCCACTTTATCTCTACTACTTAAAGTAGCCCCACTGCCAGCTATGGGGAATGGCCTGTAATTTTAAGTTACAAAATTATCTTTTTAGCATTTTGCTGGATTCAGACTTGGCAGGCTTGTCCATCACTCTGCACTGCTGCGGAGGACTCGGAGCCAAACCTGACAGAGAGAGCAGGGGGAGTGGCTTTGGCACTTTGCAGAAACATCTGTCTCTGTCGTGCTTAAAGTTTAGTGCCTTTGCAAACTTGCTTATGGTTTTGCACATAAATGAAGCCTGTTTCCTCTTACCCTGCATACCAAATGCTGGTAAAATAAAGTTCTAATACCACATCTCCCCATGTTTATTTTTAATAGCTCTTACATAATGGTCTCTGCAGTGGAAATGGACTTAATAGTGTTTTTCTGTAATTTATATGAAAGGTATAAACCAAAAATATATTGGTCTCTATTCTCTTGTGAGCATTAGTGGGCTTCATGCTTGTTATGCCCATGTGTAGATCTTAGAATAAAATGGAACAAAACTTTCTGTACCAGAGGCAAAATGCTGTGTATTGAATTTGGGGTTTGTGACATGAGGAATGTGTACTGAAGGAGAGTTCTTTAGATCCAGAATAGCCATTTCATGAACTGCTTTTATTGTTGAAACTAAGAAACTGAGAGGCTGTAACACCAGAATCAGTGGGCTGTGCTGCTGAGCAGCTGTGAGACAGATGGAGAGCAGAGACAAAAGTTCATCACAACTCTGCGTGTTAGAAGTAGCACAAATGGTCATTTGCTATTTGAATGCTACAGACAAAGATTTATTTTTTCTCTCTGCTGTGCTTGATACTGGGTTTTAAATCTGAGATTGTCAGGGTCTGCCAGTAACTGAGCTAGAAGTCTCAAGGAAGAAAAAAGTATTCATAGTTTAAACAGCTTAAGAGAAAATTTAAGTAGGACCAGCTCTTTGTGGTTTTGCAGCTTTCTTGAGTGTGTAGAGGTGTCAGTACAGTGGCCCCAGCATGAAATAGTGATGTTTGTGAAGTGCTGCTTGCCTCAAATACTAATTTATAAAATATTTTCTTTAGCCTCTGTTGATCAGAAGCAGTTGCTTCCCCCCAGGCTTGTTGGACGAGAGGAGGCTGTCCTGAGAGGCAGGCGGTCAGCAAGTCCATCCCTCCCAAGCAGCCAGACCCCTGCATTCCAGCCAGGTATGCCTTGGCCAACTTGCCTATCCATGGGTATGCCTCAGGCACTCTCTGCAGTGTCATGAATATGTCTTCTTCCATTTTTTTCCCCCTCTAGAATTGTATGGCCCTACAGATGCTCAGCCAGAAGCACTTTCATCTGCCTCAGCGAACCTCTTCAAGCCCAATAACGTTCAGGTTCAGCCCCTGGTGCCCTCTCAGCCCAGTCTGTTGAATGTGCAAGATGATACCAGCAAAGAAGATGTCATTTTCTTCTGATTGTTTCCATTTGAAGATGAATCTCCTGACACACTGTTTCAAGAACTCAGGCCCCAGTGTGCACCGTGATGGAGACCCGACATGGATGTCTTCTGATCCCTGCCCAGTTACTACTAGCAAGGACCAGACCAGGAGCACTGTCCTATTTTGTTGGCTTCTCTGCCAACAGCTCAGAATGAGGGCACAGTAGTAACAATTTGCTTTTAAATTCTCCAGTGTGTTGACACATGGCATGGGTGTATCAATTCAGAGCATGTTAAAATTCTGACATTTATTGTAATGTGCTCTTTTTGGAGAATGTAACTGTTCATGGGCACCATCTTGTAAATTGTTATTGGTGATGTTGAACCACCCAGATTTTTGTGTAAAAAGTTTTAGTAGTAGGCCCAAAAATGGCTGCAAATTTTTAAATCTGTTTTCCCAGGTCCAGGTCAGTAATGGGTTGTGTGTTGGTAACCAGGTGACAGCGAGCCAATCCCCTCCCAGCCAGGTGTGCCAGGCACTGTGAACCCAGTGGCACAAGCCCCATGGCCAGGTGCCAGGTGTGCCAGGCACTGTGAACCCAGTGGCACAAGCCCCGTGGCCAGACACAGTGGAAGAGAAGGTAAGGTGAGCTTCTGACAGTGTCTTCAAGGGGCAGGAGCTCCACCTTTTCATGAAGGAGAAGGGTTGGACGTGTGAGAATTCACAACGATGATGAAGAAGTGGACTGAATGCACATTTCATTGGCCACCAGCGTCACTGGGATCCTGTCTCCTTGTTGGGGACAGCAGTACAGGTTCCCAAACTCATGAGTTGGTTCAGAATGAACTTAGAGACTTGGATTTTGTTCTTTGCTGAAGACATGTCTAAGAAGCATTTGAATGCAGTAATTTATTGTCTTGTTTAATCCTGTTTTCTGCATCTTTTGTTCGTCTGTTAATTTGTTGGGACTTTACTCCCAGTACCAGAAGATATCAAAGCTGCTGTTACTGCAGAGACTTCTCTGCAGCATCGTGTTAGGAAGGAAGGGAATAAGAACTGTTTGGTTTTAAAATTAAAAATAACTATTAAAAAAAATACTCTTAGCTAAACCTGTGTTTAGCTGCTTTCAGCTAAACCAGCTTTGATACCTCTTGTGAAATGGGTCAGTTCTTGATCATGGAATGGTGATGACATTAAGTGTTCTGCTGAAAAGGCATTATTTCCCTTTGTAGTAATTTGCACAGTTGTTTTGTGTTGTGTTTTTCACTCTGTGTCTCAGATTCTTTTCCCACCCTCACCCAAGGATGTGTGTTCTGGTGTATGTTGAATGTGACTGGTCAGATAATGATGCACAGGAGAGATTATTTAGGGGTATTGTTAAAGAATTAAAGAAACCAGGATCTTGAAGCTTAAAAACTTGGATTAATACCTTTCAGGACATGATTGATAATAGCTTTTTTTAATATGTTGAACTGATTTAAAGTGATTTTAGAAGCAGTGGATGGAAGGCCTGGTCAGTTCTCCATCCAGTCTCATGACAATGGATCCAGTGGCTGTTTGCCAGTCTCCTCAAATCACTGAGTTGTCCCTGTGATTAGGCCCTGTGTGATGTTAGTGTAACTTCTCTTTGCTTGAGTTTTAAAATTACTTCAATAGTTACAGTGCAAGAAACTTTATCAATTTTCAGCAGAAAACACAGCAGTTTATATTTTCAAGTGGTGATAATTTGGGTTATTGCTTTCAGACGAGAAATTGAAAAACCCAAATTTACTGGTTGGGAAATATAAGCTACAAAATACTGAATAGGTCTTGGGGACAAGCACTCCTGCTGGAACAGTTCTTGGATTTAAGGGTCTTTTTCTTAGCTGAGTGGTGCTGGTGCAAACCTGAGGCAGTGGCACTGAGTTCAGTGAGAGGAAACTCCAAACTGTCTGGCTCGTTACCAGATTGGGGATGCTCTCCCAGCCCCCAACAAGTTAAATTGGACACATTTCACTTTAATACCAAATGACTGCTTGGTAAATCATCAGCATTGCAGATTGAGTGATTGTCAGCAGGCAAGAGTGTGGGACTGTTCCACGTGGTGATTTGGTGTTGTTGGGATACCGTATCTTCAGTGGTTAGAACAGAGTTCCACTCCATATTCAGTATTTGCATTCCAAAAAGTTAGTTTGGAATGGAGGGGACTTCTTAAAATCAGTGTAATTCCTGATCAGTGCAGCAGTGTGGGATCCAGCAGCTCTGTAGGACTGGCACTGATTTTTCCATCGGGTGATGTGCAGACTCCAGCCACCTCTGAGCCCCTGTAATTTCCCCTGGAAGCATACAGCGAAGCAGCAGTTCAGGAATGCACAGTATGTTCCTTCTTTTGTGCTGTGGTTTGGGCCGCTCCTCATGAAAACTATGCCCCCATTGCCTTAAATGACCAGGTTTTTAGGAGTTTTAGCCTAAAGCTAAGTTGCATCAGTGGAGTAAACCATCTCAGCCAAAAAGGGATGTCAGTTGGGGTGCTTGGAAGCAATTTTTGGAAACATTTATTTAGGTTTATTTTGTGCCTGTCCTAAAGTATGGGAGGGAGTGTTGGAAGGGCTGGAGCAGCTTGTTGGCTGCTTTCTTCTTCTGTGCAATGGACGAATTTGAATATAGAACAGTGACATGTGGAAAATAAAGTCTGCAGTGAGGTCCCATTTATTTTAATGTTTTAACTTAAACATAACTTTTTTAATACTTCTTGTCAGCAGTGCTTGAAATAAGTTTTGGCTGTTAACAAGTGGACCCAAGCCCGTGACAGGCCAGGCTGTTGGTCCAACACCCCAAAAGCTCCTTGGAATATGGGTCTTCAATCTGGAACTGAGAAATGACCTTAGAAGTCATTCTCTGTCCTCAGTACACGTGTCTGGCTGCAGCTGCCTTTATGAAACCTGTTTGCACCCTGAGTAGAGACGGTGTCTTCTGTGACTTGGGTCAGCCTGGAGAGGGTTTTGGAATTAGCAGGTGCTGTGATACCTCATTGCTAGTGCAGGGTCACCCTACCAGAGTGTGGGCAGGGGATCTGTAGAAGGCTGAGGGAAGCAAGTGAGTTATTTTCTTTTAATGAATATGACTTTCTTTAAATGAATCATGGGTCTCTTCACTTGTGCAAAGCTGAATCTGTGAAATTGTTACTGAATCACTCCAGTTGAGTGAACTGGTTTTGGACTCTTCACTCAAATCTTGTTCCTAGAAAAATAACTGTTCTCGGTGAATTAGTTTGCAAAGTACTGCTGTGTCCTAAGTAACCTGCTCTTGATTCTGAGTCACATCCTTCCTATTGGAATTTTTGATCACTTCAGATAAAACTTTCCTTTTAAGTGATTTCTGAGGATTAGACAGTTCAAAATTCTGTGCCTCCCAGGTGCCTTTTGGCTTCTCTCTGAGCTGGGGTGTGGAGGAAATGCCAGCACGAGCTTTGAACTGCCGCCGTGTTTGCTTGGTGTCACAGCCTTAAAATTATCAGCATGTTTGTCCTTCAGTATTGTGATGTTGCAATGTAGAGGCTGTTTCTATGGTTCTGATTTCAATTTGAACTCTGGTGTTAAGGAGGCTTCCTCTTTCTCTTCCCATCTGGAATGTGGTCACTCCATACTCCAGGCTGAGGATGCCTCCGTGGCCACTAGTGCTGAGCACAGCTGCCCTGTGTGTGTTGTGGATGCTTCCCTAGTTTTAAACTGTGCTGTCTGTGGGTTGTAGCTGTGGCATGTCCCACGAATTGAGATCGCTGATCATCCCCCAGCGTGAGGCAGAAGAATTGGTGTTCCTAGAGACGCTTGCTCATCCAGGTACTCGCCTTCCTGCACAGCTAGGAGTCATTCTAAATAATTTGCAGGCAGTTTTGTCTTTCTGAGTAGTAGTCAGATGATTCTGCATACATGGAGCTTGGTGTTTGTCATTTGCATTTACAATGAGAGTCAAAACTTAAACTAGGAAAGGGTTAAAAATACTTATTTCATTTTAATTCTAACTCTGCGGAATGGGAGCTGAGGCTCCCCGGTGCTGCTCAGTGGAGTCCCTGTGTGTTGTGCCCCCCCATGCAAGGGAGTTTGGAGATTTTGTTGTCTTCCCCAGCAGTTCTCACATTTACCAGGAAACAGATCTGCATGCCAGGTTACACAAGTGCTGTAGGCAAAGCAAAGCCTTTCCCCTGCTCTCTCTTCGAGACCAGACCCAACATCTTCGTAACCACTGGCGACTTCATCATCCACCATCAGCACGTTCCTCTTCAGACAGCATCTGTGCGAGCTCTGGTTCATAACATTTGTGCCATGTTTATAAATCAGTTTTTTATATTTTTGTACTGAAAGAAATTGGAGCACTTTAGAAAAGTTGATTTCAAATTCCATTTCTGTCTGTACCCAGAAGGAGATCTCTCATGGGTGTAGATCCTGTTGGCATAACTGCGTGCATCTCACTCAGAGCTGTGAACTCTCTTGACACTCTTTAGTCTTAGGTCTGGTTTCTAGGCCCACCTTGCACTGTAAAGATTTAATAAATAATCATGGTCCATGGTTAAATTGACCATTTTGTTGGGGAAGAGTTTGGTTTTGTTTTTTCGTTAGGGTGTAAACATTGTAAATATTTCCTTTACTGTTGATACTGCAGTAGCAACATCTTTGTAGTCTTTATTTTATTTGTAAAGTTGATGGTTAAATGTTAATATTCTGTTGAATTGTGCACTCTTGATTAATTGTAAACATGATCTTAGCACACCAAATGATGATTTTTACAATGATTGCAATGTTTCTCCACTGAAGGATTTCAGAGCTGCAATAGGACTGAAACCAACTTCTAGCAATAAAAAAAAAGAACATTTAAAAGCTGTCTACATTTATATCTATATAATTATTTACTGTTTTCTATTTGAATGAAGATCAAAGCAGCTGCCACTTCTCACGTGCTGCTCATTTTCTAGCCTGGACAGAAATATGTGCCACAGGAACAAAACTCTGACAGCTTTCCAAAAGAGAGGACGGAGCACAGGAGGTGTTCAGTGCAGAGTACAAATAGCTGCAGCCCTTGGCAGTGAGTGAGGTGAACACCTGAGGGAAAGATCAGCTGCTCCCAAACATCTGAACTCCGCTGGTGAGAGCGAGAACTTGGTTAAGTTGCTTTCATTAGCGTGGAGGTGCTTTGCATGGTGCCAGCCTGAGACATGCCTGGCTCTGTCCCAGGCAGTATCGGTTCCCACTTGGAACAAGGATAACAAAAATAGAAACTTTCTCCCTAGTGCTCGTGCCAGTTTGGCAGCCCTCGCTGCCAGCACCATCCCATAGCCTCTGGCTGGGGCTGCTCTTCCCAGCTCTGCAGCAGGCTGAGCTTCCTGGTGAAATCCCCACTGGTGGCACAGCTGGCAAGTGAATCCAAGAGCTGCAACCTCCAATCATTTCTAGAGAGGAGAACAGATGCAAAAACAGGGAGACAGTGGGAGAACTGGGCCTTGGATTGGTGCTTTCAGGGAAGAGGGGAGGGTTTCATCATCGGAATCCTGCGCTGCTGCCAGGGGTGAGGAGAACCCTGAGCCAGGGCTGGTGGCAGTTCCAGTGCCTGTCACTGCCTTTGGGGCTTATCAAAGGAGCTTGTGGGGACCCTGGGTCTTTGTGTGCAGGAGTCAGTAAAGGAAGCCAGCATTTGTCAGCCTCTGAAGTGCATGTGACATCTGGGTTGCGACACAAACTGGAACTCCACTGGAAAAACAAAATTTTTTCTACTTTTCCACATACATAAATAATCAAAGACTTCTAGGCAGACCAGTGTTTAGAATTTGGTCTTTATGGGAACTAACAGGCTGTCATGTGAGAGAATGACGTCTCAAATGTGTGTGTGTACAAGCTTTTGCTTGTGCTCCTTTTAGGAAAATATTTCTTCCATCTGTGGAGCTCCCGGGAGCCAAGCCACAGTGTCCACTGGAGATCAGTCACTGCCTCTGTGCTTGCAGACCTCGTGTCTGTGTCACCACAGCAAGGCCAGTCACTCCAGCTCCATTTCTAAATATTTTTTGGCAGCAAGAAATGGAATCAAAGTGGTTTTGTGGGGGACAGCAGAGGGGGACAGTCTAGAAGAAAAGCTAAGAGGAGCTGCCTTTTTCATGTCAGACCTGTAGGAATTGTTTCTAGGAAGACAAGAAGAGCCTGGACCAGGGAGATCCAGGGTTAACATGGCCAAGAGGGATCCCTGCAGCACAGATTCCCACTGGGAACTACCCAGCTGCAGCGGCCCAGAGCTCAGAAGAGACAAGTTTCAATCCTGGGCAGAATTTGAATCTGTTAGAAGTTTGGTGCTGCTGCAGCTATCAGTGTTCAAAGGTGTGTAGGTGTTGCTGTGTTCAGTTTTTGCCACAATAGCAGGGCAGACATTCCTTGGGGATTGCAAACGCCTTGCGTGGCAGTGGCACTGATAAGGCTGTCACTCCTCTGTGAGACACGGAGGGTGTGATTTCAGGGAGGGTGTGACTTCAGGACATGGCTTGCGGTGCCTTCAGAGCTGGTTACTTGCTCACACCAATATTCCAGCAGCTCCGCCCTGCCTTGTCTCTCTCTCCAATCTGTAGCTAATTAACCCGAAACCCAAACCACATTCTTTCTGTGGATGAATCACGACGAGGCCATCGGCAATGACCAGCTTTATGCTAAACCTCCCTCTTTCATGTGGGTGAGACAAGGCTGATGGTTCCCATAAGTGCATCTGAGATTCATCTGTGAGCCAGATGCTCGAGGACAAACATGCACAAAGGATATTGGCTCCACAGTGTGCTCCGGCAGTGGGAATGTGCTGCTTGCTGCCTTTCCCTTTCCTCAGCCCTGTGACTCAAATCCGGTTTCATTTCTCATCCCAACAATGGGGCCAGCCCAAGGCTCAACAGGCAAGGGATGTGGGGCCTGTTCTGCACTGTTTGCTTTTGCTGTGCCCATGGGATCTGGCAGAGGATAAAAGCCAAACCCTCCAGGAGCTGGCAGGGCTGGCACATGTGACACAGGGTCCCCAGTTCTGGGACTGTCACAGACACCAGAGGCTCAGACAGGGCAGGATCACTTTGTTATGGGGCTCCTTGACTTTGCACAAGGGCTGGAGGGACAGGACCCAGGGAATGGCTTCCACTGCCAGAGGGCAAGGCTGGATGGGATCTTGGGCAGGAATTGTTCCCTGGGAGGGTGGGCAGGCCCTGGCACAGGGTGCCCAGAGCAGCTGGGGCTGCCCCTGGATCCCTGGCAGTGTCCAAGGCCAGGCTGGACATTGGGGCTTGGAGCACTCTGGGACAGTGGGAGGTGTCCCTGCCCATGGCAGGGGTGGCACTGGATGGGCTTTAATGTCCCTTCCAACCCAAACCATTCCATGATTCCCTGTGCACAGGACCATGAAAACTCCTCACTGACAGCAAATGTTGACGTGCCTCTCCCATGTCAGAGCAGCAGCTGATATCATTTCACTGTGTGGAGCACAGTGTCTTGCTAGACCTGAAGCCATCCCAGATGACTGCACATGAAATGCAGATCTGCCAGGGAATTTCAGGTGTGCAATGTCCCTTTTCCCTTCTGGAACACTGGAAGTCATGAACAAAATCACACTGGGTGTAGTTAAAACTGTTTTTCCTGGGCTGCCATGAATTACCATTGTAACAGTTCCTTGCTAGGTGTGTGGTGGGTGTGCTGCAGATCATTTGAATGATCCATGTCCCATCTTAACCAGAAAGGGGAATTTCTCAGCTACTGCTGTGCTTGGAAGGAAGAAAGGCCATGTGCTCTCTTGGTGCTCTGGCAGCAGGAGCTGCTGAGCAGGAGGCACCTACGAACCCAAGCAACAATTCTCTTAAAATCAACCCTGACTGTCTTGTGGCCAGGAGGGAGGTTGATCAGTCTGATCCCAAACTTCTCTGGATGTGGTGGCTTGTAGGCTTTGTGGGAGAAGAGGAACATCCCACGGTACAGCCATGTCTCACTTGGATTGTCTTGCCTTTGAGCCTAGTGATGTCTTTGAGCCATGTGTGTTGCCTCTTCCAGATGTGATTGTGAGCTGGGGTCTGATTCCTGCAGCTGGAGGTGCAGACACGAAGTGGGGGTCTGGGCTAGGAGAGGCCTAGGTTTGAGCTACTCTGAGATTCTAAATCAATTACATTAATTCACGAGGATTTCTACCCCAGCAACCAAATTCACCTCTGAACCAAATTCACCTACGGCTCAGTTGGCCTGAACCTTCTGGCCCTGGCGCTGAAGCAGCGAGTGGATCCAGGCATGGAAATGTCAAACTGGGAAAACAGGTCTGCTGGGACGAGTCAGGCACGCACCAGGGAAGCGCTCTCTTCTCCCCAGGGTACTCCGGGAGCTGGGAGCTGGCTCCTGCCAGGAGGAGGTGCAGCTGGAGGGACAGCACGGGGCCCTCTGCCAGGTGAAGGAGCATGAACCGATGCAATGCAGCCCGGGCTGGCTTTGTTGCTGGCTTTGTTGCCGGCAGCAGGGAGCCACCGCGGAGCAGCCCAGCCCAGGTGTGCTTGGAGTGCCGGCTTTCCTGGAGAGGGGGTTGGCTTGAAAGAAGGGAACAATGCCCAGTCCCTGCAAAGGCTGCAGCAGCAGCAGAGCTGGGGCTCGCTCCCCAGCTGAGCTGGAGTGGGAGGCGGATGTGGCGGGGAGCCAGCGTTTATTGCTTGGCAGCATAAACAAAACAGCTGCTGCTGCTCAAATGGCCCGGAATGAAACCTCCGCTCCTCTGACTCGGTGAGCACAGTCGGACTCTGTCCAGCCCTCAGGAGTACCTGGAGATGTAACAAAGGTGAAGCAGCTCCTGGCTGGGTAACAGGGTTGGAGACACTTCCAGACAGCTGCTGGTGCCAGCAGAGTCCTGTGCAGTGACTTTCCCCTGCTTGCAAGGCACAGCCAGGCTGGGAGCTGCTGGATGGTTGGATCCCATGATCTTAACAGCCTTTTCCCATCAAAACGAGTCTGTCTCCCTGCTGCTGCCTGTGGGCTCCAGGCAGGCTGTGGGCTCCTCTCCCTGCAGCCTGATGAGCTCCCGTTAGGCTCAGCCAGCGATGGAGAGGAGGCACAAAAAGGGTGTATGAAAAAAGGCCCAGCCTGGGGGCTGAAAATGGCAAAAGCATCAGAAAAGGGGGTGGAAAGGAAGCTGGTGCATCTGCTCCAGCCCCCAGAAGCAGGGCAGCTCCCTTCCTTCCCATCCTGCCAGCTCTTGCCTGTGCAAGCAGCTCGGAAGAGTTGTGACATTGATTTATTTAATTCTGAAGCAATGGATCACACCCAAACCATGCTTCTGTGGTGAGACAGTTGGTTGTACCTTTGGTGCCTGTTTCCTCTGACCATGCTGGTTCCTGTCTCACCTCTGCCCCATAACAGAGCTTTTCTTTCCCAGGCACTGCCTCCCCTCACCTGGAGCAGGGCCTGAAGCACACAGCCCTTTGGGACAGAAGGGCCAGCACTTTATCCCATTTTTTTGGATAGTGAGGAAACCCAACTCCATGGAGAGTGACCAGGTAAGGGCAGAGAATACCTTAATCTTTAAAGTTTTGAAGAGATTTGTGTCTCCTTCAAAGCTAGAAGGCGGTGTGAGATCTGAGCTTTCCTCAGTCTCTAGTTACAAAGATACAGGAAGATCTGAGCCCTCGATTTGGACTCAAGCAGGGAATGCTCCTCACTGTCCTACTAAATACGGTCTCAAGAGTGGGCTGGGAAAACCTGCACCTTAAGCACACAGAGCAGGCAATGGACACAGTGGATTTTATTCAGATTTATTGAAGCAGCTCCAGGCTGAGTAATAAACACACAAAACTGCCGTATAAAAAAAGAAATAAATGTACAGAACCAGCCCGTGGGCAAAGTACTGTCACATGTTCTGACAGTCCAGGCAACTGCTTGGGTGCTGCGAGTCCCAGCAGTGCAGTCCAGAGCCTGCAGCAGGTCAGGAGTGTCCTTCCTCCTTTCTAGTAAGTATCACTGAAACCAAAATAATCCCTCTGGTTCCTGCTCTGAGATCACACAAGTTAGGAGGAAACTTGGAAACCTTTTGCTGTCTCAAGGGACAGCACAAGCTGTCAGCCCAAGGAGGTCCCTCTGTGCCTGTCCCCTCCCTGGCCTGACCAAGGGGATGGATTTGCAGAAGCGATTCAAAGCCAAAACCGTGCTGCCTTGAGCCCTGCTGGTGCTGACGGATCCACGCTGGCACCCAGCTCACAGACTTGCCAGGAGGGAGGAGGTTCTCCTGCTGCCTGCGTGTTCCATCTGGATCCTCAGTCAAGGGAGGCACTGGCAAAATCAGGTGTGAAGCCTGTGGTGCAGAGCAGAGTATTGTGAGACCAGTGCCCAGCTACCCCAACCGCACTCCTCAGGCCTCAAATCCCAGAGAAATCAGCAATGCCTGCTGATTTCCCTCTACAGACAGGAATTTTCTAAAGGTATCCCTGGCTATTTTATTACAGTATATAATTTTATTTAGACAGTACAACTCTTGCAAGGAGAAAAGAAAAACCCTGCAGGGTCTGTGATTCACTGGCGTCGTTTCTGCCAAAAGCTTTTAGAAAGGTTTAATTCCAGTTGCAAATGTTGAAAGTCAATCTCTGTGTAGCAGCAAAGCAATGGCATGAAAGGGACACCAGGGAATAATTAGAAGCAGAGAAACCCTGTGTTTATACATAGACAAGGCTTGCCTTATAAATGCAATTACCCACCATTCTGGGACTAAATCCCAGCTATAATCTTGTTCTGGCACCAGCTCACAGCCCTGGCGTCCCACAAGACATTTGGGTGCCACTGGCAGATTAAGCGTGGCACCAGGAGGAGGAGGCTGTGCTAAAAGCAGCAACCAGAGCCGGTGGCACCACGGGGTCTGTCCCAGCTCCTGCAGACAGCCTGCCTGCAAAAACATCGACTCCTCCAGCCTCCTGACCCAGGGACGACACCCAATCCCCACACACGGCATTCCCCAAAATCTTTGCACGGGCCAAGATGCCAGGTTAAGAGTCTTGTTATTTATACTAATCTTCTCCCTGCAGCATTTCAGCACCTACAGAGGCCTTCTCTCTCCTGCAGGGCTTTAGATCCCAAACTACCAGCCTGGAAGTTCTGGAGCTGATGTTCTCTAGGACAACTCCAGTCCAGAGCCACGTGCATCTGCCCCTCAAGGTTTAACCTGATGCAAAGGAGCTCTGGATTGACCCACAACTATTTACCTTCCAGATCCTCCACCACACTCAGGCTGACAGGTACTTCCAGGTGCTGACAAAGGCGGTGGGGATGAGGGAATAAGGCACCGTGGTGACACTGCTCCAGGTGTCGGATGAGGGGTCGTAGCAGTCCAGGGTCTTGCAGCGCTGAGCCCCACAGTAGCCCCCCACCACGTAGAGCCTGTTCCCCGAGGTAACAGCGCGGCAGCTGATGCGCTTGGCGGTGACATCCCCAAACTTGGACCACTGGAAGGTGTCACTGTGGAAGCGGTAAGCGGAGCTGGCGGAGAACTCCGTGTCCCCACCAATGACGATGACGTGGCTGCCCACCACGGCGGCAGCCGTGTAGCGCCAGGGCTGGGGGCAGCTGGCGGGCACCGTCCAGCGGTTCTGGCAGGGATCGAAGCACTGCACCTTGGGCAGCTTGTTCTGGTTGGCGCTGGTGCCCCCGAAAACAAACAGCTTCATCTTGGCTCCCACCACAGCAGCGTTGCTCACGCCTTCCCGGAGAGGAGCCACCAGGGACCACTTGTCCAGCTGAGGGTCATAGTGCTCCACTTGCTTGAGGGACACGGAGGGAGAGGCCGGGAAGGCTCCGCTCATGGCCGTGTGACCGCCCACCACGTACAGGCAGTGGTCCAGCTCGGCGGAGCCGTGGCCAAACCGTGCCACCAGCATGGGAGCAGCTTTGGCCCACTCGTCGTGGAGGGTGTCGTACACCCAGACGTCCCTGGAAGCGCCGTTCTCGGAGCCCTTGCCGCCGGTGATGTAGACCTTGCAGCCGATGGCGCAGGCACTGCACTCTTTGCGGGGGCTGGGGATGTCGGCACGAGGGATGATCTCGCTGGTTTTGTGGTCCAGCATGTAAATCTTGTCGCACATGAAGGTCTGGCCCCCGAGCAGCAGCAGGGCCTGACTGACCTTGCGGGGCCGGGCACAGCACCCCGTCACCAGGCCGTCGTTCTGCAGGATCTTCATTTTGCATCGGACGGCGTCGGCCACGATCTCCTCCCCCAGCTTGTGGCTGGTCACCAGCTTCTCACAGGCCACCTGCTTCCGCAGGTAGGACTCGGGCAGCAGGGCCAGGCGGACGGAGCGCAGCAGCTCAGGTAGGACTTCGTGGCGTCGGGGCAAATCATAGCGGATCCAGCCTATAACAGCTTCATAGACCAGCGTCTCATCCTCCACCTCCAGCTCCTCGCTCTCCACCAGCTCCAGCAGCTTGTCTTTGGGCAGTCGGAGGAAATCTTCAGTCTTGCAGAGCGAGGTGAAGTTGGCCAAGGCCATCCTCCAGGACAGCTCCAGCAGCCGCTCGCAGCAGTGGGCATCGGACAGCAGCAGCATGTTCAGGCAATTCCCAGGGTAGAGATTCTTCTCCAGAAAGTCAGCCGAAGCATCCCGGATATCCTGGAACTGCAGCATGTCCCCGGCCTCCAGCAGGGACTCTGCATTCTCCTCGTTGATCAGCACCCGGGCTGAGTAGGCATAGTCCAGCAGCAGCTCCAGCACCTCGGGGTGCAGGGAATCGTGGAAGTTGACCTCGGCATCTCTGCTCTCCTTCAGGCCCCCGCTGAACATGGCGTTGAAGTAGCGGCTGCAGGCGGCCAGGACGGCTCGGTGGCAGGGGAAGCTCTGGTTCCCCGCCCGCAGCACCACGTCGGTGAAGAGGTTCTGCTGGCGGAGCAGGTTCAGCTGGGTGAGGAGGCTGTCGGCGTGGCCCGGTTTGTGGAAGAGGTGGATGTTCATGGAGCCGGAGCTCGAGCGGGATTTCCGGTTCTCGTGGCTGCTCACGGA
>NW_008240034.1:455647-456702 GCF_000691975.1 Corvus brachyrhynchos | reverse complement strand
AGGCAGGTCGCGACCGAACAAACCAGCCCTGCTCAGCAGATGTTTTCCTGCATGCAGCCCACCTCAGAAATTTGGAGCCCAGCCCATCATCTGCACCACCAACACCGGAGCAGGGTGCTTTCCTTGCCAAGGAAAGGAACTATCACCCTCTCTCAGGAGCAAGAGATGAGTTGGGCTGATGGCCACATCAGAAAAGACAAGAAAAACACCAAGTTTTGGGAGGATTGGGTCTGCCTGCACAAGGTCTTGTGCTAAAATCGAGCGAGTGCTGCCCTGGAGAGGCAGCAGCAGCCGCCATACAGGTGGTTAAACACTGTGTGTCAGCAGGGATCAAAACCACCTCAAGAAAAAACAGATTCCAGAAATTCTGAATGACCCAATTTTGATTTATCTCTGCACGTTCCAGCTTTACCAGCTGCAGTTTAAGGTCACTTGTTGAGGAACTGAAGCAAATGCACTTACAGCAGTTTACAGCTTTACATTAAAATTAATGCATGGGTAAGAGGTTTATTCACTTGGCATCAGAGGTTGTGTAGGGTTTTTTGTTTTGTTTTTTTAAAATTGGTAGAGCTACGCCTTGTCCTGTGCTGAGCAGTACAGTGAGAATTGAAAGAATGATTTACTGGGGTTAAGAATACAAAATAAATCTGGTTTATTATTAGAAAACACTAAACTGCAGTTGTCCCTAAGCAGAAGGACCTGGGTGCTCCCCCTGTTCAAGCACAGGACTGAGAAACGTAGAGAAAAAACAAGAGTCTCCTCCAGGTAAGCCCTGAGTTGTACCAAAACCTGTCAATCTGGCAGCAAATTCCCAGCACAGCCAGGAAGGCATCCTGAGGGACACTCTGCAGGGTGAAGGTCCAGATAAACACCAACGACAGGGCAAAGGATAAGGAGTACCCAGACCTCATTCTGCTCTTTGAACACAGCCAGGACACAGCTCCCCGTGTCCAGGCCAAAACCAACAAAAACCAAGGTCAAACCTGCTGGAAACACAGCATGTGCCGTGCTGGGGGGCAGGGACACGCAGACTAAGCAGAACTGTTTTCAAAGGA
>NW_008240034.1:453800-455592 GCF_000691975.1 Corvus brachyrhynchos | reverse complement strand
TGGCACTTGTGGAGCTGCAGCTCACACAGCACTAATGCTTTGGAGCTTTCCAGAACCAAAGATAAAGAACTTCTCCCTGTTATCAGAAGGAATGATCACTCAAGGGCACCTTTGAAGCATTTCTGTCGTTTATTATTGGCAACGCCCAGAACTGTAACTGCAAACCCCATCTCGGCATTGGTTTGATTGCTCCTTTGAAAGGTGGTTAATAAATTTCCTGCCCTTTTTTTTTTTTTTAAATAATAAAAAAAGTCCGTTGGCAGCTGCCAAAGCCTGGTGGAAGAGCTCCACCCGGTGGCATTCCACAAAGGCACAGCTGGAGCCTCAGCTCTGTGGGAATTCTCGACTTCCAACATTTCTCCTTAAATGAGCAAGGCAGGCCAGGAAGGTTCACGCTGCTTCCAGTTGCAATTTCCTGCCCCTCTCGCCTCTAAGGAAACGTAACTGTCACAAACAACACCACTGCTCGCTCCTGTCTGAGCTCTGGGCATCAGCTCTGAGCCCAAACCCCAGAATACCTGGGGAACTCCCAGGATAGGGGTCCCATCCCTGGCTTAGATGCAGCACCAAGCGCCGAGCCCGGAGTGTGAACTCGCAGGATTCATCCCTTACCCGTTCTGTGAGACAGAACTGTGGCCATTGTGCTCTTGTAAGTGACAGAAAACACTGGGAGGTTGCATTTCTCTTTTGGGACACATGGAAGCAGCTCTTTTCCCCTCAGTTTTACCCATTGTAGGAGATTCTTGATTTTCAGAGGATTCACCTGAATTATTTCTCTGATGAAGAGTGATAAAAATTGTCAACTACAAACAATCCCCTCTGCAACAGGCATCTTGATTCCAGTCCCGATTGTGGGATATCTGGAATGACAATCATCGACCCAGGAAAGTTAAAATACACCCTGCCTCACTAAAGGCACTTCTACCATGTGATAACTGGGCTCCTGAAGCTCAGTTATGGCTTAAGCAGCTTCAGAATTTGCTCCTCTTGATGCCTGGTAGATTCCAATCAGGGAGGAGATGGTCCCCAGGAGCCCTACTAACCATGGAGGGAACCTTCCTGCCCAGAGGAATCCTGGAGGCAGCCAGTGGATTGCGTTGGAGAGATCTGCTGTGTCCATGAGGATGCTCAGAACTTCAGCCTTCACCTGGGCTCTCAGCTTCTGCTGGCTCTGAGGTGAAGAAGTGCTGCTGGAAGAAAAGGTGATATTAGTGACAGCCCAGAATGTCCTAATAACTATGATGGCTACAAGTGAGAACTGACAGATGTGGGTGGATTACAGGAGAGGGACTTTGGACAAGGGCTGGAGGGATAGGACACAGGAAATGGCTTCCCAGTGCCAGAGGGCAGGGCTGGATGGGATCTTGGGAAGGAATTGTTCCCTGGGAGGGTGGGCAGGCCCTGGCACAGGGTGCCCAGAGCAGCTGGGGCTGCCCCTGGATCCCTGCAGGTGTCCAAGGCCAGGCTGGACATTGGGGCTTGGAGCAGCCTGGGACAGTGGGAGGTGTCCCTGCCCATGGAAGAGGGTGGCACTGGGTTGGCTTTAATGTCCCTTCCAACCCAAACCATTCTGGGATTGCATGACTAGCTGCACAGCCACGGAGGGAAATCCTACCACTTGTGCTGGCTCAGTTTTCTTCTTAACTGGAACAAGATTCTCAGGGACCTGAAAAGAACAGAATTATTTCTCCTACAGCACCAAACAGGAGCGTTTTTTTCCTCATGCACTAACTGCCTCAATGAGGAAGAGCACCTCCTACAGCTTTGGTGCCAGGGCACTGGGGTCATGCCC
>NW_008240034.1:453069-453382 GCF_000691975.1 Corvus brachyrhynchos | reverse complement strand
GGGAAGATGATGCTGGAACCAGGGCTGATTACCTCTTTTTCTCTCTTTCTCCTCTCTTTTTCTCCCTCTTTTCTTCTTTCTTTCTCTTTTCCTTTCCCTAATTCGCCTCTCCCTCTTCACCTCTCCCTCTTCACCTTCTTTTCCCTTTACCTAAACTCCACTGCCCTGTGCTCAAGGGCACTCCCATACCCATTTCCATCCCAAGCGCGAATAATTTACCGATAAAACTCTGTTTGTGGACCCTCTGCCTTTGTCCTTCCTTTCCACCAACGAACACTCACGAATCTCTCAGGTGCTTCTTTCCCCTTTAGGG
>NW_008240034.1:449167-452721 GCF_000691975.1 Corvus brachyrhynchos | reverse complement strand
CCTCCGCATCCCTCCACCGAGTCCCCCGTCAGCCCTTTTCTCACCCCCGGTTTCCCCGTTCTCAGGGGTTCTAGGCCGGCCCCGCCACTGGGATGGTGCTGGGCCCGGCCGGGGGTGATTCAAAGAAATTTCAGAAACCCAACTTCAAGGGGCCCTTGTGGACAGCGGTCCCCATTGTCTGTCCTCTGACCACTTGCACACAGATCACCGCGTCCCCGTTGTCACCTGGGAGACAGGGAGATCTTCCCTGTCCCACCTTTAGAGCCCTCCCAGCCCCCGGCTGAGTGAGGGAAGGGGAACATTCTGTGTGGAGACAGAGGGAAATCGGGCTCTCTCCATCCTCCTACACCTTCCCGTATCCAGCACCTGGATCCCACCCACTTCCTCCCGGGCTCCAGTGGGTCCAGTGGCTTGGCACAGCACAGAGTTGCACTCACACTGCTGTTAATTAAAGCTGTTAGAACTACTTGGATATTTTGCTTTCTCTTTTTATAGCTGAGTATCAGAGAATCCCAGAATATCCTGAGCTGGAAGGGACCCTCAGGGATCATCAGTGCAGCCCCTGGCCCTGCACAGACACCCCAACAACCCCAGCCTGGGCATCCCTGAGAGCGCTGTCCAAACGCTCCTGCAGCTCTGGCAGCCTCGGGGCCGGGCCCATTCCCTGGGGAGCCTGGGCAGTGCCCAGCAGCCTCGGGGGGAAGAACCTTTTGAGTAAATCAAGCTTTTGAGTAAATCATCCTTTGTAAATCAATCTGATTTCATAAAACAGGTTCATAGCACTAAGCAGAGCCTCTCCCAGCCAAGCTTTTGCTGTGCAGCCTCAGTCTGGGAGCTGGACTGGAGATCCTTGTGGGTCCCTTCCCACTGGGGACATTCAGTGATTCTGATTGTTCTACACTTGCTGTATCCTCAGATGCTGCAGTTATCCCACCTGATGCACCACATCCGTGTTCCACAGTCTTGTGAGTCACCTCACTGCAATCTGCTGTCAATCCCTTTGGCATTCCATTACGTAAAATGAATAAAATGAATGATTTCTGGGACATGAACCAGTGTCTTGATCTTTCTCCATCGCTACGTTTGTTTTTAGAAGTTGTTTTTCATTTATTTTTGGGAGGAAGGAGAGGATTTTGATCAAAAGCTGTGCTTGTGCAACCTCAGGAAGGGATGTGGTTAGAGCTGGTCATGGAAGGCATTAAGAAAATCCTCCTCTGACGCTGCCTCCTGTTTCTCCAGAAGTTAAGAGAGGTCCCTTCATGCCATGGATCTGTGTTCAAGCTATTTGATTTCCTAAATGTGGAATAGATCACAGCTGAATTGGTCTTTTGCTTGGCCCTAAACTTCTGGAGCAGCTCCATAACTACCACATGGAGTGATATTCCCGTAACTGCCATGTGAATTTCTTAATTTGCCTCCTCACCCTGAGAGCTGTTTTCTGTTTGGGTGAAGGTTTTGAGCAAAGTGCTGACGGCAGAGCCGGCCTTTTCCTGTCTTCAGGGGAAATGTACACAGATACCTGTGACTGCAGAGCTTTTCTGGTACTGCCTCCTAATTTACTGCCTCGAATTTAATTTTTATTTTGATTTCCATCTGTCAGCAGATGAAAGTTCTGTCACAACCACGCAAGCCATGCTGGTGCCACACAGGCAGCAGAGTGACTCCCTAAAGATGTGCTATCTGTAATAGGCTTGGATTAACCACAGGGGAAGTGGGTTTATACCCAGCAAAGCTCCAGCCTGCCCTTAACTCCCCTGGGAGTGTGCTCCTGAGCCACTTGAGATGGGCCAGTGAGCACCAAACCCTGTCTGCTCCAGCCTAAGGTGGGAGCAGAGTCGTAGATGAGAAATATCTTGAAGGGAGAGGAAGGACAGGCAACCAAATCCCTAAGCAAGGGAAGGTCGGAGGGAGGTTGAAGGTGATTGGAGTCCCCCACAGAGGCTCAGAGGAGGAATATTGTCATGGCTAGAGGTGTCCAGCCGTGGTAAACATCTCTGCACCCCCAGCAGAGAGGGCTGAGCATCTGCCAGAGACAGAAGCTGCTGCAGCTGCCCAGGGTGGGGTGACCCTTCAGGTAACAACACGGCTCAGATGTTGGGGCTGCCAGTTCAGTGGTGCCACCTGCCCCTTTCTAAGCCCCATCCCAGTGAGCTGAAAGCTGTTTTGTCTTCTCAGATGAAATGCTCACACTGGGGGCTGCCCAGGAGGGCGCAGAACCTCTGCCAGACTGAGCAGAGAGGCGAGTTCACGTCCAAGCCCAGAAGCCCAGCTGAAATCCTAAAGGCAAACTCCCAAGTGGGCCATGTCCCCATGGAGACCCTGGAAGGGTCCTGTCCCCAGAGGAAGGTGATGTCCTCCCTTCTCCAGCAACTGCTGACGCACTCTGAGCTGCCTACACGGCGTGGGATCTCGGAGCCGTCCTTGTGCTCTGCTCTTGGCCCGTCTGTGTGTTGTCACAGGGAACATCTATTTCTCAGATTGAATGAGGACACAAGGAGGTGTTGTGACAGCAAGAATAAACACTAGGAGATTAGCCCAAAGGCGTGGGTGACACATCCCTCAGGATTGCAGGACCCACGGAGCGCCTCTGGGCAGGCACTGGGGTGGAACAAAGCAGGTGGGGTAGGGGGAAGCACAGAGGAAGGCCAGGAGATCAAACAGAGTGAGAGGCAGCATCAGGGCTGTGTGGGGGATGGAATATTCCCTTATTATCTGTTTGGATTTTGGTGTCAAGGCCTGCAACCAAAGGTCAGCAAACAGTAGGACAGCGAGGCAGCTCTGCCCAGCTTGTGATGAGTGGGCTGTTTTCCTAGAGGTGAGCCCTGTGTTTTTGTTGAGTTGGTCACTCACGTGGGTTTCCTGACTGCTGAGCTTGCACTAACTCTGTTTGGGATCTAGGTGTGTTCCAGAGGGATCAGTGGGGGCTGGTCAGCCCCCTCCCTTGGGGTTTGAGTGAGCAGGGTGGCACAGCTGCCACTTCAGAAGCTCTTCTCAGCCTTTTCATGCAGATGGGTTTGATTCCTGGGAGCCAGCCCTGAAGCCTTTGAGCACGGGGCTAGTGAAGTTTCACAACAGCTTCAGTCTGTGTGTGAGCAGTGCCCGGGCCCACGAGCCTCGTGCTTTCCTTTATGGATTTGACTCTGTATTTCTCAGGAATGGGATGGTCTCTGCTCCACACGTGCTTCAAAGAAGCCGTGCACTCACATCTTCCAAGTGCACACAGCCACTCACATCAGTCCCTCATGCCAGCACGTTGTTAAACACCTCCAGTCAAACACCTCAATTGCATCATTTGGTGGAGTATCAGGGACTTGCATCTGCTCCAGGTCTGCCCCATTACTTTGATGTGACCCTGAGGTGGCACTGCCACCTGTGCTGCTGCAAGAACAGCCACACCACAGGGATAAGTGGTGGAATCACCCTCGGAGGCACCAGCTGGCTGGGAGAGCTGTTGCCGGGACTCACTGTGATTATTCACTTTCTTTTTCATGTGGATTTTGGTGCAACTTCCGACAGGGAAAACAAAACTGGCTTTGGAGTGAGTATCTCTGCTT
>NW_008240034.1:443387-449015 GCF_000691975.1 Corvus brachyrhynchos | reverse complement strand
CAGGAAGGCCGAACAGGCTTTCTTTGATTCCCTTGCTGTGTGAAATCTGCCAGCGCGGTCGGTGGTGTGTGACACCCCTCCCTGCCAGCGGAGCCACGTCCCGGTGTCACGTCGCCAGTGTCTGTGACTCAGAGATAAGATGAAGTCACGTTTTTTCTCGGTTGGTTTAAAAACACGTCCCTCGTCACTGCAGCCCCGTCCCGGGCATGTCGTCAGCCTCACGCACATGAGGTCAACGCTAAAGCATCGCTGCAAAACAGGGGCTCAGTCCAACCCCTGGGAAGGCCTGCAGGGTGGGGCCAGCTAAGAGCCAGGATAAATCCAGGGATTTTGGTGTAGCCTTTGCTCTTCCTCCTTTCTCCGGCAAGCTCCAGGCAGGCACCAGCCTCCTGGAGCAGCGGGGTCAGTGTGGGCAGCAGCCAAGCAGCCCCTGGGGCGGGTGCGGAGGTTGGTGGTGAGGCTGGAGGATGGCCAGGCCCACGGCAGCGGGGAGCTGCTGCACGGGCGGGTGCAGCTGGAGCTGCGCGGGGCACTGCGGGTGCGGGCACTGGAGTTGTGGGCCCGGGGCTTGGCCACCGTGCACTGGCTGGAGAGCCGCAGCATCGGCCTCAACGTCGTCTACCGGGACTACACAGCCTGCCAGACCTTCCTGTACCGCCGCTGCCAGCTCATCCCTGGTAAGGCCGCACCATGGGGCGCGTCTGTGTGCCAGGGCGTGGGGTTGGGACCCCCTTGGATGGGTCTGTGTGCCAGGGTGTGGGGTTGGGACCCCCTTGGATGGGTCTGTGTGCCAGGGTGTGGGGTTGGGACCCCCTTGGATGGGTCTGTGTGCCAGGGCGTGGAGCTGGGACCCCCTTGGATAGGTCTGTGTGCCAGGGTGTGGGGTTGGGACCCCCTTGGATGGGTCTTTGTGCGAGGGTGTCGGTTGGGACCCCCCTGGATGGGTCTGTGTGCCAGGGTGTGGGGTTGGAACCTCCTTGGATGGGTCTTTGTGCCAGGGTGTCGGTTGGGACCCCCTTGGATGGGTCTGTGTGCCAGGGTGTGGGGTTGGGACCCCCTTGGATGGGTCTTTGTGCCAGGGTGTCGGTTGGGACCCCCTCAGGCTGCAGGCATCCCCTCTGAGGAGCCTCTGACCTGGTGGGTGTTGCTGACCCACGCAGGGCTGTTTGCCCCTCTTCTCACCTTGGCCGAGGGTTTCTCTCTCTGCTGCTGGTTTCCAGGAGGCTGCTGGCACACCCGGGGCTGGGGAGCACCAGAGATTTGTGGCTTTTGTTGTGTTTGCACAGGGAAGAGCAAACATGGGTGTCTGTCAGCAAGTGTGGAAAAGAGCTCTTAGTGCTTCAGTCAATGTTTGTTTTCAGGTCCCTGATGCTGGGACTGCGTGCCCAGTTGGCACGTTGCTTAGATCTGCTGCAAGAGGACAAGCCACTTGCATGCCACAAGCCATTCTTTGTGTGCTTGGGATGAAATGATCCAGAGCCAAGGGATATGGGATGTCTCAACTGTCCATCCGCTCATTAACTCTGGTTTTTCTTAGGAACATGCATGTCTTTTATCCTCCCCTCCAATAACAGTGTCACAGCCATTCCCCTGTTGCTTTTCCTCCCCCTTTCCCTGTTTCTGATGGCCTTGTTACTATTCAGCCCTGGAGATGGCTGTAGGACTTATGCTGAGGGCATTTACTTGTGTCAATGGCCAGGTGCAACCCAGAGAGTGGTGCCAGACCAATCTGGCAAACGTAGAGGTTGCAGGAATAAACTGGAGGGATGGAAAGAGGACTTGAGTTGCCTTCCTGGAGGTGTTCCTGTCTCTGGACTGCACTGGGGGGTCATTTTCTCTATTTCTGGATGACTGTACGCTGCCATCTGCTCCAAACACCTGCACTGCTCTGGAGTTCCTGTCTTTTGGCAGCAGCTCTTCCGTGCTGTGCCTAAGGATGTCCCCTTGGCAGCTGCACCTCTACAAAGTGTCCAAATTACAATTAAGCCCTTGCCCTGGAGTGAAGCAGCGCAGGTCCTGAGCACTTGGTTGTGCAGTACTTGGTCTGTGTCCCATTAGCCCTGAGGTGACAGGGTGAGTTTTATCCCCCGTTATCCCCGCAGGGAATGTCTGTAGGGAAGGCACAAGCTGCTGCCAGCATGTTTGGATTCTGCTGCTGGGATTGTGTTCGATAGGAGCCCCTGGAGGCATCTGGGGAAGGGCACTTGGCCAAGGGCTGCAGGAACTGCACGAGCTGCTCGGCCTCTCTGGCACCCTGCACACCTGTAGCTCGGAGCTGATGGTTCCTGGCCCTCACTTACTGCGCAGGGAGTGCTGAGCTGGGCTGCCTGGGGGGCAGAGAGCCTCACCAGAACAGGGGGGATGGGATTTTATTGTCTCTGTCCGTACACAGATTCCTTTTCTGCCTTGTGAGTGGGACACGTGTGATCACCAGGGCGTTTTAAGGCAGTGAACGGCAGAAATAACTTCCTTTGGATCCCGCTGTCCCCTGTTCTGTCCCCAACAGCAGTGTGAGGGCCTTCCTGATGTCAGCTGGTGAGAAACGTGCCACCATCCGACAGTCCCTGTGACTGCTCCTTTCTTGTTGCTTCTCCATGAGATCAGCTGTGTCTGCGTGGTGTTTAAAAAATGCAGGTTTTGTCATGGTAACAAGGCAGTGCAGAGGAGGGAAGCCGGGCACAGATAAGCGCCCTCCCTTCTGCTCTCCCCTCAGCTGAGTTTATCTGCAGTTTCCTGGCAGGGTGGTGAGTGCTGGCACTGGGGTGCTGCGCTGAAAGACAAGAAAAAAGTGTGCAAAAAGGATGTTCAGGCAGGGCCTTGAAACGTGTGTTGTGTAATCATCTGAGAAGAGGGAGCAGGAGGAGAGGAAAAGACAGGGGGTTCATGGGCAAAGGCAGCACAAGGAGAGCCCTGGACTCTTCTGCGTGAGGTGACGGGAGGGTGCCCTAGGAAACATAAATAATTCATGTGCAGTGATGTTTTTTGTCCAAGGATCCTGCAGCACTTCCCAAAGGTGTAAGTTCCTGCCCTGGTGAAGAGGCAAACATCCAGAAGCCATTTTATTTTCATGGAGACATCCAGGAGAGTTATAGCATCAGAGCTCTCCTTCCATTGCAGGGTGGCCCTCAGTCAGCCCCTTAATCCTTGTCCATACACAACAGTCCCAAATCCATCAGGGATGGAGCTGGTTCCTCAGTCTGGGAGCACGAGCTTGTGCCAGGCTCTGTGTTGTCCCATCTCATCCCCATACTGGGCTGCTGCTTTACCTATTTACCTACTGCATTCCCTTCTCTCTGGCGTTCCAGGGCCCCTCGTGTGACTCCAGGGTCGGTGGGGAGAAGCCACCAGGTCCCAGCAGCGGGTCAGGGAAGGAGCAGCCTCCCCATGAGCCGGACAGGGTGTCAGCTCCTGCTGGGAGCAGTTCCAGCCTGGCCAGACTCTAGATGGGGCTGAAGAGTTGGAGATCGTGCCCTGTGTGCTATGCTCGGCCTGGCCGGGGCTTTCCTTGGGCACCCAGGACCATTCCTGAATGGAAAAGCCTTGGCTGTGCTCCCACAGCCCCTGCACCTGGAGATCCCAGGAGAGAGGAGAGACCCTCTCTGGGCGCTGGGGTCCCAGAGGGGTCGGAGAGGGGCTGCCCTCCCTCCACACTTGGAGGCAGCGAGGGACAGCCGAGGGCATCGCGTGCGCTGCCACGGGAGGGAGGCTCGAAGGGAGCCGCATCCCGTGGGCGAGGGCTGAGTCACGGCCCAGGGGTGTGTGCGAGAGGCGGGAGGAGGAGGAGAAGGATGCCAAGCAAAGAGGGGGGCCCAGCCAAGGCTCCAGCCCCTCTCACGAGCCTCCCCACCTCTAATGTCACTGCAGGGACACCAGGCGCCTTCCCAGAGCCAGTGTCACCAGTTAACTCGTGCTGTGACGTGCCTTCCTTCCTCCTTTCCCTCTCCCTCTGTAGTGTTTGCTATGATTCATGTTTGCCCGTTGCAGCAAATGGCGGTGCACATAAAACAAACCACAGTCCCCTTCCCCTGGGGAGGGAGACAGACAATTCCAGTCCAGCCTTGGAAACAACTAAAGCAGTGCCAGGCTTCAGCCCAGCTCATTTTTTAAGTGGCTGCCATCAACCGAGTTCAGCACAGCAGGTCCTGCCCGGCATGGCTGGGAGCAACTCAAAAATCCCCAAAACTTCAGCGGCCAAATGCTGAGTAACATTTTTAATGCCTGTTCTGTCTTATCCCCCGCCCGTGCCGGGGGTGCAGGGCTCTGGTGCTCCGCAAACGTGACAACCATCACTAAAGTGGAAGTTTCTAAGGCTGCATTAACCCTTGGGGAGGGCACAGATTCCTTTCTCCTCCCTTTTACAACATCTCGGGGCACTGCTAATGGTGATGTCCACCCTGGGAATCAGCAGTTCCCAGTTTCCACGCTTTCACCCCAGCTGAGCACTGGCAATCATGGATGCTGCCGACGGAGCGAGCCCCTGTGCTATTCCTGGCCATGCAGGTGAAATTTATCACTGGGTTTTGGACACCGATCCCAGCAGGAGCTGGTGGAAAACTGGCGCTCGCCTGGTTAACAGGCACAGGGAAGAGGATTGCTCACCCTGTCGTTGCACAAGCTGAACTCCAGCCAGTTCTTGATTTCTTAGAACTAAGTGAAGTGATGTCCCAGACATCACCGCATTGCCAATTGGCCGGGCTGTGCTGTGTCAGGAGCCCAGATCCAGTTGTGGCCCGTTCCGAGCCCTGGGAATGGCTCTTGGGAAAGGAAGGATGTGGGTCAATGTGTGGCGTGGCCCCTGGCTCTGGCCTGCGGGCACTGGAATGAGAGAGGCCGCAACTCCAAGTGAGGAATCCCCCCTGGCCACGGCCAATGGCCGTGACCCTGGGAATGGGGATTCTGGACAAAGATGGGGTGGGGTGTCAGGATTGGAGCTGCAGGGGGAGCTTGAGGGGCAAGGATGGGGATTTTGGGGGGCAAGGATAGGGATTTTGGGGGGCAAAGATAAAGCTGGAGAGCAGGCTTGAAGGGCAAGGATGGGAGGTGGAGGGAGTTTTGGGAGACAAGGGTGGAGCTGGAGGGGAAATTTGGGGGTCAAGGATGGAAGTTAGAGGAGGGCTTGGGGGTCAAGGATGGGGATTTTGGGAGGCAAGGTTAGGAGCTGGAGGGGGAGTCTGAGGGGCAAGGATGGGAGCTGGAAGGGGATTTTTGAGGGGCAAGGAATGGGAGCTGGAAGGGGATTTTTGAGGGTCAAGAATAGGAGCAGGAAGGGAGTTTTGGGGGGCAAGGATGGAGCTGGAGGGTAAATTTGGGGGGCGAGGATGGAGCTGGAAGGGAAATTTGTGGGGCAAGGACAGAAGCTAGAGAAGGCTTGGGGGTCAAGGACGAGAGCTGCAGGGAGTCTTGGGGAACACCCAGCCACCCGGCAGCAGACAGGGGGTCACCACCCGAGCACTGGCAGCGCTCAGCCCCGTGCCCAGCACACGTTCCCGCGGCGATGTCCCGGTGCGGCACCGGGAAGGCTCTGAGGAGTCCGGGGCTGAACGAACGCGGCACCCCACACTCCAACCCCCCCGGGCTCCGTGCGGAGGGGCCGATCTGCACATGCTCCCTGCCTTGTTTTGCAGGGCC
>NW_008240034.1:436877-443050 GCF_000691975.1 Corvus brachyrhynchos | reverse complement strand
CCAGGGGCCGCCGCCTGCGTGCGGCCCCCCGCGGCCGGCGGCGACAGCGGGAGCGTGGGGGCACCGGGGGGCTGAAACAACGGGGGTGTGGGGCAGCCTGGACACCCCGCCTGTTGGGTGCTCCAGACACCCCAGCCGGCTGAAATCTGGGTGCCTGAGGCAACCGCCGACGCTGGATGCGTGGCACCCCGAAACTGCAGAAATCTGAGTGCCAGGGACAGCTTGGCTGCTGAGTGCATGACACGCCAACAAGCTGAAATCCGGGTGCCTGGGGTGCCTTAGGGTCTGAGCGCTCTGGGCACGGGCTGTGTAGGTCCCTGCAGACACCTCACGTTCTGGGTGCACCCCGAAATCTTGGGGTGCCCAGGTGGACTCTGCTGCTGTGCGGGGCACCTCGGTTAGGGACGGCTTCCCGCAAGACTCCCCCTTTTCTCAGAGCTATTTGTGGTAGGGAAGCAGTGCTGGAAAACTGGAGGTTCCGGAGCTTGTTTTGAGCAGGAGGAAGGGACTGGCCTAAATGATCCCCAGAGGTCCCTGCCAACCCTGGGGTGCAAAGTCTCGAGGGGCACGGGGGCTTGGCTGGCCACTCTCCCTCCAGCTGGGCATCTTGGGCTCTTGCACCAAAGCTGTGGAGCAGAGCCCACCTGGGGAAGCTGCCCGGCTCTCCAAGGAGGTGCCCCTGGGTGTCGTGTGCGTGTCTGCAGACACATGGAATGCAGACAGTGCCCAGCTCCTGTGTCACAGCTGCTGCAGCTCAGCCCTGGCAGAAACATTGCTGTGCCCTCGTGCTGCTCCTTGCTGGGTGCTGCACATCTCTGTGACTCTCGTGGGGAGGCTGCAGGAGGGAGCTAATCCTCCTCAATCTGTTTTGCCCACAGACAATGGTGAAGCCACCGTCCTGCAGGCGGGAAGGCATGAGTTCCCTTTCACCTTCCAGCTCCCCGAGTAAGTTGGCATTTTTGGGGGGAAGAGGACATAATGAAAATGGGTTTTTTTTTTAGCAAAACCCTTCTAAAATTGTTTGTTGCTCATGCCTAGGACCCTGGCCACCTCCTTCGAGGGGAAGCACGGCAGTGTGCGCTACTGGGTGAAGGCCAAGCTGCACAGACCCTGGTCGACAGTGAAGAAAGCAAAGAAGGAGTTCACTGTGATTGAACCCATCGACATAAACACCCCTGCACTGCTGGTGAGCTCCCCCTGCTCCACCCCGGGGCTCTGACGTCCAAAACTTACCCAGGAAGCCCATGGGGAAGGTGTCTGCCTCCCCTTCAGGATTACAATGCAGGCCTGGTTTCCAGAAGGAATATTTTCCCCCATGTAACTTGTGCCCTCCAGCATTACCTGGGCTGGGCAGAGGTCAGCTGTGCCTCTTTTTTTTGGAAACTTTAATGCATTGCAACAGCTTCTTGCATCAGATACCTGAGAAGTTGCTGATGCTCCCCGGCAGGTTCTTGGTGCCAGGGAGGCGATTGCTTTGAGTTTCATCCTTAGTTACTAAACAGCTTAAATATTTCCCTTTCTCCAGGCTCCCCAGGCAGGTGCTAAGGAGAAACTTGCTCGTGCCTGGTACTGCAGCCGTGGCCAGGTCTCTGTGACTGCCAAGATTGACCGAAAAGGCTACACCCCAGGTGAGACCAGGTGCTGGGGCCCTTGAACCTCGGTGGGCCCTGGGGTAGGGCCCAGAGGAGGGGGTTTGGGTGACTGTGAGCTGGCATGAAATCAGAGAGCTTTAGTGTGTGCACCTGATGTGGGCAGCATCCTTGGGACGCTCCACCTGGATGAACCCGTGTGCCTGCCCTGTCAGACAGTGTGGCCAGCCCTCGGTGGGCCTGTGCAGCAATCCCTCGAGGCAGGACTGGGCTCTGCCTCCCCTCCTCCAACATGTGTGTCTGTTCTGGCAGGTGAGGTCATCCCCATCTTTGCTGAGATCGACAATTGCACGAGCCGTGCCGTGGTGCCCAAGGCAGCCATAATCCAGACCCAGACCTTCATCGCCCGCGGCACCAAGAAGCAGAAGAAGTCAGTGGTGACCAGCATCACTGGGGACCCCATTCCGGCTGGGAAGCGGGAGGTGTGGCATGGGCGGGCGCTGAAGATCCCGCCCGTGGGGCCGTCCATCCTCCAGTGCCGCATCATCCAGGTGGAATACTCCCTGAAGGTGAGTGAGCTCTGCAGGAATTTCCTCCTGCCCAGCTCAGACTGGGAAAACACCACCAGCTGAGCTTCTCTGCTGCTCTCTGTCTCTGCAGGTTTGTGTGGATATTCCTGGGACATCCAAGCTGCTCCTTGAACTGCCTCTTGTCATCGGGACCATCCCGCTGCATCCCTTTGGGAGCCGTACCTCCAGTGTCAGCAGCCAGTACAGCGTCAACCTGGACTGGCTCAGCACCATCCCGGAGCAGCTGGAGGGTGAGCATCTCCTTCTCCCTGGGATAAACCCCCTGCTCAGGACGTTCAAAGTTCTTGACTGGGCCAGTTTTGCTTTGTTTTAATTTAATTTTTTGGTTGTGGTGCTGAATCTCCTGGGTTCCTTCCTAAGGGAACTGGGAGGGTTTGGGAAATAATGGGTTTGAAGCCCTTTTATGTGTGTGTCCCCCATTTATAGAGAGTGTTTCCTATTCCCTGATGGTTCTGCTTTCTCTTCAGCCCCCCCTGAGTACTCAGCAGTCGTGTCCAGCCCAGAGGCCGAGCAGAGCCTGGCTCCTCCGTGCCGCAGCGAGCTTGGGGACATCCTGGAGGGTCCCTTCTTCGCCTACATCCAGGAATTCCGCTTCCGACCACCTCCACTGTATTCAGAGGTGATTAATCCCTCTGGGCTGGGAGGCTGGTGGAGATGGTTGGGGTCTGCCACTGTGGAGGTTTTTGACTCTCAACTTGGCTGTGCAGGTGGATCCAAACCCCGCGTTGGACAGCATCCGCCCACGCTGCATGACCTGCTGAGAGAAGCACATCGGCTGCGTGTGACAGAGTGACAATCCCTTGGGATGGCAGCTTGCACCCTCACAGCACTTTGGTCTGGAAACGGGGATGTGAGACCCCGACTCGGCTCATCGCCCTCGGCCACTCCTGTCGTGATTGTCCCACGGGCCCAGAGCCAGCGCGGTGCCGTGGCCCCGGGCAGGGTAGGAGAACACAAGGGGCTGGTGGTGTGGAGCAGCTCTGTGTGTGGCTGGGCAGGACACAGAGGGTTCATAACTGACCTGGGATTTTGGGATTAGAACAGGGAATACAGGCCGAGATTGCTCTCCCCTTGCCTGCAGTGCCGCGCTCCAAAAATTTCTGTCAGCTCCTGGTGTGGAAAACGGGAGCTTGAAGGCGTTTCTCAGGATTACTGGAGAATGTTTGGACGGTGCTCAGGGTTGGGCCCCAGGGCAATGCAGGTGCAGCCCTTTGCCTGTGGCTCACCAGGACTGTAGGGTCCCCAAGGCAGTGAAAGGTCCTTTTCTGGCTGGATGAAGCAGAGGCCTCAGCCACTGCTGATAATCTTTGCCACAAGCCTGTGGGTGCCTGTGGGGGGAATGGTTTGAGCCACTTAACCAAACTCTGAAGGCCTCCAAGGACTGAGACAAGGACTTGGGGAATGAATTTATGGTCTGTGGCAGTGTTTTGGTGCCATTTACCAAGAACAGGAAAGCTGGTTCCTGAGTGTCAGCAGCGACCGTGCACAACCAGCAAACCAGCCCCCAGACTGGTACCAGCACAGAGGGTTGGAGCTGTGGCTGGTGGCCAAGGAAGAGAGGGGGAAGCCCAGTCCAAGGCTGGTGGCAGCCACAGGTGCTGATGGGAGATGTGGAGTTGGGATGAATCCTTCAGGGCTGGGAGTCCTTGATGCTGTGCCCATGGAGGGCTCGGGGGCCCTGGTGGGGTGAGGACACAGCAGCAACCTGTGCTCACTGGGGTGGGAGCCAGTGTGGGAATGGTGAGCTGGACGTTGTGAGGAGCCAAAGAGTGTGCCAGGGGCTGACCCCGCTCGCTGCAGGGGGACCTGAGCAGAGTTTGGGTGCCGAGGACCTTTGCATTCCCTCACTGAGAATCCCTGGCCGTGCACAACCAAAGCCAGCGTACCTTGGGCTCTGTGCTGGGGTTGCTCAGATGAGTCTTTTCTATCTGTGAGCACTTTTGTAATGACCACTCTTTGTCTCTACTCTTTTTGTACAACTTTTTGGCGGGGAATTTTTTGTCTGAAATAAATTCTTTAAACCAAACTGTTGCCTGGATAGTTTTCTGTTCCTCTTCCTGCTTCCCGTTGTCTGGAGCCATACTCTGGCTGCTGGGATGTGGGAGTGTTCCCTGCCTTCTGTTCACTGCCCTGCAGGTACCCAGCTCCCCCCTGGGCCCAGTCCTGCACTGGGATTAACTGGGTCACTCGGCCAGCACTGCTCCCCAGCAGGATTGTCCCTTGAGCCTCCAGCTCCTCCACATCCGTGCACTTCTGGCACTTTTCCCCTTACCTGGCATGCAGGGCTGCAAGCAAACCTGTTGTATTTTTCCACACTTGCTTCCCATTTGTGTCCAGGCTCTGGGAGGACAGACACATTCTCCTCCATCCTGGAAGCCTGGCAGGGACCCAGCAGGTCCAGCTGGGAGCTGGGACACTCCTGAGCTGGCTCAGCCAGTCCCAAGGAGGGTTGGGGTCAGCCCCATGCTGTGCTGGCTGGGAACTGCTGCTATGTGGGAAGAGCAGGGGAGGCTCCTTCACCTGCTTCCTGGGGCTGGAATTTGGTTTTTCACAGCATTTCTGTGCTCCACATCTCTGTTGGGTGCGGTAAATCTTGGTGCATGCGAGGCAGGGCTTGAGTCAGGGCTTTAATTTTCTCTTCCACAGACTGTGCTGCTTAAAAATATTGTCACTGGAATGTGATTCCCCCCCCCCTTATTTATTTTTTTTGTTTGCTGAGCTGCTCAGCCCCACAGCTGCATCAGAGCACATGCTCCTGCCCTGGGCCATGGGAGAGAACTTGCCCCTGTGTTTGCCTGCGAGAACCTGGTGCTCCTGCAACCTTTATTCAAATCTGGTTTTTATTTGGCATCCCCGGTGCTCTGATTAATTTTTCCTGGGGGAGGATTAACCGGCCTCACAGGGAATTTTTTTGGGGGGATCGTGTCTGGATCTGCCGCTGGCAGCAGCAGCGGGGGCCGGTGCTGCATGGCCCCTTGGAGATTTTTTGGTGACATCAAAGGGGGCAGGAAGCACAGTGCTGCACCCCTGTGACCAGGCTGATCCTAGCCAGCTCCAGCCTGGCACAAGGGAGCTATTCTGTGCTGAGCAGCAGGGATGGCCGGGGGCTGCTGGTCAGCCCCGGATCATCTGCCCCGGCTGCACAAGGGGGTGTTTACTCCCCGGGCCGGAGGGAGAGGTGAGTGCCCTGCACACCGTGTCTTTCTGGGAAACCACGTCACCCAGCGACGGGGACAGGCCATGCCGGGCCGGGGAACCCAACGCCGGTGGGCAGCGCTCCCGGTGCGCCTGAGGGAGCGATCTCTCCAGCAGGGACTCTTGTAGACACCTCCAGGTTTTTCTTGTACAGTCGGGCAGTAGCGCAGAGAGGTGGGGAGGGCGGGGGGGGCATCACCAGGCTGGGGCTCCTGCCAGGAAAGGGCTGCACTCCTGAATCCTGGAGGGGCTAAAAATACCTCGTCTGGACATTTGGAGCCGGGGCACGGTGCAGACCCTTGCAGGCAGTGCTTTCATAACTGCTGGCAGCGCTGCCGGTGCTCCCTCCAACCTTCCGTTGTTTATCTGCCCCGGCTCCAAAGTCCTGATTGAACAGCCCGGGCTGTTTCCCCGGGCACGGGGGGCTTGGGGCTCCCTGGGGGTCCGCTGAGCCGGAACGGCCCCGTGCCCTGCGCGGCGATGCCGCGGCAGCACTGAGACCCGACCCCGGGCAGGAGGCGCGTGATGCAATTACAGTGCCGGGATTATTTATAGCTCTTGGCTCCGTGCGCTGGAAAATGCTGCCCAGACCGCTCGGCAGAATCTGCTCCTTGCGAGGGGCACGGAAACCCACCCCCACCCCCTGCTCTGCTCCTCTGTCCTGTCATTTTTGCCTTTCAGTCCCAAAGCTGTGGGACCCCTCCACCCCGGTCGCAGGCGTGCTGGGAACTCCCTCCCCGCTGCAGCTCAGGGCTCTACAGGGCGCTGGGACACCCCGCTCCTGCGGCCCCCTTCTGCA
>NW_008240034.1:434692-436763 GCF_000691975.1 Corvus brachyrhynchos | reverse complement strand
TGCGCCGCTGCTGCCTCCGGCCCGGGCGCCCATCCAGCTCCCAAAACAAGCACTGCCTTCCCCCATCCCAGCTGGGCTGAGCCCTGCGGGGTGCAGCTCACCCCAGAACCTGCCGAGGGGCACCCGCCAGGGGCTGCTCTGTTGGCACGGTTGGTGATGATAAATCTGGATTTTGGCCGAAGGGGGATGCCCCGCTCTGTCTGTGCGCTGGGGTCGGGGTTCAGGCACTGCCCAAATTCAGCATCTTTGTGCCGGTGGGGTGCTGGACTCGCAGCCCTCGCACCCTGCAGAGCAGCAGTCGGTGCTGATGGGGGCTTAGGGACACGGCAACCTGCCCAGCCCCAGGTTACAGGGTCCCTGAGCACCGCGGAGACACTTACAGTCCCCAGCGGCACCAGGCCTTGCTTTGGGTTTGCTCCAACCTCCGGCCCTGCAGAAGCACCAGGGCTGAGGGCGGCATGGCTTGGCCCTGGCAGCATCTTTGGCATCTGGGACTCTGAGGTTCCCGTTCATGCGTCAGAGCTGTGCCAGGGCTCCGGGAAGCAGCCGTGCACCCCGACATGCCGGGGCGGCATCGCGGCCGCCCTCCGCCCGCTGACTCAGCCGCCTGTTTGCCGGAGCTGCTCCCGCCCACGGAAACCGCAGGCAAAGTCCCCGCATCCCTGCGCCGGGGCTTTCCCCGCCGGCTCGACAGGAATCGCAGCTTTTCCCCTGCCTGGTGCGGGCAGCGAGCCCCTCTGGGTGCGGGGCAAAACTGCAGAGAAACCGCAGGTTTCTTTATTCCAAACCAGATTTTTTTAATGCCAAAAACCGGGGTCTGGAGCAGCCGGATGGCCGTGTTGTACGTGCCACATGTCCAGTCCCCTGTAAGCATCGTGCCAGCAACATGGTGACATCACCGGGACACCTCACAAACCCCGATGGTGACCGGTGCTGCCGGTGTTGTCTTTGCAGCAAACCACCACCTTTATTCGCTATATCAAACCCAACCCCTTGTTTTTTTGGGTCTGACCCCTCATTTGGGGTCCCTCGCTGTTGGCACTGCCTGGCCCCTTGCACAGTTACTCCTCGCTCCCTCCCTTCCTCGGGCAATGGAAAATTTTTATGACTTTTTGACTTTTCTCCAGTTGTTTGGGAGCGAGGAAGGGGCCGGTGCCGCGCACAAACATGTCTATGTATAAACATTGGGGACCGCGCCAGGGATGGAGCCGCCAGCACCAGACCCTCGCCACGGAGCCGGGTGTCCCCTCTCCCACCGGGACCCCAGTGCGGCGTTCCATGCCCAGTGACCCGGAGCCGTCCCCGTGGGGACGCAAATATTTTGGCTTTGTTCAAAAAAAACAACAACACTATAAAAAAATAAAAATCCCCCCCCTCCCGGATCATCCAGTGGCCGCACGTGATGTGTTGGCACACAAACAGGGAGCTTGGGGACAGCCGGGGACGGGGCACGGCTCCCACGCCACGCGCGGGGACGGGCTGGACTCTGCGGGTGACACGGCCGTGCCCTGTGCCAGGGATGTCGGACTTTGCTCCCAGCGCCGCTCCACGCCCCGGCCGGGTTTGCCGTCACTCGCAGACGCCGCTTCACAAATCGCAGAGAAGTCCCCATCCAGCCCCGGGTAGGTGCGCGGTCCCCACCACGTCCAGGGGGACGTGGCACGGTGACATCGCACGCCCTGAGCCCCGCAGACAAAACCTTGTTGGTGTGGCATTTGGCTCAGGGAGGAGCGAGTGGCACCGCAGTCACTGGTGAGCCGCTCTGGGGGTCAGTGGGGACCCAGCTGAGAGGCGAGGAGTGCGGGGCTGTCACCCTCACTGCTCCTTGTCACCTCAGCCCTGCTCCAGGGCAGGAGTGATGGGGCAGCCCTGTCAAACCCTACGGTTCCGATCCCTCCTCCCACGCCCCAACCGCAAAGTCTTCAGAAACCTGGTTGTGCTGCTTTTTTTTTTTTTCCCTATCACCCTGCAAGAAGCAGCAAATTTGAGCTGATTTCAACAAAAAAAAAAAACCCAGACCGAGCTCAGTTTGGGGAGAGGTTGGTCCAAGCCAGCTCGCAGGGATGCCCAC
>NW_008240034.1:434106-434458 GCF_000691975.1 Corvus brachyrhynchos | reverse complement strand
TGTCGCGCTGCGGCGCGCGCGGGGGGGGGCGGGAGCCGGTTCCCTCCGCTTTCCCGGCGGTTTTGGCGTGTGAAAAAATGAGGGAGAGTCAATCTGCCTGCAAAGAGCCGGTAAACACCCTGGGAGCGGATCTGGGAGAAGGGGGGTTGTTCTTGGTCCGTATTTATCGCTGCAAAGCCGGCCTGGCGGCTTGCTCTGGGATGAGACAGATGGGGGAGGCTGCTGCAAAAAGGCGATTTTTGGGGGGCTCTCTGGTTATCGAGTTGTCCTTAGCTCAACTCTGGCCGCCTGCTTGAGCAAAATATGTTTATGCTGCAAAACCTCCAGCCGTCTTCGCTGCCAAGGGGGCAGG
>NW_008240034.1:424756-433778 GCF_000691975.1 Corvus brachyrhynchos | reverse complement strand
ATGCTGGGGCTCGCAGCGCCCCGGCGGGGGTTTGCAGTGATCTGAGCATCCAGTGCCACCCCCAGGGCTGCTCCGAGCCCCTCCTGGTGGGGAAAAAATAGGAAATATTCACTTTCGCTGCTGCTTCAAGTCCTTTTCCGTGGCCGGGTTTGGAAATAGCCCTGGCCCGGGTGAGGCTGTTGCAGCTGACGTGAGCAGGAAAGAGCCGGGGCGGCCTCGGGGCCTGTTTGAGAAGTAGAACCGAGTTGTTGTTGTTGTTGTGACACCGAATGGTTGCAAAACGCCGGCGCTGAAACACCCGTGACTTTCAAAACAAGCTGAGCCCAGCTGTGGCCGGCGGCTCTCTGTCCATGTGTCCATCTGTCCATCTGTGGGCCCTGCAGCCCCTTCCCCGCTGGGATGCCTGTACCAGCAATGCTTGGGGCTTTTTTCTGGGGGGAGGGGGGAGAAGAATCCCAGAAGCTTTTTTTAGGGAGGAAAAGCCCCAGTTCCCCAGCTGCAGGGGTTTCCTACCACAGGAACCACCAGGTATCCTGCCCACGGGGGCTTTGCAGTGCTTGGGGGGGTGGATGAGATGAGCTGTCTGCAGCCCTTGAATTCTGCTTAAAATATAATAATAAAAAAAAAATCCCAGGGATCAGTTTGTTTGCCTAGGGATTAAGTCACCCAATCTGCCTGGCAGCAGGTGGCATTGAGGAGGTGGTGGCAGCGATGGCTTTTTGCCCAGCAAATAATCCTGCTCCTGGCCACGGCTGGTGGTCGGGCTGGGCTCAAACTTCCTGCTGGCATCAGCTCTTCTCTGGGATGGGGTTTAGGGAGCAGGAAATGGTGCTGGGTGCGGGGAAAGGGTTGGGTGAGGGATGTACAGATGAGGGAATGGGCTGGGAAAGGGATGGATGAATGAGGGAGGGGATTGCAGAGTTGTGACCTTCTCCTCTGCCCGTGTTAAAGCCAGGCTGTGGCTCTGCAGGGCTGTTTCCCCGAGGCCGGGAAGCAGGTTAGACTTCTCAATCTGGGAGCAAAACACCTTAATCTGGTGTGAAAATATCAGTCTGGACCTGCAGGGATGGACTTTTCCTTCTGCAGGGGCTTGGACCCCCCAAGAGCTGATACTGATGGGGCCATAGCCACTATTTTATGTTTTATCTCTGAGCTCACATCCCCAAAATCAAGAAGAAATGGCTTCAAGTCGCACCAGGGGAGGTTTAGGTTGGATATCAGGAAAAATTTCTTCATGGAAATGGTTGTCAAGCACTGGCACAGGCTGCCCTGGGCAGTGGTGGAGTCGCCAGCCCTGGAGGGATGCAAATGCTGTGTGGCTGTGGCACTTGGGGACATGGGTTAGCAGTGGGCTTGGCAGTGCTGGATTAGTGGTTGGGCTCGATGATCTTAGAGGGCTTTTCCAACCTTAATGATTCTGTCAAATCAGGGAGCCAAGAGCAAATCCCCAGGCTGCCGGCACCTCCCTGCAGCTCCTTCTGGCTGCCCCACCTGCTTCCTTGGGATGGAGTGCTGAATTTTCCACTCCACAAGAGCAAGCGGAGCCAGGTCAATCCATGTGCACATCCCCAGTGCCATTTGCTTTTGGGGACACAGCACTGGGACCCTGTGAGAATAGGGAGAGTAGGGGTTTTTCCCTTGAGGGCAGGGGTGCTCCACACTTGTGCCAGCAAATGGCATTGTCACTGGTGGTGTGTGGGCAGTGCTGGCACCACTGGGTGTGAACAGGGGACCCCATGGGATGACTTTGGGATCATAATGGCACTGGGCTGACCTTTATCTTCCCTGCTGGGAGGGATTTTGGCTGCTTATCCCAGAGCTGTCCTGGAAGGAGTCCCCTGCTGGGTGTAATGAGTTGTCCTCAGGCTGTGGGTGGCAGTGGCTCTTGCCAGGCATAACCAATGCCCTGTGGCACGTCTGGGTGCTGTGCTGGGACAGAGGAGTAGGGAAGGTCACATTGTGGCTGCAAAAGCTGGCCTAGCGGCTGTCCTTGGGTCACCAAGCTCAGCGTGGCGCCTGGGGACTCATTTGGGAACCAGTCCTGCGAAATTTAAACTAATTAGCAAGCCCTGAGTTGCTCACTCACACTAATTGGCAAGCCTGGCTTGATTAATTTTCCCCAGCATGTCCATGGGCTTCACATGGCGCAGTGTTCCTGGCAGAGCACTGGCCAACTCGGGACAGGTGTGGGGAAAAATGCACGGGGCCATTGGTGGGGACAGAGCCATCGGTGGCGACAAGGCCATCCCTGAAGGCGTCAGGGGGGATGTGAGTGGCACCATGGGTGGGATGGATCCCTGGGGAGTGACCCCATGGGGGCAGTGAGGGGGGTCTCATGTCCCCTGCCTGCCCAGGGTGTTTTTAATGCAGCGGCCAGGCCTGGCTGTCCTGCTGTGAACTCGTTCCATGGGCTGGAATGATTAACTGGCATCAGCGCTGGCCCCGAGCCGGACCATGTGTTTACTGCTGCTACCCAACCGTGCTGAGCTGTGACCCTCAGAGTGACCCTCAGAGCTTTCCCTCATCATCGCTCTGACCCCAAAAACCAGCTGTAAACAGGGGCTGGGGCTGAAACCCGAGTGTGCCTCCACGCCCGTAACCAGATACTTCCTCCACATGTGCCTGGTGTGCTCTGAAGTGAGCCTGGCATCGCCCAAAACCCAACAAATTCCCTAAGTCTGATCTCTGCGCTGGGTTTCTGCGTGTCAGGATGCCGGATATTCCCCCTCCAGTCGATCCCCAGGGATTTGGGGGGCTGGAGGAGCAAAGCTGCCGGGCACAGGGGCCTGACACACTCCCGACGCACACTCCTCTCACATGCAGGGAGGCAGCGATAGATTTGCTCTGCCAAGAGGTTGGGAATCGCCGTGGGGACGTGGGGCTGGTGCCACCTCGTGGCTCCACCAGCAGCTGAGCCGGGCTGGACGCGCGGTGCCGGACGGCGGTGGGACGGCACCGGTGATGGGGGTCCTGCACGAACCCAGCTGGGTGAGACCCCCAGCCTGGTGTCTGGGAGCGACACCACGGCAGCCACCTCATCCCTGGAGCGCGGGGAATGGCCATAAATCCCACCGCAGCCGTCCCTGGCCGAGGTCTGGGTGAAGGTGCCGCCCTGGAGCGGTGTCTCCGCTCGGCACCGCCGCGGTTTCCGCCCGCGGGTGCCGCTGCTGCGAGCGCAGTTTGAGCGAAATACTTTGCAAAACGTGAGTGGAGCCAAGAGCAGCAGCGAGGAGGCCGAGTGTCAATGGCTGAGACATCGTGGCTGTGCACCTGGATTTCCCCGTGTTGCTAACCTCACGCAGCTTTTTGGTTTTTAAGATTCTTTTTTGCCCTCTCAGCAAATAAAAACCACCGCGCCAGGCAGAGAAAACCACAAATTGCTTTTCATCTCTAATTCTGTCCCAGATAAGGCCCGAGACGGCGGCGTGGCCCCACGGGAAGGGGCTGGGGGGGCCCTCATGGATCACCCCCGGGCCGGCTGCCTGGCTGCGTCCTCCACAGCGCCGTGGATTGAACCTCGGCTCTAAATCCTTGCTGTAATCTGCCCGGGGCAGGCGAGGAAAAACCATCTCAGCCCTGCTGCTTTGTGCAGTTATTTTAATCTTTTTAATGTTTGTGTTTATTTTTTAAATCTGGTTGTTCTTTTTTTCCTTTCTTTCTTTCTTTCTTTTTGAACTTTTTTTTTTTTTTGCAGGTGTTTGGTGCTGGGGCTTTTTGTGTCCCCGCCAGGATATTTGTTCCAGGGGTAGCAGCCGGCTGGGATGAAGCTCTGCCTCTCCTCCCAATCCAGGCATGGAAATACCCTCGGTCCTGGCCAGACTCTGCAGCCGCCTTAGCTCGGGTTTTATCGCCGGTGAAAGGTTGAGGCTGGGAATCGCGTGGCCAAAACCTGTCCCGGCGCAACGCTGCACCCAGAGGGGTCGCCTTCCGTGCCCTGGAAACCAGAAACCCCCCTGAAAGTGCCGGTGTGACCGTGAAGCCACGGGCTGGCACTCAGCATGGCACACAGACACTCCGCATTCCATGGGACACCCCCGTCCCCCTCCTGCCGTCCATCCCCGCTGCTCCAGCCTTGGTCATGGCTACGGCACCGACTTCTCCGGCGAGGGATCCCATCCTTCCTCATCCCTGATGATGATGGGTTTGTCAGAGATGAGCAGGGCAATGGGGATCAGAGGCTGGTGCAGCCCCTGCCTTCCCTCCTCTTCCTCCTCTTCCTCCTCTTCCTCCTCTTCCTCCTCTTCCTCCTCTTCCTCCTCTTCCTCCTCTTCCTCCTCTTCCTCCTCTTCCTCCTCTTCCTCCTCTTCCTCCTCTTCCTCCTCTTCCTCCTCTTCCTCCTCTTCCTCCTCTTCCTCCTCTTCCTCCTCTTCCTCCTCTTCCTCCTCTTCCTCCTCTTCCTCCTCTTCCTCCTCTTCCTCCTCTCGTCGCGGGTATCCGCCTCCGGCAGCAGCAGCTCGGCTGGGTTGAACCTCTCCGAGGGCTCCAGGAGGCCTGTCCGGGGCTGGCCCTAAGGGTTGGGTGGGTTTGGGGTGGAACGTCCCGTGCCAGGGCTGCGCATGGGCGTTTGGGGCTGTGGGATCTGGCCCCTCCTGCACCTTACACCTCACCTGGCTCATCTCGCCGGCAGAGAACTGGATGGCTTTGGTGCCCACGGGCTTGGGAAGAGGTGGGAAGAGGAGGCGGCAAGCCCTGGGAAGGGAGTGGTTTCTAAGGGTTGGGTGGGTTTGGGGTGGAACGTCCCGTGCCAGGGCTGCGCATGGGCGTTTGGGGCTGTGGGATCTGGCCCCTCCTGCACCTTACACCTCACCTGGCTCATCTCGCCGGCAGAGAACTGGATGGCTTTGGTGCCCACGGGCTTGGGAAGAGGTGGGAAGAGGAGGCGGCAAGCCCTGGGAAGGGAGTGGTTGGTGAGGGGGTGGGCAGTGATGGGGTGGCCTGAGCGGCTTTGGGGACGAGGGTGCTCTGTCACCTCCTTTTGCTCAGGTAGTAGATGGCAGCTGCGACGGGGAGACCAAGCGGGATGCCCAGGTACTTCAGGTTGCCTCTCCACGCTGCTCCCTGGGGACCTGAGGATGGACATGGCTGGGTGGTGGCGTTCCTGCCCCCAACAGGGACACAGGAGACGTTTTGGGGTGAGGGCGAGCACACAGTGGAGAGAGCACCCCATGGGGAGTGGGGAGAGCACGGGGTCTCAACCATTACCCAGCGCCTTGGTCTGGAAGTGCCACCAAGCTCTGCAGGTCCCCTCGCTGTCCTCTGTCACCTCCCAGACACCCACCCTGTGGGCTGTGCCAGGCTGGAGGTTTTGGAGGGTGTAGTTTGATGCCGTGGCATCCACTTCGCTGTCTGGGCAAACAAAACCGAGTGTGGGGCAAGCTGGCAGCTGCCTGCGGGCAGCACCCTCCTCCTGCCCCACGGGGATCGAGGTGTCCCACTCACAGGTCACGTTGTCCCCCTCGGCCGCGTGGCAGATGCGGTACTTGGCCAGCGCGCCGGGACAGGCGGCTCGTGGGGACGGTTTCCACTGGAGGACAACGGCGGCGTCTGCGGCGCTGATGTTGATGGGCACGGCCAGCGAGTCTGTGCGCAAAAAACCGGGGGATTATTTCAGGAACGCCCCTTCTGGAGTGAAACCAGGTGCGGATGCACAGCTCCCACACGCACCGTTGCTGGCGTAGTGGTGCCACAGGGCGAAGGTGGCCCAGCCCCGCTTCTCGTCCCAGCCGTGCACGGCGAGGCGGTGACAGCCCGGCGCTGCCAGCGATCCTGAGGAGGAACCGGGGGTGCTGGTTAGACCCTCTGACCCCGGGTGGGGGAACAGCGGGGGGCTTGGGGCGCTCCCTGCCTCTCTCCAGCTGGATGCTGTTGGCAGGGAATTCCTGCCGGATGCAGACGCCCTGTTTCGGGGGCTCTGGCGGTGTCTGCTGCTCGAAGCAGAAGGTGCTGCCAGCGACCGGAGCTTCCCACTGCACAGTGACGGTGCTGCCGGCCACGCTGATCTCCTTGAAGCTGAGATCTGGGAGGAAACGGGGGATATTCAGGGTAGCCGGAAAAAACAACGCCCTGAGGGCTGCCAGGGGAGCTCGGCACTCCTAGAGGGGCGGGTACCTGCGCGCTGCTCTGCCGGCACGCGGAGCTGCTGCGCTGGCCCCGGCCCCGCGGCGTTGACCGCGGTCAGCAGGATTTCATATTCAGCCCCGGAGAGGGTGAGGTTGTGCTCTGTCACCTCCCAGCCCAGCACAGTGTCCTTCTCATCTGACTCTGCACAGCCACAAGCCAACATGCGGACGTCCAGCTTGTAGGTGACATTCCTTTGCTCCTTGAGGACTGGCTGGGGAGGAAAAGGGGGTGACTCGGGGCATGAAATGGTGGCGGACACCCGGGAGGGCCCCCAGGGACGCCACTGTACCTGCCAGCTCAGCCTCAGCACCCGCTGCCCATCTCTCCCCAGTTTGCCCAGTTGATGGCTCAGCACTGGGCTTGCCAGGATTTCTGCAGGAGGAGCAAACCTGACTGAGCTATCAATGTTTTTGAGAGCTGTTGGGATCTCACCAGGCTCCTCTCCTGTTCCTCACCCTCGGGAACAGAGATGTTGCTGCTCCAGTCACTCCAGTAGCTGCTCCAGTGGTGAGGCTTGTGCCGGAGCTGGACCACGAAGGTGCCGTTTACCCCCAGGGCACAGGTCACTAGAGAGGGATGGCAGGGTCAGGTGGGGGTGACCCCTCTTTTCCCCAGCTTTTGGCCATCATGGGGTGCTGGGCAGGGAGCACAGGGCAGAGCACCCCACCAGGATATGGGAGCACCCCTGGGAGATGCTTGTCCCCAACACTCCCACAGGACAAACCAACCTGAGTCATCTTCACCTGTCACCATCACAGTTTCACATGTCACCTGCAGAGACAACCGGGGATGGAGACACCCACCCAGTAAAACCAGTATTTTACTGGGACAGCAGTGCTGCCCTGTGATCCCCAAATATCCTAGGGGCTGGGAGACCCAAAAGGAATGGAGAGGACATGGTGGCCAGGGGGCCCCCTCAATGCTGGGACCCTCCTGGCAGCAATTGAAAGGGGTGGGGGGTCCCCAGCTCTGAGAGCTCCTCTGGGGACAAGCATCCGGATTTGATCCGTTGTCGTCATTAGTATAATCTGGGGTTTTGTCTGTGTAATCCCTGAGAATCATGGCCTGATCCTGTTATGGGCAGCAGCAGGATCCCATGGCCAGAGGACAAGGCAGAGTTGATAACGCAGAGAAACAGATGGGACACAGCTGGGTTTGGGGGGGGGACAGTGACATCACTGGGCCCCCACACTCCCTGGGCTGTCGTGATGCTCCTGACTGTCCTGTCAGTTGCTGCCAGCTCCAGCAAACAGCACTTTTACCTGTGTCCAGCTGCTGTCTCCCACCCTCCAGAAGCGAGCCTCCCGCTGTGGCGGCTGCTCCATGCCCTGGCACTGTGGCTGTGGCACCCTCACCCTCAGCTGGCCACCAGTCTTGGAGAAGGACATTCCACTAGGAAGTGGATCCAGTTTGACTGGAAAGATGAGGCGGTTTTGGGTGGTCTGGCTGTTCCTAGTGCTGGTGCTGGCTGCCAGCCAGGTCCCGGGGGCACTCACCAGCCTTGTCGAGGTAAAGGGTGTGGTTGGGGGTCCTGTGGACCTGGTCCCCCCAGCGTGCCTCCACCCAGGCCGTGGTGTTCTCGAAGATGTACACTTCGCGATGCGGGGGTCTATAGCTGGTCGCCGTGCCCACCTTAAGGTGGCGGCACAGGTTTTGTTTCTCAAAGCTGGGGAGGGAGCGGGCACAAGGTGGGATTTGGGACACATCCCCTGGGTTCCCTCTCCCCGCCGCGCTGCCCAACTCACCAGAAGTTCAGGGTGTAGAAGGTGCTGCCGGCGGGACCGAGGGGTGGCCAGGAGCAGCGGAAAAGCTTGGGGGTGTTGCATTTCTTCCAGCAGGAGACTCCGTGGGCTGCGACGGTGCCTGCGGGACAGGGCAGTGGCTGGAGGCTCCCGCATGCCAAACTCCATCCCGTGCATGGAGGGAGCAGTGGGGTGGCTGCTGCCTGCTTGCCGTGTTGCTCAAATGGGGAATCAGAGCAGCTGCACCCCAGCTGGCGCGACTTGGGTGGCGACTCTCACCCCAAACCCCCTGTGTTCCCCCTCCCCAGTGAGGCAGCGCTGGCTGGTGCCACTCGCCAAAACTCCTGACCGCTGCCAGAGGGGATTCACCGTCTTTACTCCGTCCCTGTGGTTTTGGGTGAGTATCTCCATCTCTCTCCGGGAGCTCCCCAAGTCTTATCGTCCCCGAATCATTCATTGAAAGTCTTCTGAAGTTATCTCTCATCTCGCAGCACCGCAAGAGCACTTACCGCCCTGCGCCAGCGCCGCCAGCGCTGCCAGCAGCCACCCCAGCATCGCCCACCCGGGATGTCCCACACCGGATCCGGGGCTCCGCTGCCCTTCCTGGCTCCCAATTCCCCCGCACACCACGGGAGCCCCCTCGGGCGTGGCGGCAGTCCCTGTGCTCAGCTCGGCTTCCCGCGCTTGGGTTTCCTCTTCTGCTCAGAGTGCGCCGTTCCCACGCAGGGCAGAGCCCCAGACGTGAGTGCGTGCCCCACTTTTACCAAAAGCAAAAGAGAAAGCAACCAAAATATCCCCCTTTTTTTTGCCGGCACGGCTGCCGGGATGAGGCCACCCCTGCCCCGCGGCTGCACCGCATGTCCCGGCCGCGCCACGTGCTCCGGCACAGCGAGAAGCGCAAAGTAAGCGAAAGATGAGTCTTGGGGTTTTTGGTTGTGTTTTTTTTCTATGCACACAGCGTGTTTCTGGACCTCTGCCCGTAACTGGGTGCACCTCCAGCGGCTGCTCCGAGGTTGGGGTTCTCTGGGTATTTTTTTTTGGGGGGGGGTCTGTTGTGCTTGTCCCCAGAGCCACTCATTCCCTGCGCCGCGAGAACAAAGCCCCAGTGAGGCGGGAGAGCGCGGCGGCACCGGGACGCCAGAGCCGTGTGACGGGGCGGG
>NW_008240034.1:423295-424294 GCF_000691975.1 Corvus brachyrhynchos | reverse complement strand
TGCTGCGTCACTCCAGGCTATGCCTTGCTGGACCATGCTGTGTCAGACTGGGCTGTGCCGTGCCATGCTGGACTGTACCGGGCAGTGCTGCCCTAGGCCATAAGCAGCTCTGTGATGCGCTGTGCCAACCAGGACAAACTTGGACTGGACCACACCAAGCTCCCACTCCATGCCCTGCTGTGCCACCCCCAGGCATTGCCATGTGGGGCTGTACCATGCCAGGCAGACTGTGCCAGCTCCAGGCCATCCTGTGTGTGCCAGAGCTGTTATGCTGGGCTGTGTCAAGCCAGAAAGGCTGTGCCAGGCCTGGGCTGTCCCATGCTGTGCTGTGCAGGCCCCGTGCCATGCTGTGCCGTGCTATGCTGTGCCATGATGTGGCAGACTCTGCAGTGCTGGGATGTGCTGAGCCAGGCAGACTGTACCAGCCCTTTGCCAGCCCTAGGATGTGCTATACTGTGCTATGCCATGCCAGAATGTGCCATACTGGGCTGCACTGAGCCAGACAGACTGTGCCAAGCCCAGAATGTTCCGTGCCCTGTCAGCCCCACACCTTGCCATGCCACACCAGTCCTGTCCCATACCAGCCCCATGCCGTATGCTGTGCCAGCCCCATGTTGTGCCAGCCCCATGCCATTTCAGCCCCATGCCATGCCAGCCTCGTGCTGTTCCCATGCTGTGCTGTGTCATTCCAGCCCTGTGCCATGTGGGTCTCATGCCATGCTGTGCCATCACCAGGCCATGCCAGCTCCACGCTGTGTCATGCCTTCATGCTGTGCCGTGCAAACCACGTGCCGTGATGTGTCAGCCCCATGCCATGCTAGACTCATGCCAAGCTGTGCCAGCCCCATGCCATGCCATGCCATGCCATGCCATGCCATTTCTGTGCCATGCCAGCCCCATGCTGTGTTGTGCCACCCCTGTGCCGTGCCAGCCCCATGCCGTGCCGTGCTGTGCCGTGCCAGCCCCATGCCATGTCAGCCCCATGCCGTGCCGTGCCGT
>NW_008240034.1:423040-423259 GCF_000691975.1 Corvus brachyrhynchos | reverse complement strand
CCGCCCCCGTCCCTCCGCTGCCCTTCCCATGCTATCCCTGCCCCATGCTGTGCCAGCCCCATGCCGTGCCAGCCCCATGCTGTGCTGTGCTGCACTGTTCCAGCACTGTGCCATGTGGGTCCCATGCTATGCCGTGCCAGCCCCATGCTATGCCAGCCCCGTGCCATGCCAGCCCCATGCTGTGTTGTGCCAGCCCTGTGCCGTGCCAGCCCCATGCCG
>NW_008240034.1:419769-421745 GCF_000691975.1 Corvus brachyrhynchos | reverse complement strand
GGGGCTGGCGGGGGGGGTGGAGGATGGCACGGCGCTGCCTTCATCCGAGCTGGCAGCTCCGCGGGCAGCTGCGCTCCGCTGCACGCTCAGCCCGGGAGAGAGCCCTGCGCGGGAGCTGCCCCCCCGCAGATGCGGATGGACAGAGCCACGGCCGTGGGCTTCGGGGCTCTTGACTGTGGGTGTCGTTCCTGGCAGTCCCGGGAAGGGCAGAGCCGTGGGACCCGGTTGAGTGCCCATGTCCCCGTGGCAGAGGGGTGGGAAGGGGCTCCCACCAGGGACTTAATCCCAAAGCGCTGAGCAGCAATGCCATCCCCGATGCTGTCCCCATGCCATCCCCGATGCTGTCGCTGATGCCATCCCTGATGCCATCACTGGTGCCATCCTCGGTGCTGTCCCCAGTGCGGTCCCTAATGGTGTCCTCTCAGGGATCAGCCGATGGTTAATCCTGGCTCCCACTGGGACTTGCTGATGGGAGATGCACCGTGCTGGACGGGTGTATCAGGCACCCTGTGGGCACTGGCTCTGTGACACTGCCCCACGTGGGTCCTCAGGGCCACCGGGGGATGCTCTGGGTGTCCCTGGGGACACAGCATGGCCGGAGAGCCCCTGGCAGCGAAGGGTGTTGGGTTCTCTGCACTTTTGTACCCATAGATGGGTGGGGGTGATCATGGGGGACAGTCCTCTGTCCCGCTGTCCCATCTGCACACAGCTGAGCAGTAAAACCCTCAGCGTGACCCTCCTCTGCCTCCTCCCCTGCGCAGGGCCTGGTCGCCGGGGGCACAGCTCCGGGTGTGGGTGGGGATCCGGGCTGGGTGACAGCGGGGCTGGCTTAGGGTGCTGGGGGTCTCCCTCTCCATGTAAGGACCCCTATTCCCTTCCCCAGCCCGGGCCTGGGGTCACCCTGTGCTGGGTGCACAGGGACACCCACACCCACGCCGTGTCCCCTGTCCCTGCACCCACGCCACCCCGGGGCAGACACGCACCCGTGGGCCCCGGGGCTGCCGAGTCCCTGTGCACCCAGGCATGATGTCACCCGTTGCCATGGCAATGCTGCTGCATCACTGCGTTGCAGTGCGCCCCAATCCCGGGATTTCCACAGGGGCTGCGTGGCGTGGGCAGCGGGATGGGGCATGGGTACCCCGGGGATTGGGGGGTGGGTACGGGTGCTGCTGGGGGTCCCCACATCTGTGGCAGCAGTCCCTGCCCACAGGGAGCTCTGTGCCTGTGCCAAAAATGGGTCTGAGCTGCTCAGGGGTACGGGACCGGTGGGCACAGGACCAGGGAAATGGTGGGGCATTAACCAGCACTTGCAGCTGCCACATGGCCGTGCATCCCACGGTGTGCCAGGGTACACAGCAGCCTGTCCACATCGTGCCACTCACAGTGTGCTGGCAGAAGCTGTGACACTCTCTGGGGTGGCAGGTGGCACACGGGTGGGCACCAGAGCAGTGCTGGAGCCGGATTGTGCCCAACACACCAGGAGGATGGCACTGGCCTGGGTTCCTGTCCCCAGCTGCCCTTTGGCCTGTTGCACCACCTGTGAGCAAACAGCTCTCACAAGAAATATTCCCAGAGTCTGGAAAAATAAATAACATAGGGGCTGCTGCATCCGGGGGGGGGGGATGGGGTGGGGGACAGGGTGCAGCCACCACCCTGGGGCCATGCTCCAGCTGGGCATATTGGTGCTTCTCCCACTCCACTGCCCTCATGCCATCGCTCCTGGGCCTGGCCATGGGGCCACCAGCCTTGGGGACACTGGAAGTTGTCCCCTTGTGCTGGCCCAGGGTGGGGGATTTGTCACCCGCACCATGGGCACTGTGAGTGGGGATCGATCCTGAGGTGACATCCTGGTGTGGCAGTGGGGGTGCTGCCGGGTGTGTGGGTGTGGCTGGCAGGAGTGGGGGTCGTGCTGGTGGGCACCCCCCGACTCCCAGGGCCACGCTCTGACCCCACCTCTTGCTTGTCTTGTTGCAGAA
>NW_008240034.1:419233-419736 GCF_000691975.1 Corvus brachyrhynchos | reverse complement strand
CTGGGTCACCCAGGGCATGGGGTGGGGTGTCACCGGGAGGGTCACACTTGGGGAGACAGCACTGGCACTGTGGGTGGCAGCAGGGATGGCTGTTGAATGGCACCAGGCCTTGTTGTCTCCAAATCTGGAGTGGCATCATCTTCTTCTCTGGTACTGGAGGGACCCGACTGCGTGTCTCCTGGGGTGTACTGGGGTGTACTGGGATGTACTGGGGTGTGCTGTGCCCTGCTGTAGGTGTGTTGGGGTGTTCAAAGCAGTGTTGGAGTGTACTGGGGTGTGATGGGGTGTTCTGAGCAGTACTGGGGTGTGCTGGGGTACACCGGGGTGTGGTAGGACGCTGCTGCAGAGCTGCTCTGGGTTTTTGTGCTGGGGATGCACGGGAGGAGCACTGGGGCTGTGTCAGGGGTGCACTGCAGCCATACCGGCACTGTCAGGGATGCACTGGGGCTGTACTGGGACTGTGCTGGGCTTGCGGTGTCTCAGCAGCGGCAGCGCCCCGGCAC
>NW_008240034.1:416719-418798 GCF_000691975.1 Corvus brachyrhynchos | reverse complement strand
CCCCCCCCCCCCCGGGCCACAGGTCCTGGTCCTTTCTCCTGCAGTCACAGCCCCGGGCCCTCCCGGTGACAGCCCCCGCGACAGCGCCAGACCTCCCGCTGTCGTTCCCCGCCACAGCCTTAGACCCTGCAGTGTCCCTGCTGTCCTCTGCGCTCCCCCTCCAGCTCTGCCTCACTCCCCTTCCCTGCCCCCCCAGCCCATGTCCCCTCCGCTCTGGGCCCCCGGCCCCCTCCAGACCCAGGGGACTGTGCCACCGAGGGGCCACCAGCGCCATCCATCACCCACTGACACCGCGCCGGCACGTCTTGCCTTGCAGCTTGTCTCCGAGCAGCCAGAGCCCGACGCTGCTGAGCCCCTGCAGCCCCTGCAGCCCCTTACTAACCCTGCACCCCTGGAGGTAAGACCCCCCCCAAATCCTCTCTGAGAATCGTGGCCACCTGCTCCAGGGAATGAGGGGGGAGAGGTGGAGATGGGGACAGAAAGGTGGGTCCCCTCCACCAGGGATGTCCTCGGGCGCCCCAAAAGGGGTACTACTGTCTTTGACGGGGCATATGGAGTGATGTGGTCGGGGTCTGTGCCCAGCCCTGCACGCCTGGCTGTGCTGCTGGCTTTGTTCTGCTGCTGACTGGTCCATTTTGGGAAGCCCCAATGGGAACGTTGTGGCAGCAGCTCAAGCTCAGGCTCTGAGCACCCCTGTTGTGAAGGGAGACTTCGAGAATGGGCCAGGGCAGGGCACTGTGATGGGAGCAGGGTGGGAGCGGGGATGGCGCCTGGGAAATCTCCTTTGTCACCTTTTCTGCTCCGCCGTGAGTTGAAGGTGAGGAGGGGCTGCTCTGGGGGGTGGGTGCCCCCCCCTTTACCTCCCCCAAAATGCCACAAGCCCCTTGTGGTGCCCCACTGGTGGAGGTGGTGGCCAGGCCCTGCGCCGTGTGCCAGCTGCGCTCTGCCCTGGGGACAAGGTGCACCAGGTGTGCTGGCACCGGCGGGCACACCCCGCCCTGTGCCCCGTGGCACCCGCAGCGCGGAGCTGCACCTGCCCGGCACCCGGGGGTGACGCCGGTGCCTCCGTCCGCCTGCCGGGGAGAGCAGCTGGTGCCGGCAGAGCGGGATCCGCTGGGGAGCTCTGCCGCTGCTCAGCAACAGGCAGAGCCATTTGCTGCGGGCAGGGAGGCAGGAGCCTGGTGCTTCCTGTGCCCTGCCTGCTCCCTGGGGCTCTGCCCGCTGTCCCCCTCTGCTAGCCCTGCCTGGCCACTGCTTGCCCCGTAGTGACTGCAGCATGTGGGAAAACCAGCGTGACCTTGTGAATGCTCAGCTGAGGCCTTGGGGAGAGAGTTTTTGGGATGCTCACGGTGGGGATGAGATGGGGATAAGGAGGGGGATGAGGATGGGGACAAGGACAAGCAGTCTGTGCTGGTGTCTCATGGCTGCTGGGCAGGAGCTGAGGAGAAATGTGCTGAACCCCTGCCCAAAGCAGCAGCACCAGGATTTCTGGCTGTGGCACTGGCCCGGTGAGTGTGGTGATGCCATCCCACACAACTCGGGAGGTTCCAGTGGCCATGGTGTGCCACTGCACAGGGGGCTGGGTGTCACTGGGTCTGTGCTGGGATCTCCCCGGATGAACAGGAAAGCCAGTGTGGGCAGGAGGTTGCAGGGCACTGCCAGGATGCTGCCGGGTGGGTGCCCTCGGAGGTGCTCCCAGGAAGCCCCAGGTTTAGGGGATGATATTTGTGCCCCTCGAATGCATCAGTAGTGGATGTTGCATCTCCATGGTAACCCTGACCCCATTTTGGGGTGCTGCCCTGTCTCTGTGGTAATCCCGATCTCATCTTGGGGTGCTGCCCCACCTCCAGGCCAACCCTTACCTTATTTTGGGGTGATGCCCCATCCCTACCATAACCCCGACCGCGTTTTGTACCACTGCCTCCTTTCCGTGGCAAACCCCTCCCCCCCCACTTCCTCTCCTTTTGGGGGTGATCCCCCCATCTCCATGGAAACCCCGACCCCTTTTCGGGGCGCTGCCCGTTCCCATGGTAACGCCGTCGCCGCCGGGCGGGAAGGGGCGGGCGGCAGCGGGAGGCG
>NW_008240034.1:415242-415829 GCF_000691975.1 Corvus brachyrhynchos | reverse complement strand
GGTTGGTTGGAAGCCCTGTGCCATGGGGGATGTGGGGTTTAGAGTCCCAGGGCATTAGGGGGTGTTTTGGGGTGTGTGTGGGTTGGGGAAGGGGAGTATCCTACATGTATGAGGCAGGAAATACCCCTGTGACCCCCTGTGCCAAGGTGGACAGTGCTGATGGAGTGGATCCCATGTGGCACATGGCCCGAACCGGGGTGAGGGTCCCCAGGGTGCCTGGAGGGGTGGGAAGGGGCCAGGGCTCCAGGAGGGCAAATAACTCCCACCCCCTTTGGCAGCAGGGCTGGGACAGTGGTGGGGGGATGCATAAATGGGGTGCAAGGGGGGCTACCCCGGGCCTCCAGCTGCAAGGCCAGGCCTGACCCAGGCAGGCTGGTGGGATGTGTCCCCGAGGAGGGGGACAGAGCACCCGCTGAGCCCCCCAGGCTGGGACCTCCATCCAGCAGGTTTGGGGTGCTGTAGCTGGCCCAGGCATAAAACCCTCCCAAGGCTTTGTGTAACAGAGGTGTTGAAGCCAGTGCGGAGGCAGAGCAGAGAGATTCCCATTGTTGGTGTCTGTCAGTGTCAGTGTGAGCTGGCACAAAGCA
>NW_008240034.1:409678-415175 GCF_000691975.1 Corvus brachyrhynchos | reverse complement strand
TTCCTGCTGCCAGTGTGCGAGGATGGGCGAAGAGGACCCTTACTAATTAAGAAAAGGCACTGGATGGGGTTTTCCAGTCTGGGGTGGCCAAGCCGGGGGGGCTCTGGGAGAGATGTGTAATTGGAAAGATGATCTAGGCAGTCATCTGTCTCCAGCTGAGCATGATGAGGCTGTAATTCTCATGAAGGGCAGAGGATTTGCTCTTCTTTCATTGGTATTCCTAGAATCCACGGTGAGGACTGGTCTGGCCTATTTAACAGAAAGCATATGATGTTATTTAGTGGGATTAAGAGGTTTGAGGGATCCTAATTTCCCGTGGGGGGATGCGGAGATGGCCGGTGCAGGGCAGGAGAGCTGGTGGGTCGATGCTGACGGGGTTCTCCTTCTCCGTGGATGCTGCCCGTGGCTGTTCACACCTCAAACACCACAGGAAAACAGCTCCAAACACCACAGGGAGACAGCCCAGCAAATCTAACAGGTACAGTTTCCTACCCACCACCGGGAACCCGCGGGACAGGGACGTGCAGGGATGCACCCCAGGGTGCTGGGCAGTTTCTTGAGGCTTTTTTGCAGTGCAAAGAAATAAATAAGTCTATACCCAACTTGTTACCCTGTGATTCCCTTTGAGGATTTGGGATTTTGCTTTTGGGAGGTGCCCGATGTGTTGCTTGGTGCTCCAGGGTGGGTTCCTAAGATCACCCACAGTGCCAGGCTTTTGGCTGGGGTGGGATGAGGGGTCAGAGTGAGGATGTGGTGGGGTCTGTGCCAGGCAGAGTGTTGCATTTCACCACCCAGACCCTGATCCTCATCCCAGCCCCATTCCAGCCCTCTCCCAGCCCCATCCCTGGGGGCAGCCGAGTTCAGCGCTGTCACAAGTCGTGGAGGACAAATGTCATGGAGAAACTTGGGATGCAGCTGCTTGGTTCAGCGGGTTTCAAAGTTAAACATGAATTTATCCCACTGGAAAGCAGTTTTTTTTCCAGGACATGGTGATCCATGGCACTTCCCCAAATCTCCAGGCACATTAGAGCTGTTGGGGGACAGCAAGGAAGGGAGCTGGGAGCACAGACACGTGCTCTCAGTCACGCAGCAGGAGCGGAGCCGCCTGCTCTGCCCTTTGAGATTGAGCCTGCTCCCTTATCACGGCCCGACCCCGCCCTGCTCCCGCCACCCCGCACCCACTTTGTCCCAAACCGGCTGTTTTCTTCCTCGGATTCACCTGGCTGCAGTGCCCGACACCGCGCTGGCATCGGGCACACGGTGCTCTGCTGTCCTGGGAGGTTTAGGGTCGGATCCCGCGGGAGAGGAGCGGGAGCTGCAGCCCCTTTGTGCACTTCCCTGCCTGACCCTCGGTGTTCCACAGTGCTGACCCCGAGCCACCCATCCCCGCTCGGCCAGATCCTGGCAGAGCCATTTGCCGGTTGAGACCTCAGCGTTGTGCAGCCGCATCCTGCCCTTCCCCGAGGGAAGCTCCCCAGGGAACTGATCGTGGTACCCAGCCTGAGTTCAAGGAATGTTTGGACACCGCTCTCAGGGATGCACAGGGCGGGATTGTTGGGGTGTCCTGTGCAGGGCCAGGAGTTGGACTCGATGATCCTTGTGGATCCCTTCCAACTTCAGGATATTCTAGGATTCTATGGAGCTGCCAGGTTCTGCTCCATCTCCTTCCCCTGGACATCCCGTGCCGAGGCCGGGTGCTGGTGTGGTGCCAGCAGGCGCTGGGAGATGCCGGTTCCTCCTCACAGGCAGCCTCCCGACGGGTGACACACGATTTTGCTCCAGGCTTTGGGGTCACACTGGCTGTCACACACTTTCCACATCCCTTGAAACAAGTGCTGGATGGCAGCGGCAGCGCCACAGCCAAGGCAGCCTCAGCACGAGCAGCGCGGGAGATGCTGACAGCGATTTTCCACTCCATTTTTGGTACCAAACGCGCAATTAGGTGATGGAGGCAGAGCGGGCAGCAGCCCCAGCGCCTTCCATCGGGGTTCGGCAGCTCGTCTGTGCCCTGGGGCTTGTTTCTAGCCCGAGGTTTCCGTGCGGGAAGGATGGGAACCAGCTGTAGATGATGTGTCAGGCGGAGGGGGGTTACAGTGGCGCAAGATGGTTGTGGGAGCCGAGGGTGGAGCGCGCGGAAACAGGAAACGTCGGGCTCGCTCCGTGTCACCATTACTGGAACTTGCTTCACTGAAGGTTTGTTTTCATTTCCAAAATGAAACCGAGGGAGGAGAGGTGAGCCCCTCGTCCCCCGGGCTGTCCGCTCTTCAGGACACGGAAGCACGCGCACCCCGGTCCCTGTGGCAGGGCTGGCAGTGAAGCAATGCCAGAGCTGGCAGCTCTTTGCAGCCCTCCTGGTTCCTAAACCTCTTCCTGTGCCGCTGCGGTGGCGGGGCAGGGCTGCTCACGCTGCCTCAGTTTCCCATCCGGCACATGAAGCTGGCAGCAGCCGAGGCTGTGGGTGCTGGGCTGTGAGTTTGCAGCTCTAACTGGGGCTCAAGCCTGTGTTTAAGTGAGAAAATCAAACACCGGAGGCAGGAAAGAGAGTAGGGTTAGATGGGATATTGGGAAGGAATTGTTCCCTGTGGGGGTGGGGAGGCCCTGGCACAGGGTGCCCAGAGCAGCTGGGGCTGCCCCTGGATCCCTGGAAGAAATGTCCAAGGGCAGAAATGTCCAGGACCAGGTTGGACGTTGGCGCTTGGAGCATGCTGGGATGGTGGAAGGTGTCCCTGCCCATGGCAGGGGTAGAACAAGACCATGTTGAAGTTCCCTCCCAACCCAAACTGTTCTGGGATTCTGTGATTCCAGGAAGGGATAAATGTTCAGGGAGGGAAAGGTTTCTGTCTCCTCCCAACATCTCAGCTCAGCCCAGGTGCTGAGAGGAATGTTCTGAGCCCTCCAGGGTCACTGCAGCTCCAGGTGACCTCAGAGCAGTCACAGGATGTGTGTCCCAGGGGGACACCCAGAGACCCCTCCTCCTGAGTGCAGGGAGGTGCAGAGGAGGGGTCTGGGGGCCTCAAGCAGCCTCCCTGGTGGCTGAGACCTTCAGAAGAGTTGGGGCTCCTGGTTTTAGCCCCACTAAAACCAGAGCAGGAGGAGCCCCGCAGGGGGGAGATGCCAGAGGGAGGTGAGGGGTGCTGGATGTCAGGTGTGGAGCTCTGACCGCGCGTGTAGGGCTTTGTCCATGCGTGTGGAGCTCTGTCCATGTGTTTGGAGCTCTGAGCACACTTGTAGAGCTCTGACCACGCCTTGCTGGCGTTGGCTGTCCATCAGTGCCTTGTGCATCCACCTGCAGGGACCTGTTGTGAATCATTGTCCTTTACACCCTCATGCCACATCTGCCACTCGCGTCTGTTTTTGGGATCCGTGGAGAATCCCTTCGCTTCCAGTTCGTCCCCTCAGTGCTGTGGGTGTTTGTGGCCGTGGTATGGTGTTAAACGATGTCCTTTAATTAGTAGCATCTGTGTGGGCTCCTGTTCCCAGCTTGGTGAGGAAACTCGGTGTCTTTGCGGAATCCGCAGCCTGAGGAAGCGGAAATAGAGGAAGGGGAGGGTTGTCCTCGTGCTTGAGCTTCTGCTCTGTGCCGTGGATATTTGCAGCTTCCTCTTGGCAGAGTGAAGGAGAACTTAAATGAGCCCATCGTGTTTTAAAGGGGGTTGAAATGTGGGAGTGGGGCATGACAGGAGTGGGGCTGCAGCATCCCTGGGGGAATTTCCGAGGCTGAGCCACCCTTGCAAGGCAGCCTTGGACTCGGGGCTGAAAGGAAAAACAAAATTCCTATGAGGATTGAAACCTTGTGAGTTGGGAGGGTGGGAATGGAGACAGGGATATGAAGACTCAGTACTTGTGGATGTGGCCTTGCCGAGGTGCTCTGTGGGATGTGGTACCAGGATGGGATTTTTTGTGGAGTTTTGGGGTGTCAGGGTGCTGGGGCTGCTTTTCGCCTGGTGCTGGTGCACGTGGCTCCCTCCTGCTGCTGGACAGAGCACGGCCCAGCCGGGGCAAAATTCCCACCACCTCCTGGTGACACTGCAAAGTCTCAGGGGGTTGGGACTGTCCTCTCTGCTGTGACATGGGAACCACCAAGGGTAGAGGATTTATAGGAACTAGGGGCATTTTCCATGCAATGGAGCAGCTCAAGTTGTGGCCACTTGGCATTTCCACTGCTTCCTCCTTTTACATCCCTTTTTCTCTTCCTGCCCTGGGGCTGTTGCCCAAGGCGCCGCCTGTCTCTGCCCTCCCCAGTGAGCCAAAACTAGAAGTGGGACCTTGACGAGACAGTTCTTTGTTAAAAATAACCCTGTCAGCCCATCTCCAGCAGCGCCAGGCCTGGGGATGGATCTTTCCCATGGCAGGAGATCCATAATCAATGGGGTGACAGCAGCCGTGCTCCCTGGCACAGGAATTCACGTGCAGGCAGATCCTTCCATGTCTGAGCCCGTGCAGCTCTGGCTGTCATTGATTCCCTAAATTAATTCCCTTTTCCTTCCCCAGTTGCCGAAGCAGCAATAGGAAGAGCTTAGTGGTGGGCACCCCCTCTCCGACCCTCTCGCGGCCTCTCTCCCCGCTCTCCGTGCCAACAGGTAAGGGATGGGTTCAGCATCTCCCAACCCAACCCAGCGGATGGGTGCAGCATCTCCCAAAATTACCCGAGTATCTTGGAGGGCTTCAGCACCTTGTTAGCAGCAGTGGACTGGCTCCTGGCTGCCAGGTGCCTTTTCCAGGGAGAAATAGGTTGGGAAGTGACTTAAACTTTTTCTTTCCCTGAAGGAGCAACCCCAAGCACCCCTGGATGTTGTTTTGGGGTGGGTTTCAGGATGAATTTTCCCCCTTTCTCCCTGCAGCTGGGAGCAGTCCCTTGGACAGCCCACGGAACTTCTCTGCCAGCACCTCCATCAACTTCCCCTTCGCTCGCAGGTGAGCTCCCAACCCCAGTCCCAGAGCAGTAAATATTCACTAGTAAAGATCATTCCCCCACCAGGGAACTGTTCTGTTGATCTCAAGTGACTTGTTTTGCTTTTATTTTTGCTTTCCTTCTGCCTGGTTTCTGGCCTGGTGGTGTTTGCTCTGCCGTGACTGGTTCCTCCCACCACCCCAGCCATGCTCCTCGGACTGACAGGCAAGTACCAAGACTGGGCAGGGGCTGCATTTTGGGGAGGTGTCTGCTCCACATCATCAGGGACCTTCTTTTCTAAGTGTTCAAGGCCAAGTTGGACAAGGCTTGGAGCAACCTGGTCAAGTGGAAGGTGTCTCTACACATGGCAGGGACTGGGACTGGCTCTTTGAGGTCCTTTCCAATGCAAGCCCATCTAGGACTCTGTGATTCTTTGTCTGCATTCCTGGGGGGGAAGTTTTGCACCAGGACTGGGCTCCCTTCAGCTCTGGGAGCAGAAATATCTCTGTTCCCATCACATCACCCCTGGCTATGTGTTCAGCCCCATCTTGGGCTCTGAGTGCTCCTGATGGATTCGCAGAAGAGTCTGGGGATGGGTGCTCATCC
>NW_008240034.1:398835-409530 GCF_000691975.1 Corvus brachyrhynchos | reverse complement strand
CCAGGGGCTCTGGGGTGGTTTGCACATTTGTAACAGAGGGAGCAGCCAGGCTGTGGGGTCAGGAGTTTGCGAGTGCTGGAGCTGGATGTGGCACCCTGCCAGCTCCTGCTGTCCTTGACCCCGCACGGGAAATGGCAGTGGGAGGTGAAGGGCCTCATCTTGACCTGGATGTGTCCCCATCCCTTGGAAACATCTCTGAGAGGAAGCATTCGCCTGCGTATGAGCGGTTCCTTTCCTGTTTATGGCCAGGCTCTACTCCCCGGCGCCTGCTGTCTCAGGATGGGTCTTTGGGAATCCCAGTTTCTCACCAAGAAAACTCCCAGCAGGCTGAATTTTGCTCTGGTTAAAAATCAGATTCTCGCAGGCAGTTTTTTTTGCCCCTTCTGAAATGGATTCCACAGAGTCCCGGCGCTGTCCCTTTGCAGTGACCCTGCTGGCTGCCACTGTCCCTGCACACCGTGGCCTCAGCACAGGCCCCCTCCCCTGCAAAGCCCTTACTTCACTCAGTTTCAGTCTGTTCTGAAAAGAGGTTTTGGGGCTTTATTCCTCAAGCCACGCCTGTGTCCTGCTCCCCAGTGTTTGGCTCTGATGTTGTTGATTTGCGTTCGGATGTTGGGGTTTTTCCCCTGTATGTGATGGTCACGTTTGTGCTCACAGGGCTGATGGCAGAAGGTGGTCACTGGCTTCGTTACCCTCCTCTGGCTATGGGACCAACACCCCCAGCTCCACGGTCTCGGTAATGTTTGCTTTCTTATGGCAAGAGATGATTTACGGCAATAGATGATAAGATCCTAAAACCTCAGGATTTTTGCTGAAATGCCTCCTGAGCCCCACGGCGCTGGGTTCTAAAGGACCATGTGCTTTAGCTGCATCCTGCTGCCCAAATGAGCTTTTAAGAAAGTCATAGGGCTTGGCTAAGGGCTTGCAGCATCCCTGGGGGTTACAGTGTCCCTGGGGGTTACAGCATCTCTGGGTTAACTTCATCCCCAGGGTTACAGCGTCCCTGGGAGTTACTGTGTCCTAGGGTTACAGTGTTCCTGGGGTTACAGCATCCCTGGACATTAGAGCATCCCTGGGAGTTCGAGCATCCCTGGGTGTGACAGGACTGAGCTGCCGGGGATGCTGGAGTTAAAGGGATGGGGCTCAGTGGAGCCAGACCGAGTGGGAGAATGGGGGAGCTGGGGCTGGGAGTGGGCAGTGCAGACCTCCCCAGACTGCCCTTCTCCACATTTCACACTCCCAAGCCCAGACCATGCTGCCTGACAGTGTTTGCAGCCTCCTAAGAGACTCCAAGGGACACTTCCCTCATGGGCTTGCTGGTTCCCACCCCAACACCAGGGAGCACGGACCCTTCCCCTGATCTCCTGCATCCCTCTCTCTCTTCCCAGTCATCTTCATCCTCCCAGGAGCGCCTGCACCAGCTGCAGTCCCAGCCCACCCCCGACGAGCTGCATTTCCTTTCTAAGCATTTCCGCAGTACGGAGAGCGTCACGGACGAGGAGGGCAGGCACTCGCCCTGCCTGCGCCCACGATCCAGGAGCCTCAGGTGGGGCACCCATGGTGGGAAGGCACCCACGGAGCTGCCAGGACAATACACTGGGTGCTGGCACATCCAGGGCGTCCTCTGCCCTCTCACGAGCTGCTCCTGGGGTGTCCTGGTCCTGCTAAGGCTGTCCCAAACCCTGATATGGGTTTGCCTCTTGCAGGGAAGTGGAGAGAGTTTGGCTTGAGGTTGTAGGTGCCCCATCCCTGGAAATATTCAAGGTCAGGTTGGGTGGGGCTCTGAGCGACCTGGTCTGGTGGAAGGTGTCCCAAACTGTTCCATGATTCTGTGATCCCATGCTCCATGGGCATTAAGATCTGGTTCTGAGCATATTCTTTGCTGTTGGGATGTGGCACTGCTCTCCTGGCAGCAGGCAATACTTGTGTCCTAGGGCTGAAGCTGGAGAAAGCAGGATTTGTTCCACAGGAGTTGGTTTGCAGCCTCTTCTCAGTTTTCTGAATGATTTTGGTGGTGAGGAGGGGACCACCAAGCAGAAGCTCAAGCAGTGATCATCCTTGTATGACTGACCTGCTGTTAAAACATAAAAATCCCATTTCTGGGCTTGGATCAGAAAACATCACTTTTGTTTGCTGGGGCAGGCCTTTGCCTCTGCAAAAAAACCCACAAGGAGTTCAGGTGAACGGGAATTTGTGGGCTGGAGAGAGGAAAATTCAGAGAAAACATCGAGCCAGTGGCCACGGTACTGCGTGAGCTGACCCTCAGCTGGACCTGCTGAGCTCCACGTTGCTGCTCCAAGGTCACATCCTGCAGTGAGCCACCCACATTGTCCAGCACCAGAAGCCTGTGCTTCTTGCAGGGGATATTTTGGTTAAATCCTCTTTTCCCTCTGAAAAATCTCCTGACCCTCTTTGCTGCCAGAGGCAGAACCATAGCCCGGCATGTTGCCGGCCGGAATTTCATTAAAATCAGATTAATTATCTGACAGGGGTTTGTAGGTGGCAAGGTTTTCACTGAGGAGATGCCAGCTCTGCAGTTGGCACAGCAAAGGCTGGGGCAGGGCTGGGGCTGGGCTGGGGCTGGTTTTAATCACCATATTTATTATTTTATGGTGGTTAATGAGTTGCTGGCTGCTCCTGCAACTTGCTTTGCATAACGGGATCACCAGGCAGAGCCCTGGGAGGGGAAGTGTTGGGTGAGGGAAGGAGGAAAACCATGTTTAATGGAGATTGCTGTGTCCACCACGAGGTTTGGTTGGGTATTTTGTTTGCTGGTGAGCTGCAGAAAGGGCAACGATGGCGAGAAATTGTGGGATCCAGAGGAAGGAAAGGATGAGCTCATTCTTCAAAGCCAAGTGGCTGATGGAGCAGCCTCTCAGCTCTGGATTTCCAAGTGACTTGTCTTTGGGGACCTGGGTTTGCAGGAGGTTAAGCTTCCCTAGACCGCATCCCAGGGACCTCCAGGGGGAGGGATGCTGCTGGGAGTGCTGGCCCAAAGATGGTGACTCCACTTGGATGAGCTTTAGCCGCTTGGAATCAGGATTTAGGAGGAGGGAACAAATTGCTCTCCAGGGGTAGTGGCTATTTGCATAGATGTAAATGACTTGAGCCTCGTAACACCACTTTTCCTCCCTCTGCAGCCCTGGACGGACGAGTGGAACGTTTGATAATGAGGTGGTGATGATGAACCATGTCTACAAGGAGAGGTTCCCCAAGGTAACTGCCGGGCCCTGGGGTCAGTGCTTCCCTGGCATCCTGGCAGCACCTTCTCCAGAACAACCTCTCCATGCGGGAGTCTGGAGTGCATGGGTGGATGGATCCTGGGGGTGTTGGGGACACTGGAGATGCAATAAACCTGTGGGTCTGCCCCATCACACAAGCAGGCAGAGGTCTCTGGAGACTTTGGTGGCGTTTTTTGCAGTCTGCTGGGTCCCAGGTGGGGTCATGATGTGCATGTGGATATTTGAGCTGCAGGAGGTGCTGGGATGAGATCCTGGCTGGCCAAACCCAGTGCAGGAGGTGCTGGGATGAGATCCTGGCTGGCCAAACCCAGTGCAGGAGGTGCTGGGATGAGATCCTGGCTGGCCAAACCCATGGCATGGGGACATGTGTTCCTGGACATCACCAGCCACTCTGCCTTGCAGGCCACAGCCCAGATGGAAGAGCGCCTGCAGGACACCATCACCAACTTCTCCCCGAGCAGCACCCTGCCCCTGGCTGATGGGGTGCTGGGCTTCATCCACCACCAGATCATTGAGCTGGCCCGAGACTGCCTGGCCAAGTCCCAGGGAGCTCTCATCACCTCCCGCTACTTCATGGAGCTGCAGGAGAAACTAGAGAAGATGCTCCGAGACGTGAGTACAGGGCAGTTCCCTGCCTGGTGCCACCTTGTGAGGCCACCAAGGGACACCTGGCATCTGTCTCCATTCCCTACAGGCTCAGGAGCGTTCCGAGAGCGAGGAGGTGAAGTTCATTGACCAGTTGGTGAGGAAGCTGCTGATCATCATCTCCCGCCCTGCTCGACTTCTGGAGTGCCTGGTAAGACATGGAAGCTCCTGTCTTGTCTTTCGTGGTCTGTGCCAGCCTGGAGAGGAGGCAAAGCCTCCAGGATGCCCGAGGATTCCTGGAAGTGCCCAAGGCCAGGCTGGATGGGGCTTGGAGCAACCTGGGAGAGTGGAAGGTGTCCCCGCCCATGGCAGGGGGTTGGAATGAGATGATCTTTAAGGTCTCTTCCAGCCCAAACCAAGCTGTGATTCTGTGGTTTTCAGGGCTTTATTTTTTAGCTGATGTGCTGAATTTCTAAAGCACTCACCTTGTGCTGTTGTTCCTGATGAAATTTTCATCTCCCTTTGTTTTCCTTCCAAAGCCAACTCACAGAGCTACATTTTTTTTTCCATCACCCTTGACATGGGGAATGACAGGGAAATGACGTGTCCAGAGCCTGTCCCCAGTTACAGGTGTCTCCTGCAAGGCTTAGAGAAGAAGTTTAACTTTGCAAAATCTCTCTCCTCAACTGTGCTTGGTTTTCCCCATCCAGGAGTTCGACCCAGAGGAGTTTTACCATCTCCTGGAAGCTGCAGAAGGACACGCCAAAGTTGGGCAGGGAATAAAGACCGATATTCCCCGATACATCATCAGCCAACTGGGGCTCGTCAAGGACCCACTGGAGGGTAGGGAAGCACTTGGGCTGGTGGCTCTGAGGTCTGCAGCAGGATGTGGACTCCCAGTTTGGCCACTGGTGATCACAATCGAGCACTGGGAGCTGTCAGGGAGACCTGTAGGGCTGAGCTGGTGTCATGGTGGGAGAGTCACAGCAGGACCAGGACGATGGCCAAGTCCTTCTAGCCAGCCCCACATCCCTTATTGTTACTTCCAACACGTTCAGCAAAGCAGATTAAGCTCAAAACCACTTAATCCATGGCCTTAGGGGGGGGAATCGTAATCCCTGGAGAACGCAGGAATGACTATCAAAAAAAGAATTATATAAATGTTTAACCTTGTGTTGAACCTCTTAACGTCATGACCTGAATTTCTCCACACGATAGCTCGAGCAAAGCATGTGGCTAAATCCCCACGGGGTCTCTGAGTTTGGAAGGAGAGTGGTTGGGCAGGGGGTGATTTTGGTGGGGGTCAAGCATGAGGAAAGTGAAAACCATCCCTGTCACCTGCAGAAATGGGGCAGCTGGATCACTTTGACAGCGGGAACACCATCACACCGGAGAACGATGACACCTGTGAGGTGAGTGTGGTCCCACCTGCATGTGCCACCTGCTGCCTCCGGCTTCCCCCAGCCTCACCCCACACCAGAGCTCCTTGCAACTGTCCCAGACTGGGAGATGTTCATCTGGATTGTCCTCAAGGGTGATTGATGTACTAAGCGGAAGATCTCACAATCCCTCATTTGGCTTCTTGAATGGACAGAGCTCGGAGTGGGCTCTTGATCTGCAGAGCATCTTGGGCTTCTGGCTTGGGGTTTGCAGCTGGAGAGGGCTCTGGCAGAAAGAAGCTTTTGGAGGTGGTACATGATGGTGCTGGGTGAGTTCCTGCTTGCAAATGGGAAACATTAAATACCTGTGTCTTCTTCAGAGCCAGCCCTCAGTCACCGTCCCACGGAGGAAGCCCTGCGAGGGGGACTTCGAGACCATCAAGCTGATCAGCAACGGGGCTTATGGGTGAGTTGGGGAGTTCCTATCAGTTGTCTCCACCTGTAAATGACTCCAAAGCCCTCCCTGTCCGAGCCCCACGGTGTGGGGTGGTCAGTGCTGGTGGCTGGAGGATGTGTGTTGAGGTCCGGCCGTTCCTCCAGGGCTGTGTACCTGGTGAGGCACAGGGAGACACGGCAGCGCTTTGCCCTGAAGAAAATCAACAAGCAGAACCTTATCCTGAGGAACCAGATCCAGCAGGTGTTCGTGGAGAGGGACATCCTCACCTTCGCCGAGAACCCCTTCGTGGTCAGCATGTTCTGCTCCTTCGAGACGAAGCGACACCTCTGCATGGTCATGGAGTATGTGGAAGGTGAGAGCAGGACTCGGGGCTGGAGGGTGCAGGGAGGAGGGGAGGATATCAAAGTCTGAGCATCAAGGACAACACGTGGACATCTCCTGCCCTGCTTTGCTCAGGGAAGCAGAGGGAAGCACGAGGAGATGATCTTGGGATCCTGAGTCTCACCTTGATGAAGGTGGTGGCCATGGTCACCTCAGAGCATGTTTGTGCCCCGTGCCTGGGGATCAGCTGCTCAGAGGGGCTGGCTGGGAGCCCGCTGGGCCTGCTGACCTCGCTGCCTTCTCTGATCCCCCTGTGTCCCCACAGGGGGGGATTGTGCCACGTTGCTGAAGAACATGGGCCCCCTGCCCGTCGACATGGCAAAGATGTACTTTGCTGAGACCGTCCTTGCCCTGGAGTATCTCCACAACTACGGCATCGTCCACCGGGACCTCAAACCTGACAAGTGAGGATGTGGGTCAGGTCTGAGCAAGGGTGGGGCTGGCTTTGGATGGAAAAGGGAAAGACAAGAGGGAAGGGCAGAACGGGTTTTGTTGCCCAGAGACTGGTTCTGTGCTGTTGCATCAGGACCAGAGGTCCTGGGGTGTGGCTGGTCCATCTCAAGTCTCCGCAGGAGCAAACAGCAGCATTGTGGGGTGTCTGTCTTCTCCTGCAGTTTGCTCATCACCTCCATGGGCCACATAAAGCTGACAGACTTTGGTCTGTCAAAGATCGGCCTGATGAACATGACCACGAACCTCTACGAAGGGCACATGGAGAAGGACACGCGGGAGTTCATGGACAAGCAGGTACAAGGTCCTGCTCCGCGTGGCTGACCTGCCATCACTGGGGTCTGGGACCACCTCAGGACTTGTTGCAAAGGTCCCTGCGGAGGTGTCAGGCCCTGCTTCCCATGCAGGTGTGTGGCACTCCAGAGTACATCGCCCCTGAAGTCATCCTCATCCAGGGCTATGGGAAGCCCGTGGACTGGTGGGCCATGGGCATCATCCTCTACGAGTTCCTGGTGGGCTGCGTCCCCTTCTTCGGAGACACCCCCGAGGAGCTCTTCGGGCAGGTCATCAGTGGTGAGTGTCAGGGGCAAGTTTGTGTTCCCAGCAGCCAAGGCTTGTCCTTTAACACGTGGGAAGCTTCGTTCCTTCCTGTCACACCCGGCTGAACAGTGAGGAGGCTCCTCAAGCTTTGACTTCCTGCTTTGGGAGGGCCCTTCCCCTGCTGCAGCTCCTGGGGGACTTTCCTGCTGCCCAGAAGTGTCCAAACCCTTTCAGCCACCCCAAATCTCTTTTCCTTTTTCCTTGCAGATGAAATTATGTGGCCGGAAGGGGACGAGGCTCTCCCTGCAGACGCCCAGGACCTGATCACACGGTTGCTGAGGCAGTGTCCCCTCGAGCGCCTGGGCACTGGTATGCATGGCAGCCCCCTTGGGGCTGACCTGGCACCTCCATTCTCATCAAGCTTGCATGGCTTTGAGTCCAAAGCATGTCCTACCACACTGAGGGTGCTCAGAGGAGGTCTTCTGCTCAGGGTTCCCCCCAGGAAGGCTGCACAGGGCTCCTGTCTGTCCTTTTTTAAGCCATTTGCTGTGTGTGGAGGAGAGACTGTGCTGTTTGGGATGGGAGCAGGAGCATTCCAGGTCCCTCCTGCCCCATGTCCCTGACACGGGTTTCTCTGCCTGGCAGGAGGTGCACATGAGGTGAAGCACCATTCCTTCTTCCTCCATCTGGACTGGAACGGGCTGCTGCGGCAGAAGGCTGAGTTCATCCCCCAGCTGGAGTCGGAGGATGATACCAGCTACTTTGACAGTGAGGCCAAATCCATTCCTTTTCCCCCTCTGCCAATCCATTATCCCCGCTGCACTTTGGATGCTCCCATGGGGGATGCAAATCTCCTGGGGGAAGCTGGTTGCTTTACAACCCATATCACGAAACAGATACAATCCTCTTTCCAGACTGCTCACCCTTACCAGCTTCCTCCCCCCAAATCTCCACTGGGATTTGGGACTGGTCTGTCACCCCGTGGGTGTAGGTCCCACCTGGCCCTACAGGCAGGACGTGGAGCTCTGCAGGCAGGGTGACATCCCTTTCCCCTCTGGCTGTTGCTTTCAGCTCGCTCCGAGAGGTATCGCCACTTGGATTCGGAGGATGAGGAAACCAATGACGAGGAATCATCAGTGGAGATCGGGCAGTTCTCCTCCTGCTCCCACCGCTTCAGCAAGGTGCTCCAGTCCCTCCTGCAGCATCCAAAATACTTTGGCACTGCAACCAGTGCGGCTGTGCTGAGCATCGGTGTCTTGGCTGACACCAGAGCACCCAGATTCCCCAATTTCTGCTCCTTGCTGATGGCTCCTCTCCTCCTCAGGTGTACAGCAGCTCTGAGTTCCTGGCCGTCAACTCCACCCTCAGTCTCTCCTCCTCCGACCGGAGTCACGGTGATGACAAAGAAGAGCGGGGGGACCGGCACTCGGGAGATGAGGACAGGAGCCGGCCAGCGGGCACCGAGCCCCGGTGCGTGGTCGGGGGGGCTGCACTGCTGGTGTGGGCTCTTGCCAGTGCCCAGGGCTTGTGCCAGGACCAAGGGTTTGTGCTGACATCATGGGTTTGTGGTGGCACTGAGGGTTTGTGTCCTTACTGAGGGTTCAGTGAGGTCAGTGGGACATGTCCTGGGGTGCTGCAGGGGCTCAGTGCCATCCCCCTCACCCATCTTGGGTTGTCCTGAGCCCTCCTGCTCTTCCCACGCAGCCTTCGCTCCTGGACGTCTGGCAGCGCCACGCCGTACGCCTCCCGGCACGAGCGGAGCCGCAGCCCCACTGCACTGCCCAGCACCCTCAGCCTGGACACCATGCCCAAGTTTGCCTTCTCCTCGGAGGATGAGAGCCCTTGCGTGGCATCCTCCAAGCCGGAGAGACCCAAGTTTGTGGTGGGAGACTCGGACGCGGGGGCTGGCGGTGCGGTGAAGCAGTCGGCGTTATCCGGTGTGTGGGCTGTGGGCGCCAGTGTGGGATGCTCTGGGGGCAGCCAGGGTCCTGCATGGCACGGGGTGGCTTCTCCACATCCCCAAACTCTCCCTACTCCCCTCTGTGCAGCCGATCTCGTCAGCCTGAACCGCATCCGCCTGCGGAGCAACAGCACTGGCACCAAGAACTCGACTCCCCGGAGCCTGGAGCCGAGCGGGGGCCGTCGGCTGAGCACCCAGAAGGATGTGCCGGAGAGGCAGAGAGCCTCGCTGGGCAGCCGTGTGCCCAAATCTGCCTCCGTCTCAGCCCTGTCCCTCATCATCACATCAGGTCTGTGTGCTGTGTGATTTATCCTGCTGGATGGCCACTGCCACATGGTTTTGCCGGACTGAGCCGGCTCCTTCTGCTTGCAGATGACTTCGGTGGTGGTCCCCTGATGAGCCCCATCTCGCCCCACTCGCTCTCGTCCAACCCCTCTTCCCGGGACTCCTCCCCGAGCCGAGACTCCTCGCTGGCCATCGCCAGCCTGCGGCCGCCCATCATCATCCACAGCTCGGGGAAGAAGTACGGCTTCACCCTACGAGCCATCCGCGTCTACATGGGCGACAGCGACGTCTACACTGTCCACCACATGGTCTGGGTATGTGCCCTGGGGTCTAGTGGTGCCAGACACTGCCTTTCCCAGTGGGAAAACCCCAGGAGGAAGCCTGCATCCAAATAAAATCTTTGTGTTTGGGTTGCAGAGCGTGGAGGAGGGGAGCCCCGCGCAGGAGGCCGGGCTGAGGGCGGGCGATCTCATCACACACGTGAACGGCGAGTCCGTGCTGGGTTTGGTCCACCGGGACGTCGTGGAGCTGCTGCTGAAGGTGGGTGACCAGAGCTGCTCTGCTCTCCCAGGGCATCAATTCAGCAGCTCCCTGGCACTGCCTTTGCTGGCAGCTGAGGCAGGAGCTGGTTTGGATCCAGTGCTATGGTGATTCTTTTTCCACCCCTCAGAGTGGGAATAAAGTGGCCCTGCGGACCACTGCCCTGGAAAACACCTCCATTAAAATTGGTCCCGCACGGAAGAACAGCTCCAAGACAAGAATGGCACGGAGGAGTAAAAAGAGCAGGAAAAGGGATGGCCAAGACAGGTAGGTAAAACCAGGATAGAACTGTGTTTGTCCCCGTGCGTGGGGAACTGGAGGAATGCTCTGGATCTGCCATATCGGGGTGTCCTGTGTGGTCTGGCCCTGCTGGCACTGGGTTGGATTCTCTGGATCTGCCATACTGGGATGTCCAGTGGGGTCTGGTCCTGCTGCCACCAGGTCAGCAGGCTTGAGGCTAACAGCTTTAAGAAGAAGCCAAAGTTATTCCTGTCCCCCCCCCCCCCAGCAGGAGAAAATCCCTTTTCAAGAAGATCTCCAAGCAGTCGTCGGTCCTGCACCCCAGCCGCAGCTTCTCCTCGGGTCTTCATCACTCTCTGTCCTCCAGTGAGAGCCTCCCGGAGTCCCCCACGCACAGCCTGTCCCCAGGTCCCACGACGCCGTGCCGCAGCCCCGCTCCTGACCTGCCCTCAGGTACCCCAAGGGGGGATATTGGCTCGGGGCAGGGCAGGATGTTGTGTGTCCCTCGGGGAGGCCGTGTCCCTCCATCCCTACAGTGACCTTTTCTCTTTGTACGGCAGATGCTGTGTCCCCTCAGAGCACCTCTCCCTCCTCCAGCACCCCAACATCACCCGCCGGCCACGCGCGCCCCAGCTC
>NW_008240034.1:397854-398295 GCF_000691975.1 Corvus brachyrhynchos | reverse complement strand
CAGGGCGGTGGCACGGAGCCGCCACCGAAGCCAAAGCCCAGCACGGTCCCGCAGATCGCCGTGCAGGGCTCGGAGAGCGATGAGCAGGAGCCAGCGGTGGCCGAGTGGGAATGCCAGGGCTCCTACCCCATCAGCAGCACTGAGCAGCCAAACAGCAGCATCTCCTTGCCGTGGTGGGATGGGTGTGAGCATCGGGACCGTGGCTCCCAGCAGCAGCGGAACTGCAGGGAGGGATCAAGCGGCCACTGGCAAGTGCCAGCACAGGGCCAGGAGCCGCCGGGTGCTCATCTCCCGGCTCCCCGGGGCACGTGGAGCGGGGCCAAGCACGCCTGAGCCCCACGCTGGCACCAGGGATGGTTCAGGCTCCCTGTGGCATCCCAGTGCCTCCCCAACACCCCATCCTGTGCGGCAAATCCATGAGACAAACGTCCCCGGCGCCAC
>NW_008240034.1:395605-397767 GCF_000691975.1 Corvus brachyrhynchos | reverse complement strand
AGAGACGCAGGAGCTTTTCTGGCGGCGGCGTTTCCCCAGCTGGGCCCCGACCTCTGTGTACAGAAAGGACTCGATGCAAATATTCCTTAATTAATTTATTACTTTTTATAAGCTAAACGGGCAGTGCAGGACTGTCGCAGGGGCCAACCCAGCTCTGGGAGTCCCAGCCTTTTCCGTGCGTCTCCCAGCTCCCAGCCCACTGTTTTCTAACCCACTCGCTTTTCCCTACTTTTTAACTTCAATTCTAGCTGGAAACACCCCGGATCTCCTAAGAAACCCATAATTCTAATATTTAAAATTAAAACAAAATCCCAAATCCATAGCAACATCCCCCACATGCTGGTGCTCTGGGCTGGGATGCAGAGGGCGGGATATTCTTAGCATATGGATCATCAGATGATGAGCATATGGATCATTTTATAAGCTTACAGGAGATATAAAAAGGGTTTAATTGTTTTATTTGGAGATTTTACAGGCACCTGGCTCCATTGGCCCTTCCAGGTGGGAAAAACCAAGACATTCCCCAGATGGGAATATTAATGGGATTTTTAGGGTCAGTTTTTGCTCTTTCCATTTCTCTGCCACCAGATCCCGTGGTGTTGGTTGGTCAGTGCACAGACACCCACAAGATCCCAGTTTTTCTCTTAAAAAAAAAAAAAAACCAACTTCCCCAGCCCAGTGAGCGCCTGTGCTGCCTCAGTTGTAATTTGAGAATTTCATCCCTTTCTTTCCCCTCCTGTTGCTCCTTACCCAACAACCAACAGCTCAACCCAGCATTTCTCCCCCATTTCTACCGTTTTCTGGGATATAAACGTTTCCATTTGTTGATGCATGTTCCGGTTTCCCCCCTCCCCCGCCGTGGTTTGGTGCCGTGGTGCTCCGAGCACCGTGACGGTGACAGGGGGACATCCCTGGTTTGCCGACCCCGCTGCCATCAGGCGTCACCGTGCCCCCGGTGGATTTTTGGGCTGCGTGTTGGATTCTTTTGTGCACGTGTGGTTTGTGCCAGGCTCCGTATCCCGCTTCTCCCGTTCAACTGGTGCTGTTAAACCCTCCCAAAAACGAGCAACCAGAGCTGCTCCGTGTTTCCTTTGCTTCTCCCTCCACTCTCTGTATTAAGGTCTTGGGAAGGCAGCGGGATTTTGGGGAGACACTGGGCACCCCCTGCCCACTGGCACGGTGGGATGGGGGGCTCGGCTGCACACCGGTGGCGTGGACAGGGTGGGAAGAGGATTTTTTAAATGGAAAATGTCTTAAAAGCCAAGGGTACTGTGTCTTCCTGCCCAGTGCCCGGCTCTGTTCGTACCTTCGGGAAGTTTTATGTTGGATTAAAATTGTCCCTTGCGCTGAGTGTGGTGTCCAGAGAAGGGGGGGGGGCTGGCACTGGAGTGTGCAGGGCAGCGAGTGCCCACTCTGGGGGCGATGGCAAGGGATGAACGGGGCCGCAGCACAGGTGGGAGGGGAGGGGAGGTGGCCCTGCAGTGGCACTGGGATGGCTGGCACCCAGCCTGGCTCCGGCACCGGGCCCCGACCGTGGGTGCTCGGTGCAGTGCCGGTGCCCGGAGCAGTGTCCCGCACCCCTGGTGCAGTCCCAGAGCCGTGACCTGTGCCCAGGGTAGTGCCGCATGCCTGGTGCCATGCCCCATTCCCAAATCTACGCCCCATGCTCTGTCCCCGGTGCAGTGCCCGGTGCCCCATGCCCAGTGCAGTCCCGGTGCAGTGCCCCATGCCCGGTGCTGTGCCCAGTGTCCAGCGCCCGGTGCAGTCCCGGTGCTGTGCCCTGTTCCCGGTGCAATCCCGGTGTCCAGTGCAGCCCCAGTGCCTGGTGCTGTGCCCCGTTCCGGTGCGATCCCGGTGCAGTCCCAGTGCCCAGTGCAACCCTGGTGCAATTCCGGTGCTGTGCTCGGTTCCCGGTGCGATCCCAGCGCATTCCCGTGCCCGGTGCAGTCCCGGTGCTGTGCCCCATGCCCGGTGCAATCCCGGTGCTGTGCCCCGTTCCCGGTGCAGTCCCGGTGCTGTGCCCCGTTCCCGGTGCAGTCCCGGTGCTGTGCCCGGTTCCCGGTTCGATCCCGGTGCTGTGCCCCGTTCCCGGTGCAATCCCGGTGATGTGCCCCGTTCCCGGTGCAGTCCCGGTGCTGTGCCCCGTTCCCGGTTCCATCCCG
>NW_008240034.1:392205-394546 GCF_000691975.1 Corvus brachyrhynchos | reverse complement strand
GGCTGTGCCCACCCCTCCCCTCTGCTTCTCTGCAACCCAGCAGTGCCATCACAGAGTGCCCTGTGCCGCTGTCCCCACAGCGGTGACAGTGCAGGGACCCCCTCAGCACGGTGCAGTCCCCATTGCCGAGGCTCCTGGGGACCCCCGGGGGCGGTGAAACCAGAGTGGCCTTCCAAGGTCCCAGCTCTGTTCCCCCTGCCCGGGGTTAGTTCGGCCCCAGCAGTTCCCAGGCTGGAGCTGGTGCCCCAGGGATGTGCCTGTCCGTCTGGACGTGCCAAATTCAGCTCAAGGGTGGCTTTGCTTTCTCTTAACATAGTATATCCCCCAAACCCTCGCTCTGGGATGAGCCAGCCCACTGCTTCCCAGGGAGGTTGGTCACTGTATTTTTTTTTACTTCTGTGGATATTTCTCAGTGCCTTGAGGAGGAAAATTCCCATGGTCACGTACCTCCCAAATTGGGGTTCTGTGATCAATGGGAGATAAAGAAGCCAGGGGGCAAAACTGTTGAAAAATGAGAGCTGTGAAGAGCTGGAGTGGCCCCAGCGTTGCCTTTCAATGGAGCCGTGGCCTCCTCTCCTCCCATTAATGTGCGGCTTTGATTTCCCAAGCAGCTCTTGGAGCCGCTGGGGAACTGGCCCTGTGACTTTCTCTGTGAGAGCAGAGAATGGAGACAGCTGAGTAAATATAGCCTAAATCACTGCTTTCCTGGCCATTCCCCCACCCTTCCCTGACATGTGAAGGGCTGGTGTGTCCCCGAGGCTGGATTGGCCTCTGCTCCAGCCTTCCACGATGTGGGAAAGTCCAAGCCATGGTTTGGTTTCTTTGGTGACTCTCTTTGACGTGGGCAGCTCGTGCTTCCATCTGCCCGTGTGGTTCGTGGCACGGACTCGTTCCTCCTAAAGCTGATCTCTGCCCCAAAACCCCCCATTCCCAACTCGCTGGAACAAGGTTTTAAGCACACAGGAAAATCCTTTCTGCCCGCAGTTGGGTCTCGCTTGGACAAAAGTGCTGGGTTGGAAAGGAAAGCGCGGCTCAGCTGGAATGTGGTGAGGAGCAGAGTGGTTTGCGGAGCCAGTTTGGAGCCGTGTCAGAGCTCCGAGTGCCGGGGTGTGTTTACAATGAAGAAGAGTATTTATAATATCGAGGGCTCTTTTAATTCCTCTGGGAATCTCTGGAGCCACAGCTTGGAGCTAAAGTAGCCTGGTAATGGAAGATAAAAAGCAGACAGAGGAAGGGATGGTGGATTTATCAAGTTGGAAGGTCTTGGCTCTCTCACCAATATCCAAATCATGCTGGTCTATTAACCTGGGTACTTCTTACCTCGCCGGTTACTTCATGTGATTGCTGAGCTGTGCAGAGCTGCTAATAAATCATATAAATTCCAAATACCCTGGGGAATGTGATTTTAAGCAGATAAGTTAGCAAGAGCAGTTGGATTTTTTTTTTCATGTACTCAGGTTTTTTTTAGAACTGTAATTTTTTGCCAAAATACAGCTCCTGAGTTTCTATATCCCTAAAGCCAGCTCTATAAATGCTCCTAAAATGGAATTAGTGTGTGCTTGCTGCATGGGGGATGGTGTAAAGGCAGCCTGGAGTGAGGTGATGGGGCTGGTGTTGGGTGCTGGGTCCTTCTCTGCTTGCTGCCAGCAAATAAAAGTCTCTGGCCAAGTAAAAAGCTCTTGTAGGGAGGAGGAGAAAGTTTCTGAGGTGGTTAAGAGAGAACAAGCTTCAGCTGGAGCAAGGACTTTCAGTGTCTGGAGAAGCCTCTGAACAGTATGAGAAGTCTTGGAGTCAGTGTGCAGACTGCCTGGGGTGCTCTCATGCTGTCCAGCCTTTGAGCAGGAGGTCCCTGGCACCTCCAGTGGTCTCCCAAAAGTGAGGAAGGTGTTGGTCATTCCTGATTTATTCAGCTCCTCATGTCCCTGCTAACCATGACATTGACCTTTTCAGTGAAGTATTTCAGATATTCCTTCACTTCCTCGGGCTTTGGTGAATAAAGCAAAATATTTAATGAAACTCAAGCATGAGCAGTAAATGCTCTGTGTCCCTGGCAAAGAGTGGCTTGTGGCTCTGGGCAGGAGCTGCTGCTCCTGGGAGATCTCTTGCTCCTGGCGATCTGTTGCTGGCTGGGAAGCATTTCTGGGGAAGAGAAGAGGCGAAAACGGCCTCGGCTGTCCCATGCCTGGCTCGGGCACAGCTCAGGCATAACTCCCCTCCTCCCCTGCAGCTTTTCCCTGTTTGGAAGGAAATACCAGCTGGCTTGGCAGCGCCGTGGCCAGCCCGGGCTCCAGCTCTCCCTGCTCTGCTGGCTGCTTCCCCAGGGGCAGCTGCTGGAGCGTGT
>NW_008240034.1:390449-392110 GCF_000691975.1 Corvus brachyrhynchos | reverse complement strand
CCTTGTGAGTCGTTTTTCCAGTCATTGTTCCTGCTGGGGAGGCAGCAGGCCCGGGAAGCTGCCTGGGAGCACAGGGATTTGCTGTGCTGTTTGTCCTGGCTATAAATCAGGGGTTGCCAAGCTCTTACCCTCCCTGCCTCTGCCACTCGGCATTGTGGGTGCTGGTGGGTACAGCACGATCTGTGACATGCTTGCCACTGCCAGCTTCAGGAGCTGAGGCCATCAGAGCTGCCCTGGCTGCGTGGGTCAGAAGGACGTGATGCAGCAGCAGATGTCACGGTGGCAGGCAATTCCCTGTCCATTTTTATTCCCATCCATCATTGCATTGTTCTATTTTCTCTTTTTGTTAAAGGAAAAGTTTGTTCTTTTTGTCTGTAACTTGCAGTTCAAAACTCAATCTGGTGTTTGTTTTGCTTGCTGAGGATCTGATGTAACTTGGAGAGGTTGGAGCTGTGTATACTGTTGTGAGCATATTCTTCTTTTAAATATTTTTATGCATTCTTTCCCCTCACTGGAAGGAAAGTAACTCTCAATCTTGCTTCAATTCAAGCTGCACTTTGAACTGCATTTGGAACTGGGTTAAAAAGCACAGGAACCACATTTAAAATGTTAAGATGCTTTTATTTATGTGCTGGGCACAGACAAAAAGACTTGTAATGTGTTTTTTGTTTCAAACCAATGTATTAAACAAAGCAAGTATTGACAGCAGTTAATGAATTGAGGGATTGTTTCTGGGCGCTGAGATAGATTTACCAAAGGTATTTAGCTGTCTGATGCATGGGATTTTCAGAGCAGCCTAAGCAAGTGCTCGCCAGCACAGACACACGAGGTTCCTCTCTGAGAGCCGAGCAAACCTGGAGCTGGGCCCAGCACAAATCTTTTGGCAAGGTGCTCCCTTCTCCTGCTTGGAGGTGTGCTTCCAGCCGACAGGCTTGTGCGTGTCCCGGCCTCTCGGCGCTGCCTTCCCTCCAAAGAGCTGTTCCAGGGCTTTGGGAAGTGTGTGTTCCCAGTCCCCAAAAATTCCGTCAGCTGCTCTCCGAGGGTGCAGAGCTTTTCTGCAGCTCAGTCAGGGAAGCCTCTGGCTGGGTCCGTGGCAGGATAGAGGACAACTGTTGCCCCTGGAGAGGACAGTGCTGGCATTAGCGATGAGGATTTGGGTCTCCTGGGGGTCTCCTCACCCATGTTCACGAGCACTCAGTGCCCACCTGGGCTGAGTGTGGGGAAAGCAGGTGAGACTTCTCCAGGAATCTTCTGGCTCTGAGTTCTCTGGATTTTTTCATGTGCCCAGTGACCTGCTGGAACGTGGAGAGCGCGGTGGCACAGAGCTGTGCCTGCGTTCCCACCCCAGGGAAGAAGGTTGTGGAAGGAGTCGGTTGGAAGAAGCTGCGGGACCTGCTCTTTGGAGACACTCGGTGCTCCGGAGTCACCCTCCTCTTCCCACCCCTGCACGCAGATCTGCTTTTAAAAGTTACTGAACAAGTTTGCCAGGCCTGAGCATTTTGTCCTTCCAGCCTCTTCAGCTGCAGCGGCTTGTCGGAGGTGCCTGGAGTCGGGGCTGGGATCCGCGGGTGGAAGCTGGGGGGGTGCCTGTGGGGGACTATAGACCCTGCTGGGGATGGGCTCTGCTGCCTCTGGGTGCGCTCTGGGGTCTGTCATCCCCG
>NW_008240034.1:377565-388870 GCF_000691975.1 Corvus brachyrhynchos | reverse complement strand
TAGGCCCTTGGCAGTCAGACAGTGCCCCCGGCACTGTGACTCCACTCTGGGGGACCCTGACAGGCAGCACTCAGAGGGGCAGCCAGTAAGCCTGGTCATAAATCTCTCTTTATGCTGTGGATTATGAAGTAATATTTTCCTGGCTGGGGCTGGTTGGATTGGGGAAATGCGGGCCCTGCTGCGAGTTCCCTGCAGCCGCCATCCCAGCATGGTGGGAGCTTTCACAGCAGCTGTGCTGGGATGAGTTACTTCCCCTATGAACATCAGAAACCTCTGTAGAGTCTCTCCATGAATTCTGCAGTCTGGTGTTGCTCCTGGAGTTCTGGAGAAGCTCTCCAGCAAGCTGGATCAGGCTCAATCCTGTTCCCCACCCGCCTCTGGCCGCAAGTGCCTCACCTCCCCGCGGGCACTGCCTGTTCATTCATGGCAAAGACAGCCCGGCTGGGACGCCTGCCCGAGCTCAGGCAGGCGGTGCGGGCTCTGGCTGCTGCACAGGTTTCCTGTGCCATGGCCTCTTTGTGCCTTTTGTCCTTATCAAGGGAAGGAGCCCTGGTGCCGAGCTGGAGAGCCTGGCTGCGGAGAGGTGGGGCTGGCTCCTCTCGGGGGACTCACCCCGGTCTCAGACTTTGTGGCAGCACGTGCAGCTGTGGCAGCACGTGCAGGTGTGGTGACACGTGCAGGGGCGATAACATGTGCAGGAGGAAAGAGGGACTTGTAGCTGATATGAACTGTAAGGTATTGCTGGCCCGGAAGGGTTATTTAGAAACCCTGCAGATCACCACCGTTGGTGCCTGTCACAGAGTCCAACCGGCAGCCCTGGCTTCGTGCCATGCTTGGTTGTTCACTGACCCCTCTGGGAGGGTTGTCCTGGCTCCCTTTGCCTCCTTGCCTCCCTCTGCCCAGGCTCCCACAGCCCTGAGATGCACCTTCCTGCTCGTTAATAGTTTTCAGATGAGACTCAAGAGTTTGAGCTGGGTTTGGTGGTTTCTGGGCCAAAACAGCTCAAGCCTTTAACAGGACCTGCACCGTTTCAGCAGGCCCAAGGTGTCCCTGGGAAAGCTGGTTTCTGGCTGCCCCGGTGCCTTGTAGGTCCGGTCCTCGACCACACGCCATTTCTGCGGGAACCAGAACTCTGGGATTTGCCTGAGGGAGGTGGAAAACTGGCCTGTGCAGCCAGGAGGGGATGGGAAAAGAGGACGTGCCTGGCTGGTGGGAACGTCCCGGCTCGTACATCTCTTCAACAACATGTTATAACCCAGGTTTATTCTTTTTGGTGGATTTCTGGGCAGGGCAGGCAGCATATTCAATTTCTCTCTGAATAGCTGAAAGGCAGTTAGGAGCTCTAAGTAGACTGGAAGGCTTCTAAAGATTATTTTAACTCCTCTTGCCTCCATCTCTGCAAAAAGAACCCGTGCCTGCGCTTGATGCTGTTGCTGCTTTTGAAAAATTCAAAAATTGACTTTTTGCTCAGAGCAAAGCTTTGAAGTGCTGCTCTGTGGGAATGGCAGTGCATCTCGAACGCCTTTTGCTGAAAGCGTGGTTAACCTACATTTGTGGGCAGCTCTCTTCAGAAGATGCCTTTGTGGGGGATTGCATGGCGAGATGTAAAGGTGAACTGTGAAATTTAATCGATTTAACAAGGGAAGGTTAAATCTGTTTGTTCTGCTCCTATTCAGGGCCTGCAGCTGGTGGGTGCAGGGTCACCCTTTTCTGTATGCAAAAGTTATCCTGCATAAAGGCTGTTTTGTCCCACTTGTTGTCTCCTTGTTTGCATAAGTGCTTCGAGGAGGGTAAGCTGAAGAAGCAGGGGTGAACCTCTTTAAGATGCAGAGCTGGTGCCTGGCTGTAGCAGAGAGGAGGCAGCATTCCTGCCCGCAGCCGCTGGCTCCTCACTTGCTTTTGGGAGTGTAAATCGGGATTAGCATGTCCTGGTTGGATCCAGAGCTCAGCATCAGCTGCTAGGTAGGAGAGAAACGAGTCCTGCCTCTCTCAGGTGAACCCCTAGTTTGAATGTTGGCGTGTTGGGAGGGTGTGGGGTGCCTGGCTGTGCAGTGACAAGTCTTCTTCTCTTTGCAGGCACTGGGAAGGGGAACATAGCGTGCCACGCTATTCCAGGCTGGAAGCCTACTGTGCTTTTCCTCCCCAGACCCCAAGAGACTGGCTTTTTTGGTGAAACAGACTCTGATCTCGGGTTTCTTTGCTGCATGCTCACTCACCAGTGCTGGATTATGTTCGTCTCCTTCTCCCTTTGCTCCATAATTTGGTTGAATCGTGGTTTCAAGCTAAGGAAAAGGGGCTGCACCTAAGCGCTCTGGGGCACCCAGACCAGGCTCCTGGTGTGCCGGTTCACACAGAGACAGTTCAGAGTGCTGATGGGGGAGAGCTGCCTCTGAGGGCCCTCCTCTCCCACCTGGAACGTGCTGCCTCACCCTTCAGAGCCCTTCTCCCCCGGCAGAGAGGATGGGCAGCACCGACGGCTTCCAGTACCGCGCGCTCTACCCCTACCGCAAGGAGCGCGAGGAGGACATTGACCTGCTGCCCGGAGACATCCTGGTCGTGAGCAAGGGGGCCCTGCAAGCCTTGGGCTTCAAAGATGGAGATGAGCAGACCCCCAATCAGATCGGGTGGATCCTGGGCGTCAACGAGCGCACCAAGCAGAAGGGGGACTTTCCTGGCACCTACGTGGAGTACGTGAGGCCGGTGAAAATCGCCGTCCCTTCGCACCGACCCCGAGTGCAGAGACCCCTGCCCGCCACGCCAGGGGCCAGCGGCTGCCGGCTGCCCGAGGCTCTGGAGCAAGGTAAGCCCTGCTGTGTGCCCTGTTGCTCCGGGACACGTCCAGTCTCACTGTGTGACAGATGAGAGTGTGTGAGTGGCTTTGTAGGACAGCGGTGAAACCCTCAGCTCAGCAGCACTGGGTTGCCCCACCAGCAGCAGTGCAGTTGAGCCGCAGCCAAAAATGGCCTCTGTCAGTCCTGGCCCAGAGAAAAGCACTTTGTTCCTCCAGCTTGCCAATCTGCTCAGCAGAGCTTCCTGGGGCAAGCCTTGTCCCACTCTTACTGCTCCAAGATCTTTCTCCTTCTCTGTTGTGCAACCAGCCAGGATCCCCATGGTCCCTCTCCCTGCTCCACTGACTTTTGCCAGGCTGCCTCCCTTCAGGGTAAGTCCTGACCTCTCCCAGCCACCACCTCCCCGACTCTGCAGTGCCTGGGGCAGTGCTCCCTGCCAAGAGCTGCTCAGCCCTGCTGAGAGACACAATTACTTGTCTCTGGGCAAGAGGAGAAAAGTCAGGGTCTAAAAGAGCGCTTCTGAGAACTGGAGCTAATTGCTTGTCTGCCTGGCAGCCAGCCCTCCCCGCGGGTCGCTGAGCCCTCGCTGGGGCTGGGCAGCCACCCTGGAGCTGGGCATGGGCTGTCCTGCACTTGCGGCTGCCTCCCAGCTGGCCTGGCCTTGGCACGGACCTGGTCCGGGAGTGCCAACGTGCCTCAGCCCTGCCTGTGGAGCTGTGGCATCTGCCTGCTCTTAGCCTCTTTTTTTGGCTCCCAGGCACACAAACTCTGTGGCCAGGGCTCAGCAGCCCCTGGGTTCTCTCCTTCTACTCTTCCTTTGTGAGACTCCCACCTGCAGTGCTGAGTCTGGATCTGGAGTCCTCAGCACAAGAAAGATGTGGACCTGTTGGAGTGAGTCCAGGGGAGGTCACGGAAATGCTCCGAGGGCTGGAGCCCCTCTGCTCTGGAGACAGGCTGGGAGAGCTGGGGGTGCTCACCTGGAGAAGAGAAGGATCTGGGAGACCTTTCTGTGGCCTTCCAGTACTTAAAGGGAGCTTATATAAAAGAGGGAGAGAAGCTTCTTATACAGGCAGATAGTGATAGGACAAGGGGAAAGATTTAAATTAAAACAGGGAGAGATTTAGATTAGATATTAGGAAGAAATTCCTGACTGTGAGGGTGGTGAGGCCCTGGCACAGGTTTCCCAGAGCAGCTGTGGCTGCCCCATCCCTGGAAGTGTTCCAGGTCAGGCTGGATGGAGCTTGGAGCAACTTAATCTAGTGGAATTAGGCAGGGGGGTTTTAACTGGGTGATCTTTTAAGGTCCCTTCCAATCCAAACCATTCCAGGATTCTCTGAGGGGTGACAGCCACACTTTGCCTTCCCATGCCTTGCAGAAGACCCTGTGCTGGTGTACATGGGAGGAGTGGGGTCAGCAGCAGGAGCTGGAGGGTGCCAGGGAACGCTCCCAGCTGGCATTGCTGTGTCCTCCCCATCCCTCTCTGCCTGGAAGCCACAGCTACCCCAGCAGATACTTCTGGCTATGTGAAAATACCTCTGGGTCTTACAAAACAGGGGTTGTGGGGCTGGTGCAGCTCCCTGCAGCTGCCTCTCTCGCTCCTGCTCCCGGAGCCGGAGGGGCGGCCCCAGGAAACATCTCCGCAGGGTGGGAATGCGGCCGGGCCCTGCGTGCGTTTGGGTTGGCAGCGAGAGCCTGACCTGAGTCATTCCGCTCGCAACCTGCCTTTCCAAGAAAGCAGCTCCTCTTGGGAGCCTGGGATGTGCTCTGTGCTGGACGTGCTGGCCTCGCCTGCATCCAGCCCGGTGCTCCCTCGGGGGCTGGATTTCTGCCCTCATCGGCTCTCCCCTCTTCTCAAGGGGGCTTGGTGGGGGCGTGTCTGGGCGATCAAAGCCACCGGTGGGGTCTCTGGGAGGTGGAAAAAGATACGTGCCAAAGCTCCTGAAACACAGAAAAGATAAATTTGGGAAGGAAACCAAAAGCTGGCCTCTGCCTGGAGATGGAGGGTGGGGTACCAGGGCACATGAGGGCAGTGCCAGCCCTGTCCCCTGTGGGTGTATCCCCAGAGCCAACCTCCACTCTGGGCACCGGCAGGGCCTGCAGGGAGGCAGTTCAAACGCCCAGAGCCATTTTACACTCAGCCTGCAGGTTTGATCCCCATATGGGCCATTCACTTAAGAGCTGGTCTTGAAGATCCTTGTGGGTCCCTTCCAGCTCAGGATATTCTGTGATTCTTTATTTCTGTATTCTGTTTTCTGCTGGGGAGACACATTTTTGCAATGGAAAAACCGTATTTGAGCCAAGCCTGTCTTACTTCTTCATGGTCTGCACTTAAGGAGGTGCAGAACCGTTTCCTGGCTGCCCCACAAAGCTCCTTCCCTGCTTCCCAGGTCCTGCCCTGGCTGGCAGGGACCCCTTAGCCCCTCAGTGTCACTCGTGGAGCAGGGCCAGTGCCACAGCTGTCCCGCAGCCCGGGAGCAGGGCTGGCCGCGCGGAGCAGCGAGACCCAGCGTGTTCTGCCAGTGGATTTACGAGCTGCTGGTGTTTGCCTTCCGCAGAGAACACGAGCGGAAAATGCGGCTCGGGAATATTTCCGCAGCTGCCCGGGCCGTGCTGTGAGCAGCCTTGTTCGCGGCAGCCCAGCCCGGAGGCCCGGCAGGCTCAGGAGTTGCTGCTGGCTCCAGCTCTGTGCCTGACAAAAAAAGACAAGCTGCTGCCTGCTGAAGCAGCACATTCCCGGCCGGGCCACGTGGGCAGCACCAGTATTTACTCTCCCTTCAGCCCTTCCCAAGGGTCAGGCTGGGAGCTGCCAGCCTGGAAGCTTGCCTGCAGCTTCCCCACCCCGACCCGCACCACGCTGGGCCCCTTTCCATGCCCAGGGGCTTGCTCCAGGGGGGGATTGTCCCCCCCGCCCCAGTAGCACAGGCTCTTGCAGAGCTGCTGGGTGCCTGACCCGTGTGCTTCCCTTCCCATGGCTGTTCCGTCTCCCCTCGAGCCTGTGGGTGCAGGAGGCTGAGCTGGGTGCGCAGTTCCAGCTTGCTGTGCCTTGTGGTGAGACCCCACCAGGCGAGTTCGGGTCAGATCCATGACAACGGAGCTGTTTCGCAATGGGGAGCAGCCTTTTGGCTCTGCCTCTGCAGAGTGGAGCGTGCTGGGTGTCCTCACCCACTGTGGGCTCCCCAGGGTCTGCCGGGTGCTGTGAACCAGCCCAGAGGAGCCTCCTGCTCCGGCTGGTGCTCCTTTGGAAGCGGGATGGAGCCTGGCACCGCTTATCCTTCGGCAAACCTCCTGCTGGCAGCTCCTCAGCCAGGCCTGTGTGCTCCTGCCCCGGCATGCACGGAGGAAGGGGGTGCCTGGAGCCAGAACCTCAAGATTTTCTGGAAGCGGCAGTGAAATACCACCCGACACGGGGCTGCACATCCCCCAGGAATGGGGGGACCCTGGTCCCGTGCCACGGGCTGTCTGCCCTGTAGCAGCTTGCACAGAGGCTTGTGGGCTCACGGGGAGGGGGAGGCACAGGGCCGGTTTCCATGTTAAACGAGCAATCAAGGGCAGGAATTTGCTGACATGGCGTTCTGTCTGAATCGCTGGATTAATCACAGCTCACCACGACGAGCAAATCGAGCTCCCTGGCCCCGCTCCGCTGCCAGCCCTGCGCAGCCCCTGTGCTGGGCAGGGACCCAGCCCTGAGCTCCAGGAGCCCTGGTAACCCCTGTCCTGCCTGCCCGGGGGGGTGCGAGTTCCCAGGGGGATGGGCTCTGTCTCCAAGCCTCTGCAGGGAGCAGTAGAGATCTCCCTGCGCACACCCAGTCAGGGCTGGAGCTCAACAAGTGCTGTGCTGGCTCCTGGGCAGGTTCCTCGCAGGCTCCATGCTGTGTTTGCCTGGGTCACAGCCTCACAGCAGGGGCCACGGCTTTCCTTGCCCCTGTTGGGAGTTGCCTGGGTTGTGCCCTGGCCCAGCTCTGCTGCTGAGGGCTGAGCTGGTGCTGAGCCCTTCTTTCCCTCCCTCTCCCCCAGGGTCTCCTCTCCCGGACTTGCAGGAGCAGTTCAGCCCTCCCGAGGTTGCTCCGCCTCTCCTGGTGAAGCTGGTGGAAGCTATTGAGAAGAAAGGTAAGGGGGCAATGCTGAGCACTGGGGGGGCTGATACACCCCAAAAACCCACAATGGGAGCTGAGCTCTGTGGGACACACAGGAAACAGCTGCTCTCATGTTTCTCCCTGGGTTGAGCTGCTGAGGCCTATGAGGGTGATTGGTTTGAGCACCTACACACTCTGGGTGGGTGCTGGGGTTTGGGAAGCGCTTACAGCCTGGATCTGTGCCATGGTGGAGAAATGGGGCCACTGAACCGGGTGTCCTGGGGGGCCACCCAGGGGCCAGACTCTGCAGGGGGTTGGCTTGGACACCATCCAGGCCTGGTTGGCCGTGCCACAGCCATTGGCTGGCACTGAAACGATGCCTGTGCTGGAGCTGACAGCAGTGTCCCCCCTTCCGCAGGGTTGGACAGCGAGATGCTGTACAGGACATCTGGCTCCGAACTGAGGCAGGCGCTGAGAACCGGTAAGAACCAGCTCGGCGCGGTGGAGGCGAATCGGCTCAGATGGAGGAGATTAGTGGATGTGACAGCGCCAGCAGTAATGCAATCCAGGCCAGGCTCGCCTGTCCCCGGCAGTTCCTGACTCCCAGCACGCTGCCTCTGGGGCTGGGCTGTTCCCCATCCCAAAATGCCTTGTCCTGCATGGAAGGGATGGGACAGAGGGGATTCTGGCACCATCCGTGGGGGGCAACAAAGGGATGTGGTGCTGGCTCAGAGACTCGCAGGCAAACAAGTGAACCCCTGTGCTTGTCACCCGCTGTCCTTGGGGTGCTCTGCTGATGGGCTGCTGGAGGCTCCTCTGGCTCTGTCACGCCACTAATAAGCAGGGGAGGATCTTTCAGCTCAGCTTGGTGGCTGGAGCCATGGCTCCATGGTGCTGGCAGCTGATGTCTCTGCCGGGGAGCCCTGGGAGCCGTCTGCCTCTCAGCTGGGCTGGGGCCTCATCCGGCACCACGCTGGCGAGTCCCCTCCCGCAGACGTTTCCGCAAACCCCAACCACGCGGTGCTGTCAGCCCGGGCTGTGCTCTTGCAGGAGCGAGGGACAGGCTTTATGTGCTTCCCAAAATCCTGTGTTCGAGGGAGGTATTTTCCCTGTTCGGTTCAGTGTGTGGCTGCCCAGTCTGTGCTCAACTCTTGCTGGCAGTGGGGAGTAAAACTCTCACCCAAGCTATGGCTGCCTAGAATTCCTGTGTTGGGGCTCATGGCAAAGGGTGTGGGTACCCAAAATGACCTCTGCCCTCTCCCAAAGGAGCTGCCAGGGTTCCCAGAGCCAGCTGACTTCTGGGGTGCACTTCAGGCATCCTCTGTCACATGGGCTGCCCGAGGGCTGCTTGAGCTCCCTCGTGGTGCTGTGTCCCATGATAGCTGGCTGGTGTGTGATGGTTTCTGGGATGGGTGTTGGCAGCACCAGAGCTGCCAGCTGGGTGTGCAGTGCTGTGTCCACCTCCCATGGGAAATCTGTGCCCTGGCAGATTGGACCCTGGGTGACCTGGAGCCCCTGGACGTGCACTCCCTGGGCGAGGCACTGCGAGGTTACCTGCAGGACCTGCCCTCCCCCGTGGTGCCAGTGTCGGTGCACGGAGACATCCTTCGCATCCTGCAGGGTAAGGGCCTCCCCCTGGCTGCCTTGGGAATGGGCAGCTGGGCGGGATGGGCACATCTGGGATATTAAAATAATCCCTGTCCCTTTGGGGCCTGGCACATGGCCCCCACCGCTGCCAGTGCTCCTGTGCTGTGACGCAGCCGGAGCGTGGAGAGTGGTGCCGGCTGTCCCAGCTCTTCCCTCGTGTCTTGTTCTTTCCCCAGAGATCCCCCAGCCAGAGAAGTGCTGGAAGCAGCTGCAGCTGGCCCTGGAGTCGCCTGCGGTCCCGCTGCAGAACACGCTCACCCTGCAGTTCCTGCTCCGGCATCTGGGGAAGGTATCGCAGCAGGCCGAGAGCAACAGCCTCCACCCTCGGGCCCTGGGAGAGATCTTCGGCCCCCTTCTCCTTCGGCTGCCTGGTGCCAGGTACGTGAGGCTTTTGGTTCCAGCAGTGTTCCCAGCTTCGGCCACTGTGCCTGCCAGGACGAGGAGTCCAGCCTGGAACAGCAGGGCTGCCTGCTGGGCTGCACGTGGGGTTAAACTGCTGGCAGCACTCAGAGGTGTCAGCCTGGGGTCTGGCAGCTGGGATGAGCCAGCTGACCCCAGGGGACCTGGGAGCAGTTCTCCTCCGCAACTGCTGTTCTTAACTTGCCTCTTCTCTCCCTGCAGCCCAGAATTGAGCCCTGACTTCTCCGTGCTGTTTTTGGAGACACTTCTGCAGGCAAAGGAGCTGGAGCCGGAACAGTTGCCTCCAGGTATTGCAATACCCCTCCTTGGGGCCTGGGGCGCTGGCATTTGTGGGTGTGGACTCTCTGCCCCCACAGCTGGGTTGCCGAGGGCGTTTTGATAGCCCAGCTGTGCCTGGAGGCCGGCTCAAGGTGTTGAGCTGCTGGAGATGTGCCTGGAGCAGCTCCAGGCAATGTAGTGGCCAAGGGGCCTTCCTGGGCCAGTCACTGCAGGGAGGGAGACTCAGCACTCCAAGGGATTGCCAGTGGGGAGCTGGGATTCGGGCTCACCCTGTTTCAACCCTCCTGCTCTCACAGCCCTGCCTCCCAAACCACCGAAGCCAAAGCCCAGCGCAGCCAGCCTGGCCAATGGGAACAACGCGCCCTTGCAGGACGCCGAGTGGTACTGGGGGGACATTTCTCGGTAAGGGGGTGACTGGAGGCTCACACCTGGGGTGCCCTGTCCATCAGGGGAGCCTTGGGGCCACCTCACAGGCCGTGACAATCCTGTTCCTTGCAGGGAGGAGGTGAATGAGAAGCTTCGGGACACACCAGATGGGACCTTCTTGGTGCGTGATGCCTCCAGCAAGATCCAGGGGGAATACACACTCACGCTCAGGTAGGGCTCTGGGGTCCTCTGGGAGCTGGGATCCCCTGGGAGCCTCTGGGGTGCAGCTCTTGGGACACATCCCAGCTGCAGGGATGCCAAGATCTCTGGCTGGTGTAGGGTGCTGGGGTGGTGGTAAGCACCTTCTCCTCTCCCCTCCACTACAGGAAGGGAGGCAATAACAAGCTGATCAAGATCTTCCATCGGGAGGGCAAGTATGGCTTCTCGGAGCCCCTGACTTTCGGCTCTGTGGTGGAACTCATCACCCATTACCGGCACGAGTCGCTCGCCCAGTACAACGCCAAGCTGGACACCAGGCTGCTCTACCCCATCTCCAAGTACCAGCAGGTGAGGCATACAGGGACATGGCTGGCAAGCACAGCCTGAACCAGGGGCGTTTGCTCAGCCATCCCTGCCCCTTTGGTAGATGCCGATGTCCCATCCCTCTCCCCGTGTGCTGGAATGTTTTGTTGTGGGGTTTTGTGGGACCAGCTGGAGCAGGTCCTGACTGCGGCTGTGCCTGTGGCAGGACCAGGTGGTGAAGGAGGACAGCGTGGAAGCTGTGGGGGAGCAGTTGAAGGTTTATCACCAGCAATACCAGGACAAGAGCTGGGAGTACGACCTGCTGTATGAGGAGTACACACGCACGTCCCAGGTACGTGGGCACTGCCTTCCCCACGGGCTGCCTGACACCCCCAAGGGCTGCTCTGTCACCCCCTCAGTGCTGGCAGCCACCCTGCTGTGCACAGGGGAGACCAGAGATTGGGCACCCACCTGCTGCCCCATTTGTCAGCTCATGGACTTTGAGGGACTCCCCAGAGGATGTGCTTTGAGGAGAGGGATATTTTGCCTGCAGCAAGGACAGAGCTGCTTTGGGGAAGTTGAAAGAGGGGATGCAAATGTGCAGAAAAGTTCCTCAGCTTTTCCCTCCGTTCTCTCCCAGGAGCTGCAGATGAAGAGGACGGCAATCGAGGCCTTCAACGAGACGATCAAGATCTTTGAGGAGCAGTGTCAGACACAGGAGAAGTGCAGCAAGGAGTACATCGAGCGCTTCCGGAGGGAGGGCAACGAGAAGGAGGTGCAACGGTGAGGATGGGGGTGGTGGTGGCCTGCCCTGCCTGGAGAAGGGCTCCAGGGGCTGGAAGGATCCTCCTGGCTCAGCACAGAGCCGAGGCACGCGGACTCCTTGTCTCTCCAGCAGCGTGCTGTGGGCTGGAGCTGGCAGGCTGCCTCCTCCACCTCCCCCACTCTGGCTCACAGCCTAAACCCCCCTCTTTCTCCCAGGATCCTCATGAACTCTGAGAAGCTCAAGTCCCGCATCACAGAGATCCACGACAGCAAGATGAAGCTGGAGCAGGACCTGAAGAAACAAGCCTCGGAGAACCGGGAGATCGACAAGCGCATGAACAGCCTCAAGCCAGACCTGATGCAGCTGCGCAAACTGCGGGACCAGTACTTGGTGTACGTAGTGCCCCCGCAGCGCGGCCCGGGAGCCAGCAGGCTGCCTCCTCC
>NW_008240034.1:373746-377432 GCF_000691975.1 Corvus brachyrhynchos | reverse complement strand
CGCTCAGCTCTGCCCTCCTTCCCCAGGTGGCTGACGCAGAAGGGTGCCCGACAGAAGAAGATCAACGAGTGGCTGGGCATCAAGAACGAGACAGAGGAGTGAGTGTCCTGCTCGTGTGCTGTGGGGTTTGGGGGATGTGGGAGCACAGGCTGCCAGCTGGTTCTGCCTGTGCTGCAGCCCTGGGGACATCCCAGCTCCCTGACCGGGGGATGAAGATGTCTTCCCTGCTGGATGGGCGATGGTAGCTATCAGTGTGGGGGTGGTGTGGGAGCCTTGTGCCCAGATTCAGGGAGTCTGACCCTGCCTGTGCTCGATTGCAGCCAGTACTCCATGATGGATGACGAGGAGGAGCTGCCCCACCACGAGGAGCGGACGTGGTACGTGGGGAAGATCAACCGCGTGCAGGCAGAGGAGATGCTGTGCGGGAAACGGGACGGCACCTTCCTGATCCGTGAGAGCAGCCAGAAGGGCTGCTACGCCTGCTCTGTGGTGTGAGCATCCCTGTGCAGGTGGGATGGGATGGGATGGGATGGGGCTGGCCCAGGTTGTGTTCCCACATCGCTCCACCTTCCCCTTGCCAGATCCTGGAGGTGACAGCTCCCATCTGCCTTGGCTTCTCCTGCCAGGGCCAGGTGTATCTTTATGTTGCTTTGGTGGCCCTGCTCATGCTCCTCTGTCCCTGTGCCACTGCTGACCCAGGCTCCCATGTCTCCCTGGCAGGGTGGACGGTGACACCAAGCACTGCGTGATCTACAAGACAGCGACGGGCTATGGGTTCGCTGAACCCTACAACCTCTACGCCTCCCTCAAGGACCTGGTCTTGCACTACAAGCACACGTCCCTGGTGCAGCACAATGACTCCCTGAATGTCACGCTGGCTCACCCGGTCCTTTCCCAGCCACCAGCCAGATGAGCAGCCCATACACAACACAACAGCTGCCTTCAGCTTCTCCCCAGGGCGCTGCTTTCTGGCTCTGGACTCTTGCACCCTGTATAGTTGAGTCTCTGTGCTCCTGCTCCTTCAGAGCCTCTGAGATGTCTGTGACCGTTCCTGATGTCCCTCTTGGTCAGTAGCTGAAACCCGTGTTGGCTGATGGGACAGAAAGGCTGGGCTGTAGATTCCCAGTGGGCTCCAGCCTCTAGGAGGTGGGATCCAGTTGTGATTGAATTGCTGGGGGCAAGCACAGCCCCCTCCCCTTCCCTGATAAGCAGGTCAGATCCCCTTCTTGCTGGCAGGTCGCCCCGCTACGCATCACTGTAGAGCTTTGGTTCCTGATTCCTCGGTGCTGTGCCCGAGGGGTTCCCTGCCTGGACACCGGAGGAGGCGGAGGAGGAGGCTCCATTGAGCGTGTGCATCCTTCACTCTCGCTTCCCTCGGTGGCCTTGCAGGCTGTGATGGTGTCTGGTACGAGGGGTGCTGCTCTTGCATGCAGAGACACACTTAGGAAGGAGAATCCTCCATGGGGCTCCCCGGCCGAGATCCTCGCTCCGTGCTGTGCCCCACCTCGCCACCATTCCCTCCTGTCATAACCACCTCTGGAGTGTTGCTGCCTGGGCAGGGAGGATCAGCTTAGCCGTGAATCTCCCGCCTTAGTTGTGCCAGTGAAGCTGTGAAATCCGTGTTGGTACCTGTGTTTTTCCTGGCAGCATCTGTGGGATGCACAGCTCGTTGTTTCCGGCCGGTTTCGGTGACTCTGCACACGTAACCCGTTGAAGCTGACTGTAGCTCTGTAAATATGGTTCTTTTTGTGACCAGCTGCTCCCCTGGTGCTGGTGTTTGCTGAGCTCCCAGTGCCACCCCCAGCATGGGCAGCAGCTGCCAGGCTGCCACAGCCTCGGGCCCTGCAGCTGTAGCAGGAGAGGGCCGGAGTCCAGCACACACTACGAGCCCTACCTGGAATGAAGGACCTCTCTGCTGCAGGAGGACACATCTGTGGGGCCCAGGGCATGCTGAAGTGTATCTGCATGATGGTGAACTACGAATGCAAAGCACTTACTATCGTGGGTACTGTATGGGGGCTGGGCAGGGCTGCCCACCACAGCTGGCTGCTGCGGGCAGGGCTCTGTGTCTGAGCTCAGAGGGCCCCAGGGCAGCCCAGGTGGGCCTGGAAGAGCTTTAAAAGCTGAGCTGAGAGTTGAGGCTGTGGTGGCATTTGCTTTCCTGGGTTATCTCGGCTGCCTGGCTGGAGGAGAGCATTCTTGGTCCTCTTGATTTGCCAGAGTGGCTCGTTCCCTCTCAGAGGCTCCTCCTTGGGACAGGCTGGTGGATGCCATGGACTTTGGTGCTTCTGTTTCCCATTGCAGCTTGGATTCTGCCGGATCCATGGGATGCTCTGTGCTCGTGCTGTGCCTGCATCCTGCCCTTGATGTGCCACCTGCGTTGGGGACCACGCTGTCCCTCCCTCTCCGGCCTGCTCTGCTGCTTGCCTTGGTCTGGGCAGGTCCCCAGATCCTTCTGGAGCTGGGGTTGCTGGAGCAAACATCCCATTCCTGGTTGCTTGTGGCAGCTCTCCCATGCTCAACTGTACAGCCCCCGTTCCCTGCGTGTCCTCTCCAGGCCCTGGGCCCTGGTTTTGGGTCTGATTTGTCAGTGTTTGGTGCTCAGGTGCAGGCAGTGAGTTGGGGGTTGGTTTTGGGGATCACTTGGGAAAAGCTGCCAGGGATAATTAAGGGAATAGTTGGGGCTTGGGCATGTGAGAGATGAGGGCACATGGGACTGGGGCAGGGAGGCTCAGTCCTCACAGCCCTTTCCAGAGGCCTCCTGTGGAGTGGCCAGGGGGGCTGCACCAACACTCCAAAGCTTTGTTAGTGTCCCACACCTTTTCAGCCTGGGGACTCTGCTGGTCCTGTGCTTATCCCTGCACTTCCAGCACATCCCCACATCACAGGACAGGATGCAGGCAGATGGGATCCTCAGCCTCTCACCCCATGGGCTCCACGTTCTTCGACCACCACCCCTCAACGTGAGCTTGGGGCCAGTCCTGCTGGAGGGTTTGCTCCCGGCTCATGCCAGGACCTGCTGAGCATCCGGGAGGGTCTCAGCTTGAAGCTGTCACCTGTCAACACTCGCTTGGTGCTCACCTGGCTCTGCTGCCCAGGGAAATTCCAGCTTCTCTTTATCCTGTGTTTTTATCCTTTTGGCTGAATTTCTGTTCTCCCCATGCTGTCCCCTCCTGCTGTCCAGCCGCAGCCCAAGGGGTGTCATGGTCACCCCTCTGCACCTTCCAGCACTGCCTTCCCTGCCCGCTGGCGGCCTGTCCTTGACAGGGCACTGCTCACGTCCTGTGTACGACGAGGAGGAAGATGCCCTTCCGCAGGGCTGCCTTTCCCTGACGGTGCTTCACTTGGCTCCCTGAACAGCAGCTTTTCCCTGCTCTCCCCGGGGTGGAAGCCCCGCCTGGAGCTCCCCCAGCATAAGCTCGTTGTGATTTGTCCTTTGCTGCTTTGGCTCGTTCTGAACCCGGCCATGTTTCGAGGCGCTGGGCTGTGCTTTGCTGCTTATGACCCCCACGTCCCCCAGCCGAGCCACACACCTGCGTCCCGTGGGTCTTCCTGCTCCCCGGGGCACAGTTTGGGGCTCATCCCTCCATGTCCCTGCTCGGGGGGCTCCAGGCTCCCCCATTTAACCCCCAAGGGCTCTGGTGTCAGCTTTGTGCTCGGAGAGGACGTGGCGGCTCGTGAGGTTT
>NW_008240034.1:373127-373390 GCF_000691975.1 Corvus brachyrhynchos | reverse complement strand
TCGGGGCGCTCCACGCTCCCCCATTTAACCCCCAAGGGCTCTGGTGTCAGCTTTGTGCTCGGAGAGGACGTGGCGGCTGCGTGAGGTTTTAGTTTCTAGGTATATGCAATAAAGAATAACCTGCCCCCCGAGCTGTACCGTTACCAGCAGTAGTGCTCTCTGCTCTTTCTGTTGATGTTTACTAATGTAAACCCAGTATTTGTTACTGTAAGAGGATTTTTTTTTTGTACGGTACTTCGAAAAAACCCACAAAAACAACCAAA
>NW_008240034.1:372756-373035 GCF_000691975.1 Corvus brachyrhynchos | reverse complement strand
GGTAGGGTGGTAGGGCTGTGCCCCGTTTCCGGGGCTGGGTGCAGGATGTGACCCAGCCTGCCAGGATTGTGCTCCCCGGGTTTGTAGGGCTGGGGCACGTGGGGACCAGGGCTGAGAAACGGTCGGAAACAGCGGCCACACACGGGGAAAGTACGAGGTTCCTCTCACTCGGCCCCACAACTGAGCTCGGGACGGCTTGGGCTGCACCCCCTTCCCGCAGCCCCGGGGGCTCTGCTGGGAGCCAGCCCCGTGTCCCCGCTCGGGGAACTCCACGCGTGG
>NW_008240034.1:369081-372198 GCF_000691975.1 Corvus brachyrhynchos | reverse complement strand
CCTCCCCAGCTGCAGCTGGCACTTCTGCTTTTTAAGTGTAAAACCGCTTTTCAGCTTGTTCTGCCCCAAACAGCCCCGGGCGGTGCCAACGCCCTGTGAGCCCCACGGGGCTGCAGCTCAGCCCTGGCAGTGGGTGGTGGGCCATCCCCCCACCCAGGCACGTCCTGGTCTAAATTTGTTTTCCTCTAAAATATTTTGGGGAAGTTCTCGTGGAAAGCCCCAGTGCTGGGTCTCAGCCACACGCAGCATCCTGCAGCAGCAGAAAGGCCCTGGCCACTCTCACTTCCCTCTAGCCCTGCGCACCCTCATCCCCCTTCTTCCCTGCATCGCGGGAGCTTTGCCCCATCCCTACAGATATTGGGATGGGGGGCTGCGGCCGTATCCCCCCCGTGCACCCCGAAACGTTCCCGTGTGCAGGTGGAGAGCAGCTGCCCCAGCCTCCCGCACCCCGCGGCCGCGCCCGTGGAGCTGGGCCTGTACTACGAGAGCCTGTGCCCGGCGTGCCGCGAGTTCCTGGTCATGGAGCTCTTCTCCACCTGGCTGCTGCTGCCCGAAGAGATGCTCGACATCACCCTGGTGCCCTATGGCAACGCCCAGGTAGGAGCCGGCCCTCCCGGTGCCGCGGGCGCTCACCCCGGTGCCGCTGGCCCCGCTCTGACCAGTTGGACCCGCAGGAGAGGAACGTCAGCGGGAGGTTGGACTTCGAGTGCCAGCACGGCCCCGAGGAATGTTTGGGCAACATGATCGAGGTGACGGTCCCTGTTCCCACAGTGCTGGCACAGCGGTGTCCAGCAGCCCCTCACCACCCACCCTGTCCCCATAGGCCTGTCTGATGCACGAGGCCAAGAACTTCAGCACCTACTTCCCCGTCATCTTCTGCCTGGAGTCGGGCAGCTCCGTCACCAAGAACCTGGAGGCTGTATGTCCCCCTCCCCGCCCCTCACACCCCACCCTGGGGGACATCCCTGTCCCCCAGGCCGCCCCCCTGCCCGCTGTGCCTGGCAGTGCCTGCAGATCTACGCCCCGGAGCTGGACAGCGGCCGCATCGCCGCCTGCGTGCGGGGGGACACGGGGGTGGCCCTGATGCACCGCAACGCCCAACTCACCGAGGCCCTGGACCCCCCCCACCAGTACGTGCCCTGGATCACCGTCAATGGGGTATGGCAGGGGGGCAGCAGGGTACCAGGTAGGGCTGGGACACCGTGGGGACCCCCCTGACTGGCCCTGTATCCTCCCACAGAAGCACACGAACGAGCTGCAGGCACAGGCACAGGCCTCGCTGCTGGGGCTGGTTTGCCAGCTCTACCAGGTGGGACAGGGGATCTATCTGGGGGGACAGCAGGGCTTGGGGGCACCTCCCCATCCCTGCTGGGGCTCTACTGGCTGCTCTCTGGCAGGGGGAGAAGCCCGAAGCCTGTGGGGGCTCAAAGGCACCGAAGATCCCAGCTGGCTGCAGGCGCTGAGGGATGTGGGAGCACCGAGAGAGAGGCCAATAAAAAGGATATTTTTTTTGAAAAACACCAGGATCTGGAGTGGTGTTACGGGGAAGCAGGGAGGGGTTGGCTTTGCCCCGCCACAGTGGGAAGGGGAGAGAGAGAGCTGGGCACTAGGACAATGGGACTGGCCTCCAGACCCAGGAATGCTCCAGAGATTCACAAAGAACCCCCTTGAAGATTCCCAGGGAACTCTGCTGAGCACCTCCCTGAGGAGCAGAATATTTTCTCTCTCCAAATCTTGGAGAGCAGCTCTGGTGTCTTTCTCCTTGCACTGACAGCATTAAACAACAATTTCAGGAGCACTGGGGCCAAGACCATCCCAGTTCCCACCAGTCCTTCTCCATTCTCAACCAGCAGGTTTAGGACAGTGTCTTTCCTGGTGGCTCCCTGAGCACTTGTGACAAGAAGTTCTCTCCCAGAGACTTCAGGAATTTCCCGGACCTGCTCACCCCAGCAGGAGGCCATGCCCAGCTGGGGTCTGGGAAACTGAAATCCACCACGAGGACAAGAACTCATGACCCAGAGAATTCTCCTCCCTGCCTCTAGAACAGCTCCTCAGTTCTGGGTCCTGGCTGGGTGATGGGCACCAGCACCCACCTGCTGTGTTTTCCATCCCCCTCATCCTCACCCAGAGGCTCCCAACCACATCACCCCCGACTGCAGGGGCTGTGCCCTCAAACCTCTCCTCGCACCAGGTGTGACCCCACCCCCTCCCCAGCCCTTCCCACCTGAATCCTCCATCCCAGCTCTGCAGGCCTGGGACTCATCCCACCCCATCCCACTGATCTTAAGAAGATCCCAGCTCTGGCTACAGACCAAGGGCACTTGCACTGACAGACCCCTGAGAAGCACCTGTAGCCCCCCTTAGCCCTTTTCCAGAGGATCCTGTGGGAGCAGGAGGGACTTCGGAAACCCCCACTTTCCATCCAGGGAGATGCTTTGAGCAGCCAGGAGGAACCATGGCCCTGCCACCACAGCCACGGCTCCTGTCTCAGGCTCAGCCAACCTGTGCCACCTGTCCTGGGCATCCCTCAGTGCCCCCACCACCCCAAGAACAGCAAGGGGGGCAGCTGCAGGCAGGCAGGGATCCTCCTTCCCTTGTCTGGCAGCAAGACCTGGGAAGATGGGGAAAAAAAACCAGGCAGGCAGGGATCCTCCTTCCCTTGTCTGGCTGCACCTCAGGCAGCAGCAAGACCTGGGAAGATGGGGAAAAAAAAAAACAAATCACAGCACCAACAAGAGAGTGCCTGGAAACTTCATCTCTCTTTATTGTCCATTTCTCATCCAAAACCTGGACCCCAAACCCAGCTCTGGGCCCTGAGCAAGCACAGTCCCACTGGCACGAGCACAGCACGGCACAGCTCCTGCTCAGCATTGGCCTCGAGCATCGTCCTTGCCCCAAAATTTCTGCCTCTGGATCAGCTGCACTGCCACTGCCCACAGCTCTCAGGGCCATAGGAGATTCTTCTGCTCGAGAGAAGAAGGGAAAAGAAAGAAAATAATAAACCCTACCCCCGAATCTGAAGGAGTCTCAGCGACGGAGGACGAGCTCTCCTCTCCCGAAGGTGCTGCCGAAGCCCTTGGTCCCCCCGGGGCTGTGGGGCAGGCGCAGGACCCCGTT
>NW_008240034.1:368849-369063 GCF_000691975.1 Corvus brachyrhynchos | reverse complement strand
GCGCGGCCCGGTGCTCCCCGGGAGGCAGCTTCGGCAGCAGGACAGAGGCCGCTGCCCCACGGTGTCCAGGACCCCCGGGGGCTCTCGGTGCCAGAGCAGCCCAAGCCCATCCCGAGCGCAGGGAAGCCTTTGCCGGTGGGGAGCGATCCGGTGAAGGCGTTGGGATTTCCAGGCTTGAAGTCGCTGCCAGGCCAGGTCGGTGCCACCAGGTCGT
>NW_008240034.1:344554-368535 GCF_000691975.1 Corvus brachyrhynchos | reverse complement strand
TGCTCGAGGGGCTGCAGCTCCCAGGCCAGCAGCAGTTTGCTGGGGGGGACGCTCAGCAGGTACTCGGGGACCGGGAGCCGCCGCCTCACTTTGGTGCCCTCCTTGTTCACCTCCAGCAGCGCCGAGAACTTGAGGGCGTAGAGGGTGAGGCGCCAGTCCCGGGTCAGGTATTTCACCTGTGGAGAGAGGGTGGAATCCCCATCAGGCTGCATCCCCCGCTCTCCCCAGGCAGGGACCACCCACCCTGCGGGCAGGCTGCGACCCATCCAATATCCCCCAAGGCAATATCCCCCTTCTACGGGAGCAGCTTTGGGATCTGCAGACGGTCCCTGGTGTCCCCTAGGCTGTGGCAAGAAGCCACAACTTCCCCCTGAGCCAAACCACCAGCACTTCCCTGGGATTTTTTGGTTAAGGGATGATCCCTTCCAGAGCAGTCTGGGGGAAGAGTGGGTAGAAGAGGTGAATCCAGCCCTGGAATCCCCCAGCCACCCTCCCTGGGAGCAGAGCTGCTGCAGGGTACCGAGGGCAGAGAGCAGAGCCCAGCTCCGCATCACCAGGACACAGTCTGGAGCTCCCCACCCACGGGAGGCAGCCGGAGCAGCCCCACACACCCAGGACCCACCTTCTTGAAGGAGGTCAGCAGTTTGATGCTGACAAAGCCCAGCTTGTTCTTCTGGACGTGCTTGAGGAGGAAAGCGTCCTTGGCCAGGTTCTCGTCGGACAGGTAGAACTCCACCTGGGCCACGATCCTGCGCACCAGCTGCGGGTCGGGGGCTGAGCAGCTGCAGTCCAGCAGAGCCACCCCCAGCTCACAGGAACTCCTGGCACAGCAGTGGGGACACAGGGGTGAGCTGGAGCCCGGGCCACAAGGGTGGGACAGCACAGACACCATGGACAGCCAGGGCTGCCACCAGCCTTGTCCTGGGTACAGGGAACAACACCAGCCTTGGGAGCCTCCCAGGAGAGCCAGACCTGAAGCAAACACATCCCGGACAAGGGACACATTCCCTGGGGGATGAACACATGGAAGGAGCAGGGCTCAGCCTCTCCTGGCAGCCACGTACCCATTGTAGCTCTCCACGATGTCCTCCTGGCCGAGCAGGGCGAGCGAGCAGCTCCATGGGGGAGGGAGAGGCCGTGCCAGGAAGGGATTCCTCGGTACAGGCACTGGAGTGCCGCAGCTGGGCTGGGAATCGAGCCCCAAGGCCACTCCAGAGCTGTGTGAAGACATCGTCCTTCACCTGGGACACAACACAGGACAAGGACAGGGCTGGGACACCACGGCCACCTCCAGCCCTGGGGCAGAGCCCTGCTCTGGGCTGCAGCCCCCAAAGCCAGCCCAGGGCAGGGCAGTGGAGGAGCTGGGTGTTGTGTCCTTACCTGCTTGGTAGCACTAGAAGGATGGAAAGTTCTAGCAGCACATCCCAGAGACCCCGAGGCAGCAATTCCCAAATTCCCCCCAGCTCTAAACTGAGGCTCCCAAAACACAAAGGCAAAACAAAAAAAAAATTTAAAAAAAAAAGAAAAAGGAAAAAAAAAAACAAAATAAAAGAAAGGAGAAAGAGAGAGAGAGAAAGCCCCTGAGCTGAGGGGGGGGTGTGTGGGTTTATAAACACACCCTGAAGGAACTGCAGGGGTGGTTGTGGACGTGCCTCCAGATTGCCTGCTCCAGGTGAAACCTGTTTGTGGTCAAACTGCCCCAGCTGAGCCCTGGGACCAGCCAGGCTCCTCCTGCCTTGGCTGCAGAGCCAGGCCCGGGACCGGGCAGGGCAGGGCCAGCAGAACCTGGCCCCTTTGGTACCCGGGGGGGCAGTGAATGGCAGCCACGAGGCCTCTCGGTCTGTGCCGTGTGTGAGGGGGAGGGAAGCTTCTATCCAGGGAATCCTTTGGGCTCTCAGTGCTGCCAGAGATTTCAGGGAAAGGTCCTTGTCCCTGCAGAAGCATCTCCCAGGCCAGTGAGGGAGCAGGGATGTGGTGGAGGCCAGGGCAGGGCAGGGCAGGGGGGGCAGGATGGCCCCTGGCTCCATGGGGAAGGGCCTGGAATGAAACATCCCCGTGGCCTGAGCCCCATGTGGGGAAGGTGAGGACACAGAGGGATGGGGACAGGGGCAGGTAGGGGGTGACACCGGGCTGGGGACGATGCCAGGGCATGGGGGGCCGTGGAGCGGGATGGAAACTGGAGCTGCCGCTGGAAGGGCTGATGCTGAGAGCCCGCCCGAGCCTCTCCTGCCAGCCCAGGCAGGGTTTGGCTGATGTTCCCGTGCCCTGTGGCCACATGGGCTCCACTGGCACAAGAGGAGATGCTGTTTCAGACAGAATGACAGAAGTTGCAAGCAAACAACAGAAGGTGATCCTGGCCCATTTGCAAATCCGTATTTTTGCGTTAGTTCATTTCGAGAACTTCCTCTCATTTCTCCTTGCAAGTCCCTGTGTCCCAGAGGCTTCCTAGACGTGGGTGCCTGTTCTCTGACAATGTGGGGACAATCCAGGAGTGCCAGTGCCTGACCATGACCCTAAGGCATCCCAGCCAGGGGACACATTCCCTAGGGGACAAGCAGGAGGCAAGTCCGGGGCTCATCCCCCCCTGGCTTCCTGGCAGCCACACACAGATTGAAGCTCTCCAAGATGTCCTGGCTGTCCCCAGACTGGTGGCACGGCAGTGTCCCCTGCCCAAGCCCCTGCCCCAGCCACGCAGGGCTGCTCCCAAGGAATCCCTGAGCTGTGCCACCCTGCCCAGCCCCAAGGTCGCCCTTCTGGGACGAGCCACAGGGACTGGCCATGTCCAACAGCCCCTGGAATGTTGTACCCCTCTGATTTCCCTGGGTGTGGTGTCACCCCCCACCCCGGCCATCTCCCCTTCTGCCACCTCCTTGTGTTCTCTGCTGGCTGGGAAGAGATGGAAGACAAAGTCCTGGGATGCTTGTGCTGAAATCTCTGCAGGATTTGCCCACCTGGGAGGGGTGGTGGAGGCAGAGGCAGGCTGAGCATGGGGGGTGTAGGTACTGACTGGAGGATTTTGAGCTGTGTTTGCATTCTGCTGAGCAGCAGATTTCCTCAGGGTCAGGAGGTGCTGCCAAACTCCCCTGGGGGAAACAACCCCCTGCTTCCAGACCCAAGATTCCCAAAGGAAGAGGCTCCGTCTGCTCCAGCCAGACCGGGCGTAATCCAGAGGGAGAGTAAAGCAAAGGCACAGGGACAAGAGGCTGAGGATAAACCTTCAGGGTCAGACCAGGAATGACCCAGCACTTGTCCCCTCCCTCCCATCCTCACTGCTCCCATGCTCTCAATTAGTCTGGAAGCTTAATTAGAAAATCCTTCTGTGGCCCTGTGCTCAGCCTGATCCTTCAGCCTCTCATCTCCTCTGAGAGCTTGGCTGTGACAGGAGTTATCCCTACACAACAGCTGCTGCTCCAGGGGGAATCTGCCTTCCTGCAGACCCCGGATCCCTGCCCAAAACTGCTTTAATTGCTCTGCCCTGGGCAGCTCCTGCATCCCCCCGAGGCTGCTGCAGCGTCTCCTGGCACCTCTCAGGGATCACAGAAGAAATGGGACCACGACACTCCTTGTGCAGGCCTGAGCATTGGGTACACGTTCATTGCTGTTCAGGTTTAGCTGGGGATTCTGTGCAGGGGGGTTTGGGGGGCTCTCCAGCCTCCTCACATGCTGCTGCAGAGCTCCAGAGCAGCTCCTCTGCATGCCAGGTTCCCTCAGTGGAAGAGCTGAACTTCCTATGGCCCTCAGTGGGAGCAGGGCAGTTAAGATTTGGTTGCTCAGTTGTGTTTTTAGACCCTCTTATCAGCAGGATCTGAAATGAGGACTCTGACCTGGGCAGTTTTTGTGGTTATTTACATTTAAATCTGCCTCTCTCACTTCTCTCCTGCCACTTCCATGTGAGACATTCACAGACAAACATCACCCTGCCACAACAGCAGGGGACTGAGGGGAGATGTGCCACTCACACCCTCTCATTTCGCTTTGCCATTAGGAATGTGTTTGGAAGTGTCACAGCTGCCTCAGTGCCACTGGGAATGAGGAAATCAGAGGTTGGGACGGAATGTACTCTGCTAGGCAAATGTACACGAGACCCCTGGAAAAGCTCACACCGAACACTGCATCATTAGAAACCATCATAAGAAAAGCTATTTATGACACGGCCTTTATTCACAGAAAGATTTGCCCCAGGGCTTTGTTTTTGCAGTTTAGATGGATGACAGATTTCCCCCGCCTCCTCTGCCCTGCAGCCCACAGCACCCCAGTGTAGTCCACAGCATCCCTGGGTAATCCATGTCAGCACAGACCCCATAGGACATGGGAAAGGGGGATAAACCCTGCTGAGCTCCCCCAGCTCAGCCCCACGGGAGCCACCCCTGCGCTGTCGCTGCAGGAAAAGGCAAAGGGATCCAGAGAGAGAAATGCCACTGGAGTGCTGAGCCCCCCTGGGGTCTGTGACAGCCCCTCCCCACCTGGGATGTGCTGCTGGGTCAGTCTGAGCCGTGCTGGGTCAGTCTGAGCTGTGCTGGGTCAGTCTGAGCTGTGCTGGCCCACCCGGAGCGGGGGAAATGGGAACAAGGCCCACCCTAAGGCACTGCGGTCGCACACCCTCGCCCCTGCTCCGGACCCTCCTTGAAGGTCAGAGAAGGACATGGAGTGGCAATTTCACAAACCCCAGGATGTGGGACCAGTTCCCCTCTGCCTGGGCACCATAGAGGATGCAGATGGCCACGGGATTGCCATGGGATTGCCACGGGATTGCCACAGGATTGCCACAGGATTGCCCACAGGCATCGTGGCACAGGGCAAGGAACACGCTCTGCATGCAGCTGCCACTGCCTCGGAGTCCTTTGGTATCTTGAGTTGGCATCCTGGGAGCGTTGGGGTGAAGTGCCAAGCTGGGGAGACGTGGAAGCAGGTGGGAAGGCTCATCCCATAGTCCCAGAGCACGCCCGTGTCTGCCGGGATGTGCAGCCTGGAGCCTCTCCCCAGGTGGGGACAAGAGACACCGACTGTCCTGTGCTCCCTGGTACAAGAGATTTGGCAAAGCCAGAGCCAGGACAGCTTGTCTGGAAAGGCTGCAGGAGAAGGGCCAGGTATTTTTCCTTCTTCTTGGGCACTGATTGGTTCAAGTCTGTATCACAGTGAAGTCTGAGAAGCGGGGAAGGAACCCAAGGCACCTTCCCTGACAGAGAAAGCCTCATCTGTGCGCCTCGCTCCGGCTGGAGAGTGAGGACAGCTTCTCCCAGCCAGGCACATCCCATGGGCTGCTGGCCACAGAGGCTTCCATCCCTTGGGAGCAGACTCTGGAGCTTCTCCCTCCACACTGGAGGGACACTGGAGGCCAAACCAGCCCTGTCCCAGCGCCTGCCCCGGCTCAGCCCGGAGCCCATCCTCAAACACAAGTAAACATAAAGAGAAACTAAGAGGCACTATAATAACGCAGATCTGGGCAGGCCCAGGCTTGGGGCACCAACCCTGGCTCCGGATGGCTCCGTGCAGCTGGGAGCAGCCCAGCCCCGGTGTCAGATCTCCTGCAGGGAGTGGCCGGGCTCGCTGCGCTCCCGTTTCACCAGCGGCTCCCCCAGCGCCCGCTCCGGGTCCACCTCAGTGCCCAGCTCGCCGATGTCATCTGCAAAGGACACGGCATCAGATCAGGGAATGGGGGCACCAGGAGCTTCTTCCCCCTCCCACAGCGATCCCACCCTGACCCAGCAGAGCTCCCCGGGAGGGAGGGGAGGTACCTTTGTCCAGCAGTGTCGGGGACAGGGATGCGAGGTCACCAAACTGAAAGGAAAAGGAGTTACAGGGTCAGTGAGGCTTTGGGGAGCCAAGGGGCCAGACCTGCTCGATGGAATCACCAAACAATTTCAACCACCCAGGAGAGACTGTGAGCATCAGTGCTGGTGGTGGAGAGCAGAAAACAAAACCAACCACAGGCTTTGGGGGAAAAGCCTTTTGTTGCCATTTAAAGCTCTGGGCAAACACCACACACAACAATCCAGGGCACAACTGAGCTCTGGAATGAAGGGAGAAATTTTTCCATCTCCCAAGTGATGACCAAGTGCTGCCACAGGCAAAGATGGTGTCTTTTTTCCAGCCCTTTCCACCTCTCAGGCATTTCCCCTCTCCTGGAATCCACCTTCACCTCTCTGCAAAGCCTTTGCAGTGATGTCAGAGTGTGTTTGGCCAGCGAGGCCGTGGTGCCAAGTGGGACCAGAGAGCTCCTTGGTTCTGGAGATGTGGTGTCCCTGTCAGTGATGGGGTCTGAGACACCAAATTGCTTTAACAACAACGCTGGAAAGGCATGGAAAGCTGGGCAGCAGCAGGAGCTGAGGAAAGTGGGAAGGACAAAGTTCAGTGGGAATGGAAGGACATGATACGTCCTCCTTTGCTGGGAAGAATCAGCCTCCTCCTGGAGAACAGGAATATTGCAAGGGTTTAACAAGGAAAGCCTGAGGGATGAGAGCCTCCCAGAGCTGGGTTTTGCTGGGAGCCACTCTCTGCCTTTCATGTTCCTTTAATATCAATAAAGGCAGAGGTTTTGCAGGGAATAGTGGGAGCTCAGTACTGCAGCTGGAGCAGTGTGGGAGGGGAAGGGAAAGCAGAACCAAATGGCTTTAGTTTGCCTGGCTCCCTGCATGAGCTCTGTGGAAGCTTCAAGGAGCAAATGAGATCAATTTTGAGCACGTGGGCTCAGTTTTGAACTCGCAGTAGTTTCAATATTGCTGTCACAGATTCAGCTGGGGCTTTTTACTCTGTATTTCAGAGGGAAAAGCTGGATGTGGCTTCAGCTAGGCAGGACAGGACCTGCCTGCAAGCCAGGCACCAGACTCAGTGTCTGATTGGTGAACAAAAACCACCCCAAACCCTTACAAACAGCCCAAACAACCCCATCATTCCTCTTCTTCACCTCAAAAATGGAGACAGTGGCTGACTGTGCATGTAATGCTGGAGCTTGTAGAGGCCTGGAGAAGTTCAGTTGCTGAAAGCAACTTTTGGACCATTTTTGCTTGGTTTAGCTGGACTTTGTCCTGGCAGGAATCCCAAAGTCAGGGCTGGCAGTCACAGGTTGTGCAGAGAAGTGGGGAGATCCTTTCCCTCCCTCCTCCAGGCCTCCAAAGCCCAGCTGATGCTCAACCACCTCAAATCCAAAATCCACCAGCTCAGGGAAGATGCTCCAGGAGCTCTCTCCTTGTTCCAGGCACTCGAAACAACTCAGTCAATCCTTTTGGTTGTAAAACATGTCGAAGGCACGCTGTGGTTTGCGAACCAACGGTGTCTCTGGAGGAGCTGCTTATTTTGGGTTGGTTTGTAGGGAATAAAGGATTCTCACCTCTCCCATGACAGCAATTGGGGTCTCCCCTGTTGCCTGGGCCACACGATGCTCCACCAGGTAGAACATGTACTCGTCGTAGAGCAGGCGGATCAGGTGGAAGGAGCCAAAGCTGGCGGCGCTGCGCAGGGTGAGGTCACGGATCACCATGGAGCTGGAAAACCCAGAAATTTGGGTTGCATTTTACACCTGTGCCGTGGCTGATTGAATTCTGGACCCTGGAGGTACTGTGGGACCCAACACTGTCTCTGCCTCTGACCCAAAAGTATCAAAACACTTTAGGAAATCAGTGATGGAGCATCCTATCCCCATCCTGAAAGGGTACCAGAACCACAGTTACCCAGAGTTTCATGGGGGTCAAGAACTCGGCCTTGGTTTTTCAAGGAGCTCTTAACATGCTGCAAGCCTGATGCAGAAATAGCCCCAAAACGAGGAAGAAGACGTACCTATAGAAGGACCACTTCAACAGGAACTGCCTGGCTGCCTTGGGGAAGCTGGGGCTGCCCTCGTGATGCTTCAGCACTTGAGTCACCACATTATCCAGCCAGCTGGCCCACTGATCCAGAGAGCTCTGCTGCTGCAGAGTCAGCTTGAAATCCTGCTCCAGCTTCTGCACCATGCCCTCCTCGCACTGGCACACCCACGAGGCCTGCTCCTGCTCAGGAGGAAGGGTTCACAGTTCCTCCTGCCCTGCTCCTGCTCAGGAGGAAGGGTTCACAGTTCCTCCTGCCCTGCTCCTGCTCAGGAGGAAGGGTTCACAGTTCCTCCTGCCCTGCTCCTGCTCAGGAGGAAGGGTTCACAGTTCCTCCTGCCCTGCTCCTGCTCAGGAGGAAGGGTTCACAGTTCCTCCTGCCCTGCTCCTGCTCAGGAGGAAGGGTTCACAGTTCCTCCTGCCCTGCTCCTGCTCAAAAGGAAATGTTCACAGTTACTCCTGCCAGGCCTGCATGGTGTTGTATCCCAACCCAGGAATTCAACTTCATTTCTAGCAGGCAAGGGCTGCAAACCAGCTCTGAATCATGTCCCCTCTGACCTGTCTGGACTATGGGAATTTTAGAACTATGTAATTGTTGGTAGCACTTCTTTATTCTTCACTGGAAGAGTGGCAAAGCGTTGGAATGGGCTGCCCAGGGAAGTGGTGGAGTCATCACCCCTGGAAGCGTTCAAAAAATGAGAGGACGTGGGGACATGGTTTAGTGGGTATGGTGGGGTTCAGCTGAACGTTGGACTGGATGATCTTGGAGGTCTTTTCCAGCCTCAGTGGTTCTGTGAGTCTTACAGAAGCTCCTTTTCCACTGCTCACGGTGAGACGGAAAACTCACCTGGCAAAGTAACACCAAACCCATCACCTCGTTCACCCAGCTGGGTTTCAGTGCTGGCTGTTGGACACTGGTTACCAGCACAGAACCTGGCTGTGGAGCCCCAGTTGTGGAGGAGGTGAGGAGGAGAGGAGCCCGTGGTTACCTGCACATTGGCGAAGTCCACGCGGTTGAGGTCGCTGAGCATCTGGTTGATCTGGGACGTGTTCTGCAGCACGGCGCGCGCCGCCTGCGCCAGGTGGTTGAGGGACGTGTACCTGCGCAGGGTCTGGGCGAAGGCACTCACCACCCCCACCTGCAACACAGCAGAGGGGCTGCAGGGCACGCTCTGCTCCCTGCCCAGCCCTGCACACACCAGCAGAGGCAGTGCTGGAGTCACCAGCCCTGGAAGTGTTCAAAAAACGAGCGGAGGTGGCGCTTGGGGACACGGTTTAGTTTAGAGCAGGAGCCTTGGGGCAATGCCAAGGCAATGCCACTCCTGTGTTTTCCAGGAGGACAGCCTCGTTCCAGGGCAGAGATAACAGGGAATGGGCCCGGCCCCGAGGCTGCCAGAGCTGCAGGAGCGTTTGGACAGCGCTCTCAGGGATGCCCAGGCTGGGGTTGTTGGGGTGTCTGGGCAGGGGCAGGGGCTGCACTGATGATCCCTGAGGGTCCCTTCCAGCTCAGGATATTCTGTGACTCCGTGATTTTCTCCCACAAAGCTTTATCTGTAATTTCAGGACACAGGAATGGCTCCATGGACAGAGCATCATCAGCTTCTGGTACAAAGGAATTGCCCCACCCATCCTCCCACTCCTGGCTGATTTTGGTTCAGGATCAATCATTACCCTGTGCCAGGTGGCCAAACCCCAGCAGGGACTTCCAATCCCTGCGGAAAACTGCAAGATGCAGACGCTCACCCTGGGCCCACCTTTCCTCACCTTGGTCTGCACGACCTGCGGGGGGAATTCACTCATGGCATTCATCAGCCATCCTTCCAAACTCTTGGCAAAATTCCGGATTGCCTGTGTCAGCGTGCCTGCAAAGAAGGCTGCAAAGTCAGAAAGGCTGCTCTGTAGCAGTTTTGGGTACCACTTTCTAGCTTAGGAGTGTTGGGAAAGCACAGCCCATGGTCTGGTTAGTTGAGATCTCAACTTAGCACCAAGGAAACAGGTGGGTTGATGCACTCAAATTATTCTTTAATGTTATTACTCAAACTCGTCTCATTATTCTTATTCTTATTCTCACTCTTACTCTTATTCTCACTCTTATTCTTACTCTTATCCTTATGACAATTGGATTTAATGATTTTAGAGGTCTTTTCCAACCTAAGCATTTCTATGGTTTTTATTATTCTTATTTTCTCTTGTCTTTTTCTTATTCATGGCCCTTCTGAGCATGTTTCAAGCATTGAAATCTGCTCTTCAAAGACACCCTCGTGCCCCAGCTTGTGGCAGCCCTCAGAGGGACATTTGGGAAGCCAAATCAGAGGGCTCAATGCCCCATCTTAATGTCCCAAAAAGTTGAGCCCTAATTCCCAGGAGTGCAGTCAGGGATGCACAGAATGGTCCTGTGCAAACAAAGACCTCCAAGGAAGCACATCTCAAGGAGTTCCCATTTCCAAACTGTGTTTTTTACCTGACTTCTGGCCAAAATCGGGCGATGTGATCTGTAACACCCCAAATTTAAAAGGCATGGGAATTCCCAGGGGGCACCAAATTTCACCCCAGAGCAATGCTGCAGGGGGAACACTGCTGTTGCCATAATACTTCAACCACAACAAACACCTGCAAGTTGGTTTTTACAGTGGAAATCTCTGTGGCAAGTGGTGGCCAGAGTGAGATCAGACTCAGGTCCCCGGATGGGGCTGTGGGTACTCACTGGGCACTGGCCTGAGCACATCAGGGATGAGGATCTCCACCAGGGCCTGGTACAGGATGTGGTCACAGCTCCTCATCCACTTGAGGATGGGCTCATACTTGCACAGAGTGATCAGTTTGTCCTTTGGGAGGGTCCCTTCGGGCTCCTCTTCACTGCAGGAGGAGGAGGAGGAGGAGGAAGGAGACAGAGTTAGCAGCAGGTTTGCATTCAGTGCTTTCACCTTCCCTCTGTATTTATGACTCCAACTTTCAGCAGAAAAAAGATGTTTGTGTGCCTTGCAAAAGGAAATGTTTGGCTGCTTGTGCAGGTCTTGTCTCTGCCAGCACCTCCCTGTCCTTGGGGCCAGAGCTCGGAGCAGCTTTCCCTCAAATCCACACTCCTGGTGCTTGCCCTGCCTTCCCCTCTTCCATTTTGAACCTCATTGCCTCTCACACCCCCTGTTCATGTGGGAGTTGAGCTTCAGCACAGTCATTTCAGCCAGCAAGGGCTCAGCTGGATCCTCCTTACAGCCCCAGCTGTTCCCAAAACCTTCCCACCCCTCTCCTGTCTCCTCTGCTCTCAACCTCCTGAGCCACAGCACTGGGGACAAAAGCTCTGCAGCCAGTGTAGGGGCAGGTTAGCTGATGTTGAGATGTTTTCAAGGTGTTGAACACCTCCAAATGCTGAATGTTTTCAGAAGGAAGGAGGCTGAGTGGATGAGAACAGAGCACATTGTCTGTAACTGACTGAGGTCAATCCAGCTTCCATTATTTTCACTCTGTGGATGTATAAAGGCACAAGATATTTGTTACATAGCAGGAAGAGAGAGCTGAAACCTTAATGCACTGCCAGAGCACCACAGCAGAGCTGCTCACTCACACTTTATGCTGGGAATTGGGCATTTGGAAGGGTCTTTCCCCATGCATTGCATCAAAATCATTGAAGCCAAACCTTGGACATGCTCTAAAGGGGCACTTTGAGCCTCAGCCTGCAGGATTTTAGTGATGAACTCCATGGGCATAACTCCTGGAAAATCCCACATGGAGAAACGGGTCGTGAAACTTGCTGGGAAGTGCATCCACGTTCTGCATCTTCTCACGCTTTCAGGGTGCCCCTTCCCCAATATTTGGAGTTTAAATTTATATTTACGTATGAAGAAGGTGAGGGAGTGTGTTATTCACCTCCCTGGGTTACTGGCAGAGGTGTGGGGAGGTGGCAGAGCCCTGCAGAAAAGCTGCCTCCGGTTTCCCTTGCCTAGAAACAGCTCCTGGGGTGTTGCAATCTGCCTGGGAGCTGTTCCCTCAAGTAAATGAGATTTTAAACCAATCAAACACAGCTGCAGTGATTTCTTGCACGGAAATATCCCCTGGGCAACATCTACAGGGCCATATTCTACTGATTTTTGAGGGATTTTTGCTTATTACTCAATGTTTTACCATTTTTCTTCTGAATAGAAAACCTTCGTTGTTACAGCATCAGTAAGAGTGGACAGATTTGTGATAGAAATTTTAAGAAGAAACCTTCACTTCTTCAATTTTCTCTGTTTTCACTTATTTCCATTCCCCTGGCAGCAGCTCCCAATCCATAAAGGATGAGGAAGAGGCACAGCAACGAGCCAGGCAGGAGTGAAAAGATTAAAGCAGCTTCATTTGCCATGATCTGCCTCAAAACACGAGGCACTGACAGGTCTGGGCAGCCAGGCAAGGCAGAGAGTCAGTCTGGATGTCCCTAAAACCTCAGAGAATCCCTAAAACCTCAGAGCCAGAGAATGGCACTGATTCATGGCAGGGAATCATCAATGTCTGCTCCTGAGCACTTGGGAGAGCAGCATCCCCTTCTCTGCTACAGGAGGAGCAAGGGACACGGATGTCCAGCCTCAGGATGAGAGGGAACGGCCTCAAGTCGCCCCAGGGGAGGTTTAGATTGGATATGAGGGAAGATTTCTTCACTGAAAGAGTGGTCAGGCACTGGGACAGGCTGTGCAGGGCAGTGCTGGAGTCACCTCTCTGGAAGTGTCCAAAAAACGTGCGGATGTGGCACTTGGGGACTTGGTTTAGTGGTGACCACGGCAGTGCTGGGTTTATGGATGGACTCGATGATCTTGGAGGGCTTTTCCAACCTCAGTGAGCCCACAATTCTCTAATCAGAGCATTCACTTTCCTCAGGGCTTTGAATTTTGTGTTACAATATTAAACACTTCTGACGCTCTTTGTCACGGCTCTGCAGGGCAGAAAACACTTCCAAATTCTCCAAAGCACTCAAAAAGCCTAAAAACACTTCATGCATCTTAAAAAGAAACAGATCACCGAGAAATGGAGCAGGGAAGGCCGGGAGTACCTGGAAGGCAGAGCAGTGGGGCCATCACTAGGGGGTGCCTTGGGACTCCAGAAGGATTGCCACAGCTTCTCGATGTAGTGAAACTGGAGGTTCATCACAACATCCAAAGTGGCCTGACAGCAAAAACACCACGGTGTCAGCACACAGCTCGAGCGCTGCCACTCACAGTAAATAATTTACAAGAAAAACAACGGAATTGGCACTGTTTTTGTAACATAAAACAGGTCACACGATGAAAAAACCACATAAAGCACAATATTTGAGTTGTTATTCCTGGCAAATGAAGCATTCCTGACTATATTCCAGCTTTTCCTAAGGGTGGGAAATGAGATGGTCACATGAATGATATCCCACAGGTAATAAATCAATTACTAATCATCACCAAATAATACTGCAAACAATCACCTCGCAGTGTCTCCTGTAGAGAATCTGCAGAGTTTTCACGTCGTTCAAGGTGAAACCTTCTTGTAAGAGGACGTTACCAAGATCAGGGGCTGGGAACTCGGGAAAGACATGGGTTACATCTGGGGAAAAAAATGGGGAAAGATGGTGAGGGTTAGGAAAGCTCAGACTACAGGTGAGCACAAAGTGCTGCTGTCACTGGAAGCTCTTCTGTGCTCCAGCTGGGATGAAACAGGAAAATGAGACTGATAATTGCGTCCTTTCCCTGATTTGTGCTGTTTTACTGGGAAAAACCAAACAACCACAGCCCAGTGGATTCAGTGTGGAAAGGAAAATGTTTTCTTTCTGTTGGTAAGAAAAGAAACAAGAAAACACTGTCCTCATCTGCCACTCTTCCATTAGAACTTCTCTGAAGCCTGAAGATGTCTCTCTGGTATTTTAAGAGTACAGTGGGGAATAGAATTGGGCAGCAGAGGTGTCAGGAGCTGGGATTTGTGATGGAGACACACAGATCCAGGACCAGCAAACCCAGAGGGTCTGTCCCACAAGGAAAAGGTTCATATGGATCATCTCAGACCCCATTGCAGCCTTTGCAAGGAAGGGAATTGCTTCTCCCCCTCTGGCCAGGCTTGGCAGGACCTCCATCTTCCATGAAATTTAGATAAAACCAGATGGATTAAAAACATACTGTGAGGGACCCAGCAGAGCCGTGGGCTCAAGGAAAAAGCCTTCCTGGGGGGACTGGAGCCAGCAGATCAACTTAGCAAGTGTGACACTACCAAAGCTTATAGAAAACATGCTATATATAAAATATATATGTCTGAAAAAAAAGAACACTGCAGATTTATTAGGAAAGCAAACAAATGCACAACAGTCAGGACTTGCTGGACAAGACCTTCCCCTTAAAGCCCAAATCCCAGGTGTGGGACAACTCATCATCAAAGGAGTCTCCTCACCTATGAACTGCTGATGGTGCTGGCTCTGAGCAGCCACTGACTGCTCAGGTGTGGTGTGGGGGTTGCTGTTGGAGGCACTCTCTGCCATCCCATCCATCTTCTGGGCTGCTCTGTACCTAAATTCCCAAGAATTAGGATGGATTAGGACCCACACAGACAGGAGAAAACACCTACACAATATTTACAACACAGACCTGTGAGTTCATGCAGTGGTTGGTACTCGAGGTTACGCTCAAGGCTGATCATTTATATCGTGGACTCCAGTGGAGGGAAAATGAGAAGCTCCTTATGAAAAGCTTCCCCAAAACAGAATTAAAGGGTTAAGAAATTTGGTGACACCAAAAAATCAAAAGAGAAGCAGAGCTGAAGCGAGTTCCAGAGCAGACTCTGTCTCGAGCACTGACTTTTTCATTTACTTTCTGTTTGGGAGCTGCAGAAATAAATTCTGCTCCTTCTGCACTTCAGCAACAACCAGAAGTGTCCATGCTTGCAGGAGGCAATTCCAAATCCCTTTGCACATCTTTAAAATGACTCAGGCACAAGATTAAACACAGCACTATTTAACTTGCACTTTTGCACAGAAAAACACCCCAAACCCCAAAATTCACCCAAATACAGCACAAGCCCCCAGGTCCTTCACATTGACTTGGCACCAACATCTCCATAGCTGAGATCCTAAACCATTTTGGCTACAGGGAGGCTGTCAAAGGTGGCACATACAGTGGAACATGCCACTGGCAAGGAGAACAGGCAGATAAATCCCATTCCACGGAATTCCAGAAGAGTTTGGGTTGGAAAAGGCCTTTAAAGGCCATCTAGCCCAACCCCCTGCAGCGAGCAGGGACATCTTCCACCGAAACAGGTTGTTCCACGTCTCATCCAACCTGGCCTTGAGTATTCCCAGGGATGGGGCATCGACTGGAATTGTTTTTGGACCCTTCCACTGCTCAGAGCAGGCAGTGACCCTTCCACAGCTCGGCTCTGGCACTTCAGCAACACCGGGTTTGAACTTCCCAAGCGGAGCCAAATCCCGGGATGGGGCCTGCTGAGAGTTTTGGGAAGGGCCTGGGAGCACCTACCTTTGCTTCTGGTGGATGGGCTGCTGCCTCATGGCCATGTACTGGGTGTCCCAGGCGGTTCAGCGGTGACTCCGGCTTCAGGCGGATCCCGTAGTAGTGATATTTGGAATTCCCCCTGGAAATACCAACTCTGTCAGTGGAAGGGAGATTGTGGCCCTGGTTTTTTGGACAATACACCCCATTTCTTGCAGCTGCCAAGCACTGTTTGAGTGGCTGAAAGGGATGAGCTAATGAGATGCCATCATCCCCTGGAAAATTTAAACCCACGTGTGGCCGAGTCCAGTGACATCCACACTTAAACCCAGCCAGGTTTCTTCCAAACAGGGAACTGGGGAAGAGAGGAGGGAAGTGCTACAATAAAAAGTGTTATTAAACAGAGTGACAGGAAGACCACAGGGGACACTTTGCTATTTGATTAGGGTTTAAGGATTTGTTTTTTCCATAAAAACAAGCATCCATCTTTATCCAGACTTGGATAAAACGAGCCTGACTGAATGGCCCACTATGAAAAGAAAAATGTCTTTCTGCTGCCAGCACTTCTGCAGCAACAGCACCAGGCTTTGATGTGGTTTTGTCCTTGGAGCTGCTCATTTTTGTAGGTTTTGTAAAAACTGAGAGCTTTCTCCAAGAACAAGGGGCTGGAATTCCTTCTGCTTTGCTGCTGTGGAGCTCCTTAGGAGGATGTGATTCCATCACATCAGAGAGAGATGTGTCAGCTGAAGTTTTTCCACTAAACTGGAGTTTTTCGGTCCCAGTGGGAGCGAGGACAGTTCTGCAGCCATGGACACATGGTGGCAGTGTGTCCAACTTGGCTTCAGCACATTTGTCACCAAAAATGGGTGAATTGAGTCCTCAGAGGGAGAGGAGACCAAGCCAGGGAAGCACCAGCAGCATCTGCAGAGCACAGAGTGGAGGCTTAAAATGCAACTGCTGTGTCACTAAAACTGGGACTGGAGGCGCCTTAAATCCAAGGATGCTTCCCCTTGGAAAATTAGAGAAATATAAGAGAGGAGTATTTATCAAATTGGGTTCTTTTTTTGGGGGGGAGAATTTGCTCTTTTCATGGGGTTGAATTGTTGGGTCTTTGTCACTGCACCAAAGGGTTTTACACACTCTCCATGTTCAGCCCTGTCCTAAGTGATTTAAGTGCCTGCAAATCAAATAAAAGCTGCCTTTAGAACCTAAAATTACAATGAGTAAGAAAATAATGGGGGTCAGCTCTTTCCTCAATACTTATTGAGGTTCACTGTCCCCTTCCCAGCCTGCACATTTCCAGCTTACAGTGGTTTTTTTTGCTCGCTTGTTTATTCTTTAATCCTTGATGGGATTAAAGAATTTCTCTCCTCTAAAGAAATTACTTCAGAGTAATTTCAGAGTTCTTGCACTTGACCCAATCTACAGAAACCCAAATGCTCCCCTGCTCTTCCTACAACTGCCACCTCACATTCCAGCTGTGGAGTGCCCTGGTTTTGTTGTCATTTAAAAGCTCAGATATCTATGCTTGAATTTTATCATAAAATCTTCAACAATCAGAGCAATGACTGTTTTATGGGCAGTACATTACCCACTTTTTAAATATTATAAGCTGGGATAAAGTGCACACTCAGCAGTGCAGATGCTCCCTTGAAGGACACGTCTGTAATTACAGGAGTTTATTTTTTTGTGTTACACTTTGCTTGTAACATCTTACAGATCTTTGATGGATTAGAAGAAAAAACCCTCTCCCAAGATTCAGCCTGATGCTTTGGGTGTTTCAGAAATAAACCATTTACAGCTTTGCACCTTGTCTGCATCAAAGCTGTGGGCACAGGGTCTGTCATGGGGGATCTTCACTGGACCCAAAGGGAGAAACGGCTTCACTGAGCCAGAACTTTGGGCTCTGCAGTGGGAATTGTGAGGATGAGTTACCTCATCTTTTTCAGACAATACAGAATCCCAGAATATCCTGAGCTGGAAGAGACCCACAAGGATCATTGAGGCCCTGCACAGACACCCCAACAACCCCAGCCTGGGCATCCCTGAGAGCGCTGTCCAAACGCTCCTGCAGCTCTGGCAGCCTCGGGGCCGGGCCCATTCCCTGGGGAGCCTGGGCAGTGCCCAGCAGCCTCGGGGGGAAGAGCCTTTCCCTGAGCTCCATACCCAGCCCTGACCCAGCTCCAGCTGTTCCCTGGGGTACCGGGATCCTCACGGGATGAGAAGCAGCTTAGCTTCAAATAAAACATTTTCCCACCGGCTCAGGGTCGGTTGTTTCCGCACGACCTCAGAAAAACAAAAAGATGCTCAGGAGGTTCTGAGTGCACGAGAGAAGCTGCAGGAGGGTTGTGTTTTGTTTATTTAACTGCAGATTCCCACCAACCTGGTGCCCAGGCGCCGAGTCCTCAGCCCCATGAAGACGGAGCGGATGAGTTTCCCGAAGGAGGCGGCGTTGACGGGGTCCAGTTTGTGCTCCTGGCAGTGCCGCAGGTAATGGTTGTACAGGGAGCTCCTGGGGAGGCTCACACCCTCCGCTGTCTCGTAGTTATCCAGCAGCCACTGCAGCTTCAGGCAGGGAAAAATAAAGAACATGCAAGTCTAAAGAGGGCTGGGATGTCAGGCAGGGTCAGCGCTTAAACATCCGTCAGGTTTAGGAGGTCAAGAGAACTGAGTAATTAATTTATACGAGTTAATTCACATCACTTATAATCGATATAATTTCATGTTACTTTATAGGATGGCAAAGGCACCCCCAGCCCAAACAAAACCACTGTCAGATTTTTCATTACAACCCAGTCCTGCTGCCACCTCAGTGTCCACCTCGGGTTCGGATGAATTCCTGCAGAGCCAAAATAAAGCCGTAAAAACTCGCATTTTCCAAGGAAAAGAGATCTTGAGATACTGCCTAAGAGGAATAAATTTTAGGGGAAGCAAATTGATGCAAAATCTTTATTAATTTGAAGATTGGCATGTCTGCAACGGCTCCCTTAACAATAAAATTAACGGTTGCCAAAGCAACCTTCAAAATCTGAGGGAATCCATCTACTTTGCAAAATTTACTGTCTGAACTTCTGACATGGCTGTTGATTAAAATTTGCAATTAATATAAATTATTTATACCTAGATAGTCTGAAAGGGCAGGTCCAGCACACGGTGTCAGCACAGGAATTCAAATGCAAAGCCTCCAATCTCCTTTAATTTGAGTAAATGAGTTCAGCATCAATAAAATGAGTGTTGTAATAAGTGAATTTTGGGAGGAGCTGGATGTACACATGGACTAATATCAACAGGGTTGGAAAGAGCCCTTCCATTGCCATGAGGAATGTCTGGGATTAACATTTTTCAGGCTTCCCTCTCACCCCAGACCTCCATCCCTGCACCAGGAGCAGCTGCATTCCCAGCAGATCAGGGCAAAACGCACTCGGGTTGTGGGTGCCAAATATCAGCCACAGCATCTCCATACAACTGCTAGTCCAAGCATGTACTGGAACTGAGCACGGCTTTAGTCTAGAAATCAGTGGGATTTGACAAAGCCCATGGATCTACACTCAAACCCTCTCCACTCCCACCCCAGTGTCCCTCCCTTTCCTCCCATTTTCTCCTGGTGACACTCCAGGGTCCCAATTCACCACAAGGCTGAGTTCTACACCAATAACTCTGTGAAAGACAACCTGAGCTGTGTGATGACATCTCTGGCACCTCATTCCTCTGAACTATTTTCAGTTTCTGTGTTTCATATCCCACTCTGCGCTCACAGAGGCTTTGCAGCACCCTCAGTGTGTGTTCTGTGGGTCTCCTTCACACATCCAAAATTAAACTGCTGCTACACGAAGTCAGCTGCATCCAAAACCGTGCAGTTAAAGCTCTGCAATTAAAACTATTTCATTCAGCCTGGAGAAGAGAAGGCTCCAGGGAGACCTTAGAGGACCTTCCAGTGCTAAAGGAGCTCCAAAAGAGCTGCAGAGGGACTGGGGACAAGGCATGGAGGGACAGGAGCCAGGGAATGGCTTCCCAGTGCCAGAGGGCAGGGCTGGATGGGATCTTGGGAAGGAATTGTTCCCTGGGAGGGTGGGGAGGCCCTGGAATGGAATTCCCAGAGCAGCTGTGGCTGCCCCTGGATCCCTGGGAAGTGTCCAAGGCCAGGTTGGACGAGGCTTGGAGCACCCTGTGGAAGGTGTCCCTGCCCATGGCAGGGGTGCAATGGGATGGGATTTAAGGTCCCTTCCAACCCCAGCCATTCCAGGATTCATGAGCTGGAGCTGATCCAAATCCAACCACAAATTCCCATGACTGGACCATCAGCTCTGGTGGCCTTTGGAGCAGAGCAGGGGCTGCCCCAGCTGGAAGAAAGAAAAACCTCCTGGCCCTTTTTCCCTCTCTCCTCCTTTTCATGGAGCCACTTGTCCTCCTCCCACCTTCCCGCAGTTCCACATCACCCAAGACACTCTTTGAGGTGATCTCCCACAGACAGAGATCATTCTGACCTCCAACCCCACAGGTCTAAGAGCTGGTGTTTATTAATGGTCCATAACGATCCTTCCTGCTCTCATCTGCAGCAGAGACATTCAGTTTTTAAGTTGTCCACATCTGTGTTAATGTTGGCCCATCCCCTACATTTAAAAAATTATTGCTTAAGATTCTTTCAAAAATTTAAACCATTAATTTTATTTATGCTATGGAAGATACTGAATGTGCATCAGCTATTTATCTCCTAAATCTTAAGCCTTAAGCCTTAAAAAAAATATAAAAGTCTCCTATTACTATGGAAAATTCAGATACAGATAAAATCCTCTCATTTAAATTTGATCCTGGGCTTTTTTATTCTAATCCCTGATATTTCTAGAAGCTTCCCTTCATCTCCCAGCTTCCTTTTCCTGCAAATGTCTTTTTATATTCCCTTAAACATTGCAGAGTTTCACAATATGAACTCCCACTATTGAATTAGAAATGTATTATGAAGCACACAGAAGAGCTTGAAACAAAGACCTGTCAGAATAGAAATAATTTCCCAAACATGATTTTTGCTCTTCCTGCACTACTAATAACAGACTGGGCACTTAAAACGAGAAAATTAAAGATTCTTTCCATTTGTATCCCTTTATCTGTTTGCTTTCTGAACGTTGCTCAGTTGTGACAATCAGATATTCCCTGGTTTATTTCTGTTTATGCCACGATCAGGTTCCAATAAAATCACTCTGCAGCCATATGCTGCTGTGTTTGTTATGGGCACTACAGGGGAACATTTAATTTTCATTTCTACCTTAACTTTATTTCTATCTGACTGTTTGGTTTCCTTTGAAAACAACTCTTGCTAGAAAAACCTCCTCCTTGTTCGATCCAAGGATGGAAAAAGCCATTCTTGGGGCTGGCTGAGAAAATAAAAACCTTTTTTCGAAGGTCCAGGTTTGGAGAAGTTTTCTTGTGGCCGTTTCTATGAAATATAAAAAAGAAACCATATGTGGTCATATTTAGGGTGTTTTTAGCTGGGACTGTGAGCAGCAGGTTCCTGAGTTTCCACTCCGTCGAGCTCAGAGTTAGGACAGAGCCATTCCCTCACAGGAAAGAATTCCAGTGGGGTTTTTTTGGGTTTGTTTTGTGGGTTTTTTGGTATTTCATTTTGCAGGCAATGAGGGAAAATTACATTTTCCCCCTGCTCCTACTCGTGCTGTGGATATCCCAGAGCCACAGGGCCTCAGGCACCCAACTCCTCCAACTTCAGGCACTCGTGTACATAAATTGGAGTTATTTTTCTCCGATTTCTTTGCACCATTTGCAAGTTCATATAACTGGCAAAGAAATAATCCTCTGACCCAGGGCCTCAGCCACTCTCTGCTGCAGTCACACACGGACATGATTTCATCAGAACCATCCCGTGTCACCGGGGATCAGCAGGAGCTTCACCTTCCCCACTGGATATTTCAAGTGCACTTCAACAACCTCTCAGGGAGTTTTGGAAGCCAAATTCAGTGACCAAGCTCCATTTCATATTGATTTTAGTTAAATTATGGGGAGAATTCCCTTTGGACTGAGATACCTTTATTTGTCCTCTTATTTTACTTTTTTTTTAAAACCCCAAAGATTCCTGGCACGAACCATCTGCTGATGGTAACAAAATAAACCCCACTGCCCCAAGGATTTGCACATTTCCAAAATGCCAAATTTAAAAGGAGGGACAGAAGACAACAAAGAACTTTTCAACCTTAAGACTCAGAGCAATTAAGCCACAACTCAGTGCAATTAGCATCATCTCCCCATTTTCTCTTGCTTTTGTCAAGCTGGAATTTGCTTTCAGCCTTGACAAATTGCAGTCACCTGCTGCTTCCCTCTCTGCTCCTCCAGCACAAGCCTGACAATCCTGTGTGCCAGCCATGGGGAATTTGGGATGGGTAATGCTCTCCCTGGTGTTGTGGTTTTGCTCTTTGCCATGAAGAGGTGGGAACTGGAACACCCTGGAGAGCAGAAACCTTTCTGCCACAGCACTGGTGGTCACTGGGATGTCCCACACCCGCACTGGGAGCCAGCTCTGGCCATCTGCAGTCTCCAGGTGGTGGCTGCTCCATCCCTGGAACATCCAAGACTGGGCTGGACAGAGCTCTGAGCACCCTGGTCTGGTAGAAGGTGTCCCTGGCCATGGCAGGAGGTTGGAATTAAATGAGCTTTAAAGTCCTTTCCAACCCAAACCATCCTGGTCCAGCTTCCTACTCAAATCAGGCCTCACTTCCATGGGGCTCAGGTCCCTCACTCCAGCCCAATCCTCACTCAGATGAGTCCTAAGAACCTCCCCACGCAGAGGCTGCAGAGCCTCCCTGGGCACTGGAGCTCCTCCAGCTCTGGAACTGCCTGATCTGGCTCCCCAGCGTGCTGTGTTCCCTTCAGGCACTGCCCATGCCTCCGGTTATTCCACAGACACCTCCCCATGCCCTGGCAAGGCTGAGCAGGGACGCTGGGGGTCCATGGGACAGCGAGGACCCCGTAGGGCTCCTCAGCTCAGGCTCTGTGCTGGAGGGAATGACCCACCCAGCTCTGGAGCTGCCCAGGACCAGCACCTTGTGCCTGGAGCAGCACCTTCCGAGGGACCAGCTGAGGGTGGATGTGTCACATGTGCTCAGGAGTTTGTTTGCTCCAGAGTTTGTAAGAGCATTTAAACCTAATGCCAAGCTATGAACCATGACCCAGAAGCAGGGACATCAAGTTCTGCACTTCCAGCCTGCAAGACAAGGGTGGGGAAGGTGTGATCAGGGGCTGGATCAGGCCCCAGCTCCATCCTGCACAGCCTGTGGGCAGTGAAATCTCTTTGCTACCTTTTGCTTTCCTTCCTCTGCCTTTTTCCTGATTTTTTTCAAACACTGTCCTGGATGAACAAGAAAAATCCTGCAGAGCAACACAATCCTCGTGCAGCACTTCAGGAGTGTGAGCCTGGCACAGCCTGGGGTGGGAGGGATGCAGGGAGATGCTCAGAACAGGAATTGCCTGATCCTGCAGGTTTGTGTTCCCCCAACTACAACCAGAAACCTTCACTCTCCACCAGCTGAAATAAGGATTGAGCTCCCTCAGGAGCCCTGGCCTGGAGTTTGAAATCAGCTGAGGAGAATCAGACTGGTTCAAAGTTCCTTTTGTTGTCTCAGGCTATTTATCTACGGTGAAGAAGCCAAAGATTTTTTAATTTGGTTTGGTTCTTTTTTTTGCAGGACCTAAGAATGCCAACAAACCAGCCCACAAACACAGAGGAAATCCATTAGAATAAAGAAGCACCACTTTGTGCACTGGGATTTATGGGTGCAGGACATGCTTGGGCTTAATCCAAACACAGGGAAGCCAAGGCAAATCCAAGGACTCCAACATGACCTGGATCAACCCAAATCTCACCCAAGCATGTGCTCACCCCTCAGTGTTCCTGCACGGGAACCACAAACCGGGATGCAAAGGCCCAGCAGAACAGTGGGAATATCACACAAAGCAGGGAAATCGTTGGCAGAGCACGGAGAGAGAGGGCCAGCACATGGATTCAGCACAGCACTGTGACAGCAATGGGCTTCCTGAGGCACAGAGACAGGGAAAAAAGGCATTCACAGGCTTTGGGTCCGTGCTGCCTGAGGGGAATCTGTCACAATTCACGCCGAGTCGTGGCTGCGGATTTACAAGTCATTTTCCAGCCATTTTTCAGCTGCAGTGAAAGGAAAAGAACTTCCTCAAATGTGTTTATCTAATTGCCAGCAATTTCCATTGCAAGGCAGATGAAATAAATAAACACAGGGTAGAGGCAGCTAACAGACTGCAGAGCACCTCAGCAGCAAACATTATCATCGTGGCACGATTTTCCTTGGGAATGGGCTGTTTTGGGCAGCACAGCTCAATCACAGGCTGCTTTTGAGTGACTGTTAAATACACCAAAGGGCTACAAATAATTCTCCTATCAAAGCAGGGGAAAAGGTTGTAAATTCTGATTGTAACTTACATGGCTGTTGAGCAAACTGCTTTTGTGTGATGTAATCCCTTCATTTTTTTGTAGGTTTTCAATCGCCATTTCAAGCTAAAGAAAAATGTGCACAGGAGAGAGAGAGAGAAAAAAAAAAAAAAGGAAAAAGAAAGGAAATCAGATAGTTAGCAACAGCCAGGATTATTGTTTCTTTATTAATATTTGAATGATTAATGCTTTATATGAACAAGCTTGTGGAAAAGAGGCAAACAGATGAGCACAGTCGGCGTGGATGGAGCTGCAGAGGTGTTACTGGGACATGCAAATGGACACACA
>NW_008240034.1:330488-344434 GCF_000691975.1 Corvus brachyrhynchos | reverse complement strand
TCCGCCGTAGAGCAAACCATTTCCAGACAGATCCACTGCAGAGGGTCAGAGATTGGCTGCAGAGCTGTACCCAGGCTTCTCAAGGAGAGCTGGCAGTGATGACTTGGTTATTGTCACCTCTTCAGATTTTGTCAAAAAACCCCTAAAAAACTAAATAAAATTGGGGTGCAAGGAGAGTGCATGAACTGGTATGGATAAGGGCTCTCTGATGCTGAGAACTGCAGAGGGAAGAAGGGAGGAGCCAGGTCTCAGTTGGGTGAGCTCTCCCCCAGAAACCAGGGTGGAACATTTGATGCTACCTGTGCTCGTTTCTACTGATCTCAGAGGAGCCAAGGCGAGGCCTTTTGGCCCCTGAGGAGCCCCCTCACTCCCAGTCTGGTTCCTGTTCCACCTTCAGCCCACCTGTGGCTGCTGCCTTGTGCCTCAACCCTCTCCTGAACCCTTCTTGTCTTCTCTTTTCTGCTATTGGGGCAGAATCTGTGAAACTCCTTAGCAGATGGCTGCTGGTCCCAGAACTCCAGCGCTCCTCTTCAAGCTTTTTGCAAGAAAAAAATCCCCAAACCCCAAAAACCCCATATAAGGGACTGCCAGGAGCAGAACCTCCTGTTTCTCAAACTGCGTTATCTGTGCCCTGTGGGTGCAGGCAGGACAAGGCAGCAGCACACAGAACCTGCAGCCAGCAGCTCTCCTGCCTCTGTCCTCATTTGACACCTCTGTGGGCACAGGCACAAAGCATCTGCAGATGATCTGTCCATGGCCTCCTTCCCACATTCACAGCCTGCACTGACTCACCCCACGGTGGAGATTAAGGCTGAGATAAACCCAGCCCTTGACAGACCCAGGCTCTGTCACAGAAGGATGCAGGGGGCAGAGCAGAACAGATCAGACCCAGCTGCTGAAGTGACATCCACCAACCACAGCCACCGTGCCACATCCTGGTGTGAAGGTGACACTCCACCTCCAGCACAAGTCCCTTGGTTTCCAGCCCAAAGTGGAACCACTGTGGCACTTCTCGAGGGGTTATCACCGAGCTCAGTCTCAGACTAGTGGGGTTTCTGAGAACACTGCCTCACACCGTGATGGACCACGAGGAACCAAAGCCCAAGTGCTGACACAGCCTTCAGGAAATGAGTCAGAGTTAGAGGGAGACCCAATTTCCTTCCTCTGCTCGGGGGCTGCTTGAGCAACAGCTCTGAGGCAAGCACAGAAATGCTGCCTGGCCTTTTGCTGTTGGCAGGTGTCCCATCCAAAAGGACACCTTGCATCTGCAATGAAAAATATTACAGGGAAAAGACTAAAAGCTCTTCAGCAGCCCTGCAGGAAGGTGAAGAGCTCTGAGGACCCACTTATAGGAGGTCTCAAGGATTTCCTCTCTTGGTCCAGACTAATTTAGGTGAAGATTAACAGTGCTGTGCTGGCACAGATACTGAGTGAGGCTGTTCCCTGTGCTGCTCCAGCCCATCTGATGGAGCAGAACGTTGTTATTCCAGCAGATAGGGAAGGTTTCTTAAGAAGGTTTCTCTAAGTATTTGAAGATTTTTCTTTGTGGACACACAGACTTCACCAAATGTCTCTCAACCTCCTGAGGCAGCTCATGTGCCACTGCTAATCCTGAAGCACTCCCTTGTTTCCACTCTCCTCTGGAGGTGCCCTCCTCGCTCTCCAAGTCTCTTCCTCAAGCCCTCAACACCTCCAATCCCTCTCCTTCCCCACTGCCCAGCCCTCTCATTGCTGACCACTCTGATGTCCATCCCCAGGGCCATGTGCAAACACTTTGGCTTCCCTGGCTCCATCTGCACGAGCTCTGCTTTCCTTTCCTCCCACAAAGCTCCCAACCCTGCCCCACCATGTTTTGCCATGACTACCTGAGCCCCTCTGGCCTCTTTAACACCAGCCTTTCCCAGTCTCTGGTTAGGCTGGACTTTAACAGAAAATAATGTTCCTGCCCATGGATTTGATTCAGTCCCTGCTCTCCTGAAGCTGCCCATCCTTCCTTGTGGGTGTCTGGAGAAGCTGTGGCTGCCCCATCCCTGGAATGCTCAAGGCCAGGTTGGACAGAGCTTGGAGCAGCGTGGGATAGTGGAAGGTGTCCCTGCCCATGGCAGGGGGTGGAATGGGATGAGCTTTAAGGTCCCAAACCAAATGATTCCATGATTATGTGAAATCCCAAGCAGTCAAGGCTCTGCTCTATCCCCTCCGACTCCGGTCTGCGCTGGAAGGACTGAAAGCCACACACAGACACAGACACAGCCCTGCACTGCCTGCCAGGCTCTTTTCCACTCTCTTCAGCCCTTCCTCAGCTATTTTGTGTTAAAATACCTTCACAGAGTTCATTCCTACAAGCAAAAGGGTGAATTCATCTCTGATGCATTTTCATAAAGGTCGCTTTCTAAATTTTTTTTTTTTCCTGAACAGCCTTATCTCATGTGATAACCACAAACTAAATCTGTTCATGGGACATTTCTACTGACACGTTTTCTACTTGGGCTTTTATATTGTGCTCATCACCATGGAAATTACAAAAACCCCAAACAACAAAAAAACCTCCCCAAAAATCCCAGAGTAAAGTTGTGCAGCTTTGTGAGACGCAGTCCCCACACAGGTGATGCTTCCAAACAATAACTTTGAGCAAAAATCAAATGGTCCAGTGCTAATTTTTAACTTTGAACAGTTAAAATACATACACACACACACAGTTCTCACCCAAGAAAAGGACCCCAGCATCTGTCATTTTCTCTTGCATCCAAACTAAGGACTTTTCCCCTATGCCTACCCAAGGCAGAGCACATTTACCACAGGATCAAAGCAACCTTTCAAGGCACAAAGATTCAGAAAACATAAAGTCTATATTCTAAAACTCAGTGGGAGAAGAAAGCACAACTTAACAGGCCAGATTTACAAGAGTTCTCAGTAGCAACAGCTCCTGTTTTTCTCCCTGGTGATGCTGCTCACATTTTAAATTCTGGCTACATGCCCTGAATTACACCTACATTTGTATTTATATTTATATTTGAATGTACAAACACACAGAAGTCTGCAGAGGAAGGTGAGCAGTGTCCCAGGAAATGAGCTCCAACCACTCCTGGCAGCTCCTAAGGGCTGGGAGATTCCCAAATGAAAGCCCTGGTGCTTCTCACTGCAAAAAGGCTGTTCTGGGTGAAGAGCTGTGAGCCCTCAGTCCCACACAGCTGCACAGCTTCCAGCACCTGCCACCTCGGCTGGCAGCGGGAGGGACACGATTTAAAGAAATTGGAACTTTAAACCGTTTCTGTTTGATCAGTATCACCCCTAAAAGACATTTTCTAAACATATGGCAAGGACAGAATACACAATGGTGTAGGAGATATACACACAAAGAGTTTTTGATCACTGTGCACTTGGCATGATCAGCTTGACGTAAGTTATGTGCTAATTATCCACTGGGTTAATGAAGGATTTTTCAGGTCTCTTCATAACTGAAGATATATTTCAATATTTTGGCTTAGCATGTGTGAGATGTTTGACTTACTAGAAAACATAAATAGAGACAAATCTTTAAAAGCCAAAATATTTTGCTTGGGGTGGGGGGAAAAACCCAAACCAAACCCCCAGAGAATCTTCTCTAATGCTGCATAATTTCAGTGATCTGCTGAGTGAGAGGGACAGTCCAAACACCAATTGAAAAGATAAGTGTAGTACACCAGTGTCTATTCTCTCCCCTGCTCTCATGGCATGGGACAGACATATACAGCGATAATGACAGGTCAGTTTTATTTTCTGAAGGCTTTTCAGTTCCCTTTGGAATCATTCCTGGCCCCCGAGCTGCGGTGCCTGCAGGGCTACATACCGTTGCTGGAGAGGAGCGTGAGGTGTGTGACAGAGAATGTCTAGAGTTCTCCAGCCCCCCATGAATGAGATAGGCTCCCGAGCCGGAGAGGATCTGACTTCCCCCAATGTCCATGGTGATGCCCACCATGTTGTGAGAGGGAATGGCTGTAGGAGAGGATGCCGCTGTAGTCACCTGAGCTCCACCTCCTCCCTGCGCTTCGAAATAGGGCGCGGCGCTGGCGGGAGCGTAAATCTGCGCCTCGCTGCTGTAGGAGTAGGCGGCTCGTCTGTGCAGGGGACAAAAGGGGACATGGAGAGGAGCTGGCAGAGGGAATCCCATGTTCAATGGTTTCTGAAAGCTGGACAAGTGTCAGAAAACCCCCTGTGGTGTTGGTGGGGTTTGCTCTGTTGGAATGGGACCCTGAGCTGGGATTAACCGGCCCCGCAGCACAAGCTCACGGCGAGGGCAGAGCCTGGAGCTCTTGTAGGGAACTGGGGTGAGGAAGGCCAAAAGGAGGCCCAAAATGGGGCATGGCAGACAGGAGGAAGAGGGAATTCTAAGGGTAGAGAGGCCCTGGCACAGCTGTGGCTGCCCCGTCCCTGGAAGTGTCCAAGGCCAGGTTGGATGAGGCTTGGAGCAGCCCAGGATAGTGGAAGGTGTTGGGGAGTTGGAAGGAGATGGGCTTTAAGGTCCTTTCCAACCCAGACCATTCTGGGATTCCTTGATTCTCTAAAATCCTACAACGCCCCTTTTTCCCTCTAGAAGTTCCTCTCCTAAAGCTGCCCACATCACCACACAGCCTGCTGGGCACAGGGGAACACCAGGCACTTTCATGTAGCAGGATTCCCTGGAGAACAGTCCCTCCATGAGGACAACACCCCCAAGGCTGGAATCCAGCTGAAACCACCCTCACACCCCACAGAACACCTGAAACAGCCCCTCCTCCTCCTCCTCCTTCCATCGTGGGACAGGGGAGGAAGGAGCCTGGGGGGAGGGAAGGGCTGGGAGGTGGGAGGGGAACATCTCTGAGAGACTCTTACATGGTTCCATTGGTATAAACAGCTTCTCCTCCTTCCACATACTGCACCTGGGCTGGGTAAACGTGCTGCACAGACTGCACCTGCAACAGGCAGCAAGAACTCAGGGATTGCTCAGGAACTTCAGGATAAACTGCACAACTCCAACCTTACCTTGACATTTAAGCTTTCTTTTTAAAAGAAAAAGGAAAAAAAAAACCAAACCAAAAACATTCTCTCCCCCCGCGCCCCCCCCCCGCTCCATGCCTAGGAATCCCAAAGGAGGTTTTTCTTTTCAAAGGTCAAATTAAAATAGATAAATAAGTGGTTGTTCCATGAGCAGTGGAAACAATGGAGCTGGGTTTCCCCTGGACACGTGTCTCAGGGCTGACTAATAGGGGTGAGCTCATGCTGCAGCCTTTCCTTCAGAGGGGAGCCTGGCAGTGTCCAGCTGAACCCCAGCCCCCTTGTTCTTTGCCCTGGGAGGGATGGAGTTGCCCTCTGTCAATTATTTTTTCCCCCTGAAACAGAGCAACCAAATAAAAAAATCACTAAAGGAAGAAAAATTAGGAGGGTCAGACTCGCTGTCCACATGGGACAGCACCACATATCCCTGGTTCCTTAGGAAACAAGCCCTGGAAAAGGCAAAGTTCAAATAAATAAAAACACTTGCACGGCTCTCTGGCACCAAACCTTTCTCTGGAGCCACGTGAGTCAGTAAATTTGTTTGTGTAATTAACTTCACCTCTAAAAAAACCTTTACCAAAGGAGACTGCTGTTAATTTAACTTTGATTTAATAAATGCTTTCAAATGGCAGTTGAAAGCATCCATCAAATCTTCAGATGTATGAATCCATCAAATCTTCAAATACATGAAAGACAACTACTACAGCAAAGGCTCTTCCTAAACTTCAAATATCTTGAGAGTTTCTTTTGTCATCAGTCTAAGAAAGGAGGAGAGAACTGGAGAAAGTGATCCCAGGTCTCTGACTGCCCATAAATCTTTAATTAAGATTTTTCTAGATCTGGCACAGTTCCAAAAGCCGTGTGGGACGTGGGGACCTGCTGATGCAGGGGTCCCTGCATGGTGTCTCTCCCCAGAGGGTTCATTACCTGTTGTGGAACCTGCTGGACTCTGGGAACGGAGATTTGCTGCATCTGCGCCCCTTTGGGAGCGGAGCCTGTGGCTTGGACCAAAACCCTCTGCAAGAAGGACATACAGGAACAGACACTTAAATTCAGTCCATGACACAGGTGAGCCAGGTGTTCTCTAACAAAATTCCACGGATAACTTGTCTCTGACAGCAGCAGCAGCAGTGGCACCCTGGAATTAGTGTCCCTGTGGTCCCCACCCTCACAGGGGGGTGCATCAGCCTGAACTCAGCCCCCTGAACTTGGGCAAAGCTGCACCCAAAATTTCTGACAGGAACCATCTTTAAACCTCCACGAAAGGAAACAGCAGTTCATTGGTAAGTTCAGCCACAGCTAAACAAGAATCTCTCCTCACACATCCACGTTTGGCTCCAAAGTTCCTTCTCTTAGAGCTGCTAAACCCAACCACACTCTGCCTCCTGCAACAAGAAATCCCACCAAGCTTCCACCAGCACCAAAGCTCAGGTGGTTCTGCAGCTCCCTGCAGAGCCACCGAGGGCACAGGAACGTTTGATGGTGGTGGCTCTGTCACATCCATCATCCCTGTGTTACACTCCATGTTCAGTGTGAGGTTGTCAACACATCTCAAGAGTGCTCAGCACCTTCAGATCCAGCAAAACAAACGTGGGGGTGTGGTGGATGGAAAGAAAGGATTCAGAGGGAACAGAGACAAACACCTCCATGGCCTTTTAAACCTTCTCCAAGGAGACACATCCTCTGTGGTTGGAGGCTTTAAAAACATCCAGGAGATTGGGCCACAGGACAAAGAGCCAGAAAACAATCCCACAGGATTCTTAGGAGCAACCTTGATAATTACTGGCTACCTTATACATGGATATTTATGATTTTTAGCCCTCCCAACATGCCTTTGTAACAACCAGAAATCCTGTCCTAGCAGAATGACAGGTTTATGACAACTGCCCAGACTTCCAGAAACCTGCTCCATCTCCAGGGCCCAGGCCGCATTCCCTGGAGATCCTGCAGTGAGGACACCTACGCTTATGTCAGCCATCACCTGGCCCGTTTTCCCTCCAGAAGGGGCTGTCACCAGAGCAGGATGGGGACATCACCAGCCCTTTTTGAAGTCAGGCCTTGGCAGTGCCACCTACATCAAAGACTCTTTCCTTTCTCCTACTTTTTCTCTCATTCTCTGGCATTGCTTTTGCCAAATGGCACATCCCTGGCACAGCTGCCCAGCTCAGCTCCTCACTGCCTGTCCCGGTGCTCTCCTGTTACCTTCCAACCAAAAGAAGGAATCATCCCCAACCTGTAAGGTGAGGCCATCCTGCTCAAACAGCCTCTGCCCACACTGAAAGGGACACCAGTGCTCAACAACCCCGAGGGCTTCAGCCTCACACCATTCCTTATACCAGCAGTTCATTCCCAGTATTTTCTTTGTCCTGCTGGTGAGAAGGGAAGGCTCTGGATGCTCCTCCTCTTCAGCAGTCTTCCACTATGCCCCGGATTTTCCTTAATCCACAGAGTTCCTCTCGATGCTCCACATCCCAATGGCAGCACAGGCAAAGGCTGGATGGGTGATTTCATAATCCAAAAGTTTTCCAACCTTTGTTCACAGCCAAATCCACGCTACTGATCCTTGGGACACCTGGCACTGCTGCCCAGTGCTGTCCCCATCACTGCAACACCAGCAAGGAATGCTCTCCATGGATGGGAAGGCTGGGAGGCGACAGCAGCGCTCCGGATCACCCGATGGGAATGTCCATGGCTCCTGCAGAGTGGAATATTCCTCCCAACTCACAATCTTTAATTGTTCCTTTTCATCAGCATCCAATGGCAGCTGCTGCTGCTCACTTGGGAGTTGGAGAAGGATGTAGCTGAGTTACACCCACCCATCCTCTCATCCCTCCAGCTTCCTGCGAGAGAAATTTCTTTTGAAAGTTCCCCAAACGGCATAAAAAGGAACAAAAAGGAACCAGTTTCACTTAATCCTTCCCGTTTTGCACTGGGTGGTTCCCGTTCATCGCTTGAAGCCACCTCTTGTGTCCTGTTGGGCCTCCCCAATGCAGCATATCCATGGATATTAATCACAAATCCCCCCTTCAAATTAAAATGTTGGGATCCACCTACTGAAGGAAGAGACCATGGAATCATGGAAAGGTTTGGATTGAAAGGGACCTTAAAGCCCATCCCATTCCACCTCCTGCCATGGGCAGGGACACCTTCCACTGTCCCAGGCTGCTCCAAGCCCCAATGTCCAGCCTGGCCTTGGGCACTGCCAGGGATCCAGGGGCAGCCCCAGCTGCTCTGGGCACCCTGGGCCAGGGCCTGCCCACCCTCCCAGGGAACAATTCCTGCCCAATCTCCCATCCAGCCCTGCCCTCTGGCACTGGGAAGCCATTCCCTGGCTCCTGGCCCTCCATGCCTTGTCCCCAGTCCCTCTGCAGCTCTCCTGGAGCCCCTTTAGGCCCTGCAAGGGGCTCGGAGCTCTCCCTGGAGCCTTCTCCTCTCCAGGTGAGCACCCCCAGCTCTCCCAGCCTGGCTCCAGAGCAGAGGGGCTCCAGCCCCTGGACCATCTCCGTGGCCTCCTCTGGACTCTCTCCAACAGGTCCATGTCCTTCTTGAGCTGAGGACCCAAACCTGGCGCCAGCAGTGCAGGGGGAGGTCAGGAGGGCAGAGCAGAGGGGGGAATCCCCTCCCTGACCTGCTGGCCACTCCTCTCTGGATGCAGCACATGGCTCCTCCACCCTCTCCTGCACCAGCTCTGCCCTCACCTGTTCCCATGACCTCGGTACCTGGCAGGGCTGTTCCATCTTCCCCTGCTTTTACTGACACACCAAACTATGACAACAGGAAATCAATCCGAAGCACACACCCAGCTGGCACGAAGTGACTCCCCTGGGGACCAAAATTAAACCCCAAACCCCACATTTGAAAGCTTGCAGGTGGATGGGGAGGGCTCAAACCCATAGGGCCTTTATCAACACCAAGTCCAGCAACAGGTCGTCCCCACTATCTCAACGAGCTGATTAAAAATCCTCTCCCCACTATCAAAACCCGGGATGAAAATACATCTGCCAGGGAAAACAGGGCTCTTCTCCATGGAAACAGCATCCCCAGCTGTGCATACGTTACCTGCTGAGACGCTGGCACTGGCTGCACCACCGGCGCCTGGGCTGAGGCCGACGTGTGAAGCGCCACGGAAGCTGCTGAGTCTGATCCACCCTCGGGACTCTGCATGCTCACTGCTGGGGACAGCACAGGGACATCAGGCAGGGCAGCACAGCACAGCCACACACCCCCAGCCCTTTGAACCGGGGGCAAAATCCCAGTGGAAGATCCAGAGGGAAGCGCTGGGAAGGGAGGCAGCTCCCGTCCTACACACGGGACTCGTTTTAGTCCTGGAGCTAATTTTAATGCAGAATTATATTAAGGAAAAAGAAAGTTGCACAATTGTTTCACGGAGAGGAGAGGGAAGGAACAGAAAATGCACTTCTAAATTTAACCGAAAAGTGGCGTTGGAAAATTATTGTGTCACAGTGAGCATCACACATGATCAGGAAGAGTAAAGACATATTTTTAAAATAAAGCTTTCTCCCCCTCTGCCTTATCACGTTTAACTACTGCAAAAAAGCTTTTAATCAAACCTCAGCCCGTGCCTGGAGTTTAGCTAAGATCTCACTGGGAAAGTGGGGGTGGCCAGCTTGGGTTTCTAACCACAAATAATCAAGGATGAAGAGCAGAAGAGCAGCGATTCACCAGTATTTTAGAAACCCCAAAGCAGCATCTCCACCCTCCCATCCCTGCCCTTGCCCCAAAATCCCACCAAGGTCCCCAGACAGCCACAGCATCGCCCTCCACTGCCACACAACCCTACAGAGCTGGTGGTGCCCTTGGCATCCTCAAATCCCTGTGGCCCAGCACTCCCTCCTGGCACTGTCCCAGCCTGTGTCCATCCCTGGAGACACCAAGGGATGCTCAGAAGGGGCTTCCCAACAGCACAAAATGGCATTTTGGTTTCTTTTTGGGGTGGGGGAGCCTTTTTTCCTCAGTTTCTTGTGAAACTTCCCGCTTAATAAACTATTTTAGGAGGGTTTCTGCTGTCACTTCAAAATCAAAAGATTAAAAACAACCAGATTTTGGGCAGTGTCATTTCTGCTTTCTCGGCCTCGCTGCTGAGCCTCCAAACAACATTATGATGTCTTTGTTTTATTTGCCTTCTCCTGCCAATATCTAAACTTTTCACTCAACTTTGTGCAAGTTAAGAGGCAAAAGGAAAAATGAGAAACTGAGGGACACTGGACCCTGCTCTCTGTGCTCAAAAGAAATGCAAGGATGGTGTGAAGGTACAGAGTTTATCTGTTTATCCCTTCAGCCACTGACAAAAAACCCCAAATATTAAGATTCTCCACGAATCAGGTTTTTAAGGGCTTTTTTCCCCCAATATCCATACTCCCATTAGCAAATCACAATTACTCTCCCAACCTTCCCAAAACCCCAGAGCTTACAAACAATTCTCTCTCTCCCATCATTTTTCTCACACCTGGGAGAAAGAGTAGACAGAGAACCCACAGACTCACAGCTACCAGATGAATCCAACAAGCCAGAAACAAGGGAAATTAAATCAATATTTACTCCTGTGTCCCCCACCAGGCCCCCTGAGCTGCCCTCAGCACCCCCATTGCCACAGCTCTGCTATATAAAGGCAGCACCTGCCTCTCCCCATCACTGCCTCCACCTGGGTTTTAGCCAAAACCTCCCCACGAGAAGATTCCAGTTGCAACAGTGCCGTGGGATCAGGGAAATAATAATTCTCCCAGTAAAGGAGGGAAACGGCCCCAAATTATTTGCAATTAAACACTCGGCAAGAGCTGCTGGGTTTGGGATGCTCAGGTGGAGATGCTCGGGCAGGAGAGGGGGGCACTTTCAGCACATCTGCTTCCCTAACTTTTCCAGAAGTGTTTATTGTCTCTCCCTTGTGCCCAAGGCCATGGGCTGCAGCTTTCCAGGGTTTTCTGAGTGTGAAATGCAGCGTGCTGAGGTTACAGAAGAAAGGTGGGTGAGTTGACAAAGATATTTTAATCTTCTGTCAGTGGTTCTTGGGTCAGCTCTTGGCATTTTAGGTCTACAAAAGGTCTCTTTTTAAGTGTAGTTATAACCAGAAAAGAACACTTAGAAACGATGGAGGAGTTGGACTTTGGTGATCCCTGTGGGTCCCTTCCAACCCAGAATATTCCATGATTCTACCATTCAAATCACCAACGACTCATCTTTGCTGCTACATTTTGTCTCCTGCTTTCCCTCAGTGACCAGAAGAGAGCAGAGAGACGTGGGCAGGGCAGAAGGTGAATTGTCTGCTGCCAAAATAAATCCCCAGTGTGATTTTCAGGTTTGTTCCACGAGGCAGTGATGACAACCACGCCAGACACAAAGGCTCCGAGGAAATCTGCAGATGGCACTTCCAGACAAGGTAGACAGACAGAGAAGTCCTGGACTGCCAAGCCACATGTACAGGACTTGTTATTATTTTATTTATCAGTGCAACATCCTGGAGAAAGAATCATTCACTTCTCATTAAAGCCATCCTGCGCTTCCTGAGAATTGGATTCAGATCTGTGTGTGCCATCTGCTATCGTTAATTTGCGCTGATGGAAAGCTGACAGCACACACAGAATTCCTGCGCTCCCAGAAACCAGCACAAGGTGCTGCAGAGCTCTGCTGATGCCCTGGGAACACGGCTGCCAAGCGAGCTGGCACCTGGGCCAAGGCTCCAGAGGGTGGAGAAAGCATTGGCTTCCAAGGAGGAGAGGAAATGTGGCACCCAAAGTCTTGCTCATTCGTCTTCACCTGATCCCAGAATGGTTTGGGTTGGAAGAGACCTTAAACCTCATCCCACTGCCCCCCCTGCCATGGGCAAGGACACCTCCCACTATCCCAGGTTAGGCTCAGGGCCACAGAAAGACTTTTTGGGGCTTCCAGGGATGTCTCTGCTGCAGATGAGAGCAGGAAGGATCGTTATGGACCATTAATAAACACCAGCTCTTAGACCTGTGGGGTTGGAGGTCAGAATGATCTCTGTCTGTGGGAGATCACCTCAAAGAGTGTCTTGGGTGATGTGGAACTGCGGGAAGGTGGGAGGAGGACAAGTGGCTCCATGAAAAGGAGGAGAGAGGGAAAAAGGGCCAGGAGGTTTTTCTTTCTTCCAGCTGGGGCAGCCCCTGCTCTGCTCCAAAGGCCACCAGAGCTGATGGTCCAGTCATGGGAACTTGTGGTTGGATTTGGATCAGCTCCAGCTCATGAATCCTGGAATGGTTGGGGTTGGAAGGGACCTTAAATCCCATCCCATTGCACCCCTGCCATGGGCAGGGACACCTTCCACAGGGTGCTCCAAGCCCTGTCCAACCTGGCCTTGGACACTTCCCAGGGATCCAGGGGCAGTTCCCGTCTCAAACTCCCCAGCAGTCCCAGGGTAAGGAACACCCCTGGAGCTCCCTCAGCCTCGTGCAGCTCTTTGGCAGCTCTGCCACATCCCTGAAGCAAATGCCCATGGAAGGACTCCCTGCTCTCCTCCCATCCCACTTTTCACCTCCCACAGGGGAGGCACTTTTACAGTGTTCTTGATCGTCTTCTTAGCAGAAACTCACTGGCTCAAAAGCCAGCCCTCCTGCTTCCCAAAGATCTACGGTTTGCTTCTTCCTCTTAGATCTGGCCTAAGACAGACAGGTTTATCCCACCTGTAGCTCTCTCACAGAAGGGACTGACAGAAGCCATTAAAAGGCGTCTGGTGGTCTCTGACAGCCTGGCAGCCCCTGGTACTGGGGAGTTTGCAAACTGAGAAGTTAATTAATAATCAACAAAGCTGCTGGTGGGTCACAGAGAGGATCAGCAGCATCCCCAGTTGATGTTCTCAGTTCCAGGGATCCTTACCAGGTGAAAAAGAGGAAAAAAAGTCAGTTATTGTGGAGATATGAGCAGATGGCCCTGACCATGCAAAAGGAATAAAATCATGGGGAGAATCCCAGAATGGTTTAGGTTGGAAGGGACCTTAAAGCTCATCTTGTTCGAATCCCCTGCCACGGGCAGGGACACCTCCCACTGTCCCAGGCTGCTCCAAGCCCCAATGTCCAGCCTGGCCTTGGGCACTGCCAGGGATCCAGGGGCAGCCCCAGCTGCTCTGGGCACCCTGTGCCAGGGCCTGCCCACCCTCCCAGGGAACAATTCCTTTCTAATTTCTAATTTCTAATCTAAGTCTGCCCTCCTTCACCTTAAAGCCATTCCCCTTGTCCTGTCACTGCATGGCCTTGTAAAAAGTCCCTCTCCAGCTCTTTCACAGGTACCTTTTGGACACTAAAAAGCTGCTACAAGGTCTCCTTACAGTGGATTTGTTCAGCACATTGGCATTTCAGGGAGAGACAAGTTTACAGCCCTGGTTGCTCAACGTGGCCGGTGATGTCACACGGGGCCACCAGGGCCCTGGAAGGCATCACAGACATCTGGATTCCAGGTTGCATCATCACTGAATGAATCAGGCAGATAACAAGGCTGCAGCCGCTGGAAACCTTCTGTTTACACACAGCTATCCCGGTATCCAAGCAAACAGCAGGGACAGGAAAGGAAATTCAAGAAAAAAAACCCCTAATAACTTCTGGGGGTTACTTCTGGTTCTGCCGCCAGCTCGCTCTGTGACCTTGAACAGGATGCTTCCCTTTCCCCATGCTTCAATTTTCCCACTCCTAAAAAAGCCACAAATACTCCCCTAGGCAAGGTATTTTTCAAGCACTGGTCTCTGAGGGCTGTCAGAGGCTGAATGCCTTTCAGAAAGACAAGGAGTACCAGCACAAGCCTCGAGGGCTGATAAAAACTCGGCTTGTCACTGTTTCATTCACAAGGCACCGTTGCCTCCATGTAAATGGCCTTGCCTTTGTTAATCTCTCCTGCCTAAAGCAGCTCCAAAACGCTGGGAAAACAGAGATAAGAGGATAGGAGGAGAATATTTCAAAATATTCTCTACG
>NW_008240034.1:323999-330477 GCF_000691975.1 Corvus brachyrhynchos | reverse complement strand
TGTGAGGGGGGTGTGGCTGGCGGGAAAGGAGGAGGCAGCAGGGGGAGATCACAGGGTGACTCCTTCAAGTGATGGAGCAGCATCCCCTGCACCCCAAAAGAGTTTGGGGAAGGAGGGGGCTGATGCCAGAGCTGGCCCTGAGTGCTCTCTCTGTGCTGCAGCCCACGGGCTCTGACATCCAGGAGATGGATTTTTCCACAGAATGCTCCTGAACCCTCAAACACAAACATTTTGGAGCTGAACGTGAAGCCCTCAAACGTAAAAGGAGTTCTGGTGATCAGAGGCAGAGCAGGGCTCAGGGAAATGTTTGGTTTATCTGTCTTTGGTGATCTGGTCCTCGCTCTGCAGCACATCTGGCAGCAGCAGCATCCATCCCAGGCAGCTCCAAACTCCAAATTAAGGGGATTTTAGTCCCTGCCTTCCTCAGGCCCTGGGTCGCTTCTGCTGTAACTGTGGCCACACTGGTTTTTGTTTTTATTCTAGGAGAAAAAATCATCACTGGACACGGATATAACTCCCTCTCCACCTTATTTTTGTTTTTTAAGAGCAGGTCACATAAATCAGAGGTGGGATTGGCATGGCCTTGGTTCTCATGGGGTATTCAGGTCTTGTGTTTACATATCTTTATTTCTTGAAGGTGAAAATGTAAAACCTACGAGCTACCCTGCAGCAGCAGCCAAGCCAGATAATCATGGAATATGGAACGGTTTGGGTTGGGAGGAACCTTAAATCCCATCCCATTCCACCCTGTTCCATGGGCAGGGACACCTTCCACTGTCCCAGGCTGCTCCCAGCCCCAATGTCCAGCCTGGCCTTGGGCACTGCCAGGGATCCAGGGGCAGCCCCAGCTGCTCTGGGCACCCTGTGCCAGGGCCTGCCCACCCTCACAGGGAGGAATTTCCTCTCTACAGAATCATACATTTCTATTAGTGCTGCTTTCAAAACATTAAAATTGTTGCTGTTCCAGTGAATCACTTGCTCATTTGAAGACAAAACAAATCATGAACTATTTTATTTAATTTGCTTTTCAAAGCTTACTTGGTTGGTCATCCTTTGATCTTATTTAAACTTTTCAAATTCCTTTATTACATCCTTTTATTTCTGTCAGGACATTTGAAATAGAATATAATACTGGGATACGAATGAGGAAAAGGAAAATATCCTCAGTGAGTTTTTTGTTAGTTTTAAGAACAATCAGTTATTCGACTTCTGGGACAAAGTTTTTTACAGCTACTTATATTTAAGCTTCCCAGTAAACCTTGGTGGGTGTTATTACCTCCATGGGTAAGAAATCCACTGCCCCTGTCCTTGCCATTCATAAATGGGCTTAACAACTTCATCTCAAAGGGGATTTTAAATATGGGGCATAAAAATCCGACAGAAAAATGACTGCCTTGAAGTACAGGAAACATTAAATCAGATTTTTGATGCCTGAAGGATGTATTTATAGAATCATTTCAGTTGGAAAAGACCTTTAAGATCATCGAGTCCAACCACCACCACTGCCAAGTCCACCACTAAACTTCATGGCTTTTATTCCAAATTAAGACCTAAAGGCGGGGAAAAGTTTATTTTTCCAGGTGAAGCTGCTCTAATGATGCTGGGCTTTTTATTTCTGGTGTTCTTCACATGCCAACAGCCTTGGCTCTCCAGGTAAACTCAGGCTTCCTGAATTTGTAATCAGCACCTGCACAGGTTGTCAGACACTTCCCGTCGTGAGAATTGAGAATAAATCTGCAGCTAAAATCTCTACAGACATGGGAGAGAGACCAGCTCGGTGACAGCAAGATTTGTATTTATTGGACTTGATTTTAGAGGTCTTTTCCAACCTTAAAAATTCCATGGTACAGCTAAAAGAGTTGCAGGAAACCTGGAGCTGGATGGGATTGCCAATGGTATTTTATCCAGGAGAATTCACCTTAAATTAATACAGCAGATAACCTTTGTTCATCGTTAATATTATCAGGAATTAATGAGATTTAGTGCAGCCAACAGCCTCAGCTGGCACAGTTTGTGCTCCACGTTTTCCTTCTGTCGAACGGATCTCAGGCTGACCAGGGGGTGAATTACCCAGGGAATCTCATCCAATCCCATTTCCATATGCAAGTCCATGATGCAGCTATGAATTTTTAATAGAAATCTCCGGATATCTGTTATTTTACTGAAAATAATGGGAAGGCTGCAGTTTCACTAAAAAAAAATTGAACTATTTCTCATTCGCAACAGTGACCTGCAAGGATCAAAATTTGAAATCCAGGTTTTTCCTTGGTTTTTGGTTGATTCTGTGCAATTTTTGCCTGCTTTGAAGGGAAGGCTTACATTTAAAAATAGTTGTTTGGTTTATTGGAACTTTTATTCAGGTTTAGTCGGCTTGGAGCTTAGATAAATGGGAAAACCAGAGGAGCAATAACGGAATGCAGGAGAAATAAAAATGCTATTTAACCATCATGTTCTAGATGGGCTCTAAATGGCATTTTCTCCCCTGACTGCAGAAAAAGGAACCAGAGAATTTACATTTAATGGTTTCACTACTGAGAATTCTCAACACTCTCAAAACAGGCTGAAAATAATAAAAGCAATGCAAGGAATGGCTGATTCTGATTATTTTCTAGCAGCTGCAAGTATCCATCTACTTCATCCACCACACTCTAGGTCACAGTTATTTTACTAAAGAAAACTTTCTTAAATATTTTCCATTTCATTCAACATTTCTGGCTCAGTCTTGATGTAATAACTTGCCCTGAAAAGGCATTGGTTGTGTTTGAAGCAGGGCACAGAAAGGAAGTGTTTCATTCTTTGGAAGAAGGAACTGGTTTATTTGATGTGAATGAAAATGGATTGAGTGACTTCTCCCTCCTTTGAGGCAAATATTTGTGTTAAACCCAGCCTGGCTCCTGCCTCACACACATCCTTCATCCCCACTGCTCGTGTCTCCAAAGCATGAGACCTCCAAGGAGTAACAGACGTTCCCCTGAAATTCCAATCAGGAAAATACCAATTTAATGTTTTCCATCGCCCAAAAAAGCTCCCAAGGTGGAGGAGCACAGGAGCAGGACACAGCTCCCAACCAAGACCTTGGGGTGCCCCCATCTGTGCATCCTCTTTGGAAAAACATGATTCCAGCTCCCTCAGCTGGGAAATCAAAAGAAACTCTTCGCTTTTGATGGTTGAGCCAAGGAGAGCCTGCTGTGCCCAGCATTCCCCTTTAGGAGTGATCTTTTCCTCAGACCACACAGGGGTGCTGAGAGAACAAAGCTCCCACCTCGGCTGTGAGCAGTGGGTGCAGCTCAAAGCCCTTGGGAGCCTGGGTGTTCAGCACCTGAACTCAATCCCTGTCCACGGTGTTGTACAGCTGCCAATCGTGATATTCCCTTGGCTCGGGGGAGCGACTGGGGACAGCAGTGCCTGGGATCTGAACTGCTCTGAAAGCCCTGGAAGATGAGCTGCTACTCTGGATCTTGGAGGGAGCCAGGAAATCTCACAGAATCCTGGAATGGTTTGGGTGGGAAGGGACCTTAAAGCTCACCCCAATCCCACCCCCTGCCATGGGCAGGGACACCTCCCACTGTCCCCGGCTGCTCCAAGCCCCCACGGCCACCCTCTGGGCACCCTGTGCCAGGGCCTGCCCACCCTCCCAGGGAACAATTCCTGCCCAATATCCCATCCAGCCCTGCCCTCTGGCACTAGGACACTATTCCCCTTGCCCTGTCACTCCAGTCCCTGACAAAGAGCCCCTCTCCAGTTTCCTTGCCAGCCCCTTCAGACCCTGGAAGGACAGGGGAGCAGGTTAAGACCAGACAGAGCCTTGGCTCATCAAAACCAGAACCCCCATCCCACGCCAAGGTGACACCGAGCCATCCCACAGAGCCTGGGACAGGGCAGGACGGTGCCTGGCATCCCCACAGCGCAGCAACCCCCAGGTACTGTCCCATGCCAAGGATGGAGCACCATCCACCCCTCACAGCCCATGGGGAGAGGCTTGGGCCACCTCTGACAGACAGGACATGTCCTTGTCTCCTCACAGCTGAACTCCAGGCTGGTGGGAGTGGCACCTGAACCAGCTCACCCACAGTGTCCTGAACCACGTGTGGTCAGCTTCACCCTTTCCACGAGTGCTGTAAGTGGAGGGGGTGGAAGTGGGAAGCAAACATACCAAGGAACTTGAAGCGAAGCTTTCTGCAGAGACTCCTCATTACACCGCTTCAAAATGTTATAGACAAGAGAAGGCACCAGACCCTGCCACTGATTAGGTTAAATTAATTTAAAACAGAAGCAAACACTGCTTGTCTATGAGCTCCAGTTACCTGGAAACACAGATAAACCCAAAACACACTTTTCAAGGGCAGCAGGAACTATAGCTGGGCTTGGGGTTTTTTTTTCAGAAACCTGGTCCTCATGGAAAAATACAAATTTGGAAATGGCTTTTATTAGCAAGTTAATAATATACTGAAATACAAATATACACTCCTTCTTTAATTAGATTTCACAGAATTAAGTCAAGTAATATCTATATACACACATAGCTGTTGTGTAACGGCTGTTCACTAATCTCTGCTGTTTCTTTAAAAGTAACTTTGAGGACAGAAAAGAGCCAGGAATGGATCTGTGCTGGCCCTGTAATTTGGAGTTTCCTTAAGAGCCAGACGAGATTGAAGAGCAGAAGCCACAATAGTTTAGGGGTTCCTTGCAAAGTCTAAACCCCACGTGCAGGAATCTCAGATGTGAACAGGGGCAAAGTATTGTTGGGAACATCCTTCCCATACAAAAACCCGTCCTGTTTTCTTTTGGGTTAATAACAGGAACATTCTCCAAGCATCAAAAGCCAGGATTGGATTCCTTCAGGTCTGGGAGTGTCCCTGTTCCTGCCCTGCTGCTCTTCACCCTCAGGACCCAACAGAGAATCATGGAACACAGAATATCCTGAGCTGGAAGGGACCCTCAGGGATCATCAGTGCAGCCCCTGGCCCTGCACAGACACCCCAACAACCCCAGCCTGGGCATCCCTGAGAGCGCTGTCCAAACGCTCCTGCAGCTCTGGCAGCCTCGGGGCCGGGCCCATTCCCTGGGGAGCCTGGGCAGTGCCCAGCAGCCTCGGGGGGAAGAACCTTTCCCTGAGCTCCATGCCCAGCCCTGACCCAGCTCCAGCCGTTCCCTGGGGTTCTCACAGACTCACCCGCAACACTCCCAGCTGTTTATTGCTAAGAAAAGTCCAAGAGATTACAGATTTTCACAACCCTATCAACAAGTGGAACTCCTGATTTCTTCCCTATGAACTACCTAAACGTTGACTTCGGAAAAGTTTTGCTACCATGATGGCAAATGTTAGCCAAGAAACAACGTCAGGGTATCTGCTGAGCAGTGAGGAAGCTGTCACATTTGGAATGAGGAATTAAAAGTCACACTCCAGTTCTCTCCCTGTCTGGGCTGTAACACACACACTGATGCTGCCAGGGGGAAACAAGCACAAACTCTGGGCTGGAATTTATTGTTTCCCCATATTTTTAATATGTGCATTGTAAGGGTTTCACAGGGCTGTGATGCAACAGAGGAAATAGAATCCCAGAATGGTTTGGATTGGAAGGATCTTAAAGCCCATCCAGAGCCACCCCCTGCCATGGGCAGGGCCACCTTCCACTGTGCCAGGGCGCTCCAAGCCCCGTCCAACCTGGCCTTGGGCACTGCCAGGGATCCAGGGGCAGCCACAGCTGCTCTGGGAATTCCATTCCAGGGCCTCCCCACCCTCCCAGGGTGGATTTCCTTCCCAGTATCCCATCCAGCCCTGCCCTCTGGCACTGGGAAGCCATTCCCTGTGTCCTGTCCCTCCAGACCCTTGTGAGAAAACAGTCTCTAGGAAAAATCTGGCACAAAAGCATTTCAAAGGTTCCTTTCCAGGACACATTTAAAAGTTTCCATCATCAGCCAAACCAGAGTCTCTGGTTCCTTGTCCCCTGCAGTCCGTGGCTCAGCTAGTGCCCACTCCCAGGACAATCCCAGCTACCTGGGCACAGCTAATCCTCCTCTGGCTGAATTGGGCTCCTTTTGGAACAAGGAACTGCAAACCTTGGTGCTGCTTTTTATAGCTTGTCCTATGGCTTTTATAGCTTGTCTGACATCAGAGAACTATGGAATATGTCACTTACTTGAAATCAATTCCAAGAGATCAGCTTAATTCACACCTGTAGTTCAGCAGCCCTCATTTTTAACTTGCTTACACTAAACAACCCCTTCAGTGGCCTTAACACCAAGCAGCCTTTTGAGGATTTCAGTGTGCAGCAGGAGAATTGCTGCAGTATTCCATGAGGATTGGCTTCAGTATTCCATGAGGATTGGCTTCAGTATTCCGTGGGGATTGGCTGCTGTATTCTGTGGAGTTTGGCTGCAGAATTCCATGGAGAATTGCTGCAGAATTCCATGGAGTTTGGGTGCAGTATTCCATGGAGTTTGGCTGCAGTATTCCATGGGGAGTGGCTGCAGTGTG
>NW_008240034.1:317927-323962 GCF_000691975.1 Corvus brachyrhynchos | reverse complement strand
CGGCAGTATCCCGTGGAGATGGGGGGCGGCAGCAGCAGCTGTTTGCAGCCAGCACAGCAGAACCGCTGCCAGCACAGCCCAGGGTGTTGCTATTTATTTACACAGCAGCACTCAGGAGCGCTGTGGTGCCTCACAAAGGGAAGCAGAAGCAACAAACACGAACTGGGGCTGTTTGGAGGGGAGATGACTTTGTCTCAGATTTTACAGCATCAGTGGAGTCAGGGCTCCAAACCTCCAGAAGATCCCACTGTGGGATGAACCATGGGATGAACTGGGGGTTTGTACTTTGGGAGGCAGAAGAGGAAGAGGAAAAGGAGGAAAAAGAGAAGGAAGAGGAGGAGGTTCCAGGTTGTCTCAGCTCAGCACAACACAGGGAGCATTGCTCTGACCAGCAACTGGTGCTACTGGGGAGGAACCACCACAAAAGTCTGAGCTCTGCTCCTGCACTCCACAGAAAATGGAGTCAGGGAGAAGAGACCTGGAGAAGGACTTTAGAAAAGGGCCTGGAGGGACAGGACACAGGGAATGGCTTCAAACTGCCAGAGGGCAGGGTTAGATGGGATATTGGGCAGAATTCTTCCCTGTGAGGGGGGGAGGGGCTGGGATGGAATTCCCAGAGCAGCTGTGGCTGCCCCTGGATCTCTGGAAGTGTCCAAGCACAGGGCTTGGAGTGCCCTGGGATAGTGGGAGGTGTCCCTGCCCATGGCAGGGGGTGGCGCTGGATGGGCTTTAAAGACCTTTCCAGCCCAAACCATTCCATGATTCTGAGATCTCCAGCCACTCCTCAGTCACACAGGGGGGCCCAAAATCAAACTCAGAGCAGTTCTTCAGCCATTCCATTGCTGTGTCCAGTGCACATCTCAGCAAGTACAGGGACATCAGCAGTTGCTTCCCCACCACTGCACTGCTCCAGTGAGCAGGGAGAAGAAGCTGGGATTTTTCTGTGGGAATTTAAGGTTCATAAAGCTGCTGGGGACTGGCACTGCAGATTCCAGGACTGAACAAGACCCCAGATAGAAGGTAGAAACTATCCAGAGACAGGCAATTCTCCCTGGAGAGGCAAACAGAAACCTGCTGTCCTAGAAATGAGGTTTGGGAATATGGATTTGAATATTCTGTGCTCGGAGAACGGCACTGGTGGATTTCTTGGTGAGGACAGCAGTAAGACAAACTGTATCCTACAGGAATGGGAGGAGATAAAGGCTTCCAACAGCTCCCACTGTCCCAAAGAAAGAGAATTGACTGCTACAGAACTGGAATTAACCAAGTGAGATCGTTTATCCGGGCAATAAATTCCTGTGGGCAGCGTCTCTGGCCTGGAGAACGAGTGGGTGGCTCTGTGACGGGCAGCTCGCCCCAGTGACCTTTCTGTCTCTGGTCTGGCTGGACAGGGCTTCCAACGACACCCAAAACCCACCTCATTTCACCATCCCCACCACGGGGACGGGTCAGTCCAGAGCCTCCTGACGGATCAGGACGAGCGGGGAAGATTCAAAACCCTTTTGAACCATAAATGGGGGGGGGAAGCGTCTTCGCTGCTAATTCCGAGACCCCTCCGAGCGCTTTTGGAGGGGAGGCTCCCAAATCCCTCCGGCGGGCGAGGAAGCCGCGGATGGCGGGGAGGACGTGGGGGGGAGGCTGTGGGGCCGCGATGTTTGGGGAGCAACAGCGGTTGCCAGGGGTGACGCGGTCCCCTCCCGGTCCCCTCCCGGTCCCCTCCCGTGGCCCAGCGCGTTGCCGGGCGACGCCGGGAGCGTTTCCCAAACCAAACATCCCCATCCCGCTCCCGCCTCACTAAATATGTCAGCGGGTATTTTCAGGAGCCCGGGGAAGGCAGGACGGACAAATAACGCCTTTGCCATGGTAACTGCGAAGGAGGGGTGGGGGGAAGGGCCCGCGGGCGCCGCGGCGGCTTTGTTTTGGTTTGGTTTGATTTTATTTAATTGTTATTTCAGAATAAACGGATTAGCGGGCTGGGGAAGCGCTCTTCAAAGCAGATGCTCAGGAGAGAAATCTTTTTGTTTGGTTGGGTTTTTTTTTTTAAAAAATAATATGAAGGAGTTAAGCTTTTTGGAGGTGGGAGTAAACGACTCCCGGTGTTTGCGCAGCCCATGGCCAGAGGCACCCCCAAACACACACCTCAGCAAGTTCTCTTCCAACTTATTTCTTTTCTTTTCCCCACCTATTTGTAGATCCCTCGAAGTTTTCCAGCAGAATTTAGATCCCCTTCGAGCAGGGTTTAGCTCACTTAAACCAGGTTTGCTTTTCTTGGTGGTGTCTGTGAGCCCAGGGAAAGGCAGCCTGGCTGGGAGATGAGCTTTTGGGAGAGAGCGTGTGTGTGGTTTTGGAGTGTCCTCGGGTTTGATGAAGAGGAGAAATTAATCAAAAGGATGTTTTCTTCCAGTGCCATGAACATGGAAAGCTAATTTAAATTCTCCGCATCGATTTTTTTACATTAGAATTTGAGGCAATTAATCACAAGCAAAAATGTAGAGACACTTGGAGGATTTTAAGGGACAGCTTGCTCTGGGGAAATAAAGAATAGAGAAAAGCTTTTGTTGGGCTGGTGGAAACATCATTGTCCTGGGTGCCGTGGTCTGATCGAACACATAAAAGTTCTGCTGTGCTTGCTGATCATCACTGAGGCCACAGACTGCTGCCACAGGTTCCCAGATTCAAGAGGAGCAGATCTGGGGCAGAATTTGTCTCTCCAACTTTGCAGTCAGAGCTTAGGCTGTGGCATCACTTCAGTTCACCTTGGCAGCGATCAATAAAAGCTCATCACTGGTGGTTTCCAGGTGTGGCTGCTGTCAGTGCTTCCTTGGGTGTTTCTCCAGGTGTTTTTCTGCTGATCATAGAATCACTAAGTTGGGAAAAGGCCTCCAGGATAAAGCCCAGCCTTTGAAGGAACACACAGTCCCCCAGGGCACTGCACAAGCTTGGACTGAGGCAGTCATTTCTCTGAGGCACATAAAAAGCTGGAATCACTCATCCACTGGATGAAAAATAAAAATCACAATCCTGGGCACGTTTTAAATAAAGTCTCCCAAAATTTTGGTTCTTTGTTTAAAGATTTTTTTCCCCCTCAACTATTGCTGACCCAACCCCCAAACTACTCCTTGGTCTTACAGCATTTATCTCCCTTTCAGGGGAACTGCCCCACATGAGAAGAGTAAACCCAGAAGTATTTTGAAGGAGGCAAATAATCTCTGGAGATGTTCAGAGCAGCATTTGACAGAGAGCAGCTCCTTATGGAAGACAGGTGAGAGCCTTTGGCAACTTAAAGATGACAACTGGAAATTAAAAAGTCATAATTTGAAGAATTTCCCTGGCAAAGGGACAACACAGACAGCACCTCCAGCTCTCTGAGGTGATCCGAGAGCATTTACACTCATTAATGAAAAAGTCAATCAAACCAAGCTCATTCAACCCTTGCCCACTGCTTTAAGGCCAGCCTCAGCACTGAAGCCTCCAAACTGTGTGAAAATGGTTAAAAGGTGCTTTAGCACTGCGACATTTGGCCAAGTAAAGCACCTCAAAAGAGAATTCTGGTCACAACAGCAGAAGCAGCAAAGGTGGATGTGACCAACCTCCTGCCAGCTCTGGTCTCACTCAAAGCCCAGCCTGTAAAACCAGCCCAAACTCCCTGTCTGACCCTCTTGCTCCTTCCACCAGAATTCCTACAGGGATATCTTTGCTGGCACTGACCCAAGAGCCATCAGCTCCTCTCAGAGTGTAAAAGAGCCCAGCTGCCCTCAAAGACCCGCTATATTTATTCCAAATTAAGTCCAAGATGCTTCTCACTTCATTCTTTTCTCCTAAGTGCCCTTTTCCCTGCTTTAATATGCTAAAAATTACTGCTGGGATGAGGAAAACGCATTAAAATTGAGAGTTCACACCTCTCAAGTGTGGATGGCAGCGGAGGTTTTAGGATTCCAGTTGCTGGAGTCCTGTAACTCCCACAAGTGCCTGACAGGGAAAAGGGTTTCCAGCTTTCCAACTTTTACTGGAAAAAAAGTCAAGAGAAGAACACGATTTCAGAAAATCACTATTTAAACTGTCAGCCTTCCTTATTTTTATCTCCTAGTGGGTTCTAACCCAACCTTATACTTTGGGGAATTTCTGGTCTCGTGGGGGAAGGAGTTTATTTGCACTCACAGAGTAGCTCAAACCCCCTTCCTTTTTTTTTTTTTTTTTCCCCAAAGTTTCTTTCTACTTTTGCTTTTCAGAGATGAAATGAACTTCTTGCAGGAAGGAGAGCAAGGCAAGGAGTGTTAAGTGTGACTGCAGGAGCTATTTCCAGTCTCTACAGCATTTACTGAGCAGTATATTGAAGAGGCCATGAAATGCTAATGATCTCCAGACTGCCAGAGATACAGTCCTAAATAGAAGGAAAAAATCTCTTTGAGATTTTTTTTTTTTTTTGCCTATTCCATCTCCAAAAAAACCACACAAAACTTTTAACACCTCCCTTTGGCTAAAACTCTCCAAGTTACACTTGAAAAAAAAAAAAAAAAAAACGAAAAGGAAAAACAGATGGGGGTGGGGGAGTGGATAGAGATGATCCACAGAGCTAAAATATCCATTAGTGGTAAATTCCACCATCTCCTCCCCCCCCCCAAAAAAAAAAAAAAACTGGGCTGCATGGGTCAGATTCCACCCGCAGACCAAGGAACCAGCTCCAAACACATTCACTCAGCCCTTTTTATTCTCTTGCTTGTCTAAGTGGCTGCTAGGCAACCCCAGCAGCATCGCTGCTCATATGCATTAAGTATTAACTATTATTTCATTCCTTTCCCCCTTTCCACAAAAAGGCAGCAGCCTCAATTCCTGGCAGATAATTCTTTTCCCAAAAGGGAATGCTGGCTGGGAATGGAGCTGTGTAAGGGGTGAATATTCCCAGTTTAGTTCCAGGATGGGATGCATCCACCACCCTGCATTACCCACCTGGTGCTCTCCTTAGGGGATGAAAAACTCATTTTTGGTACACCAGGAGATGCAGCTGCTCCGAGCTGAGCTCTGGAGGGAATTGCAGCGCTGCCCACACAGGGAGCCAAAACTCCTGGTGTCAGTTTGGTGAAGCAGCAAACACCCCCACTGCTCCAGCCCTTGTGTCCCTCTGGAGGTGGGGATTCTCCTGTGGGAATAAGCCCTGGTTTTGCCAGAGCTGGACAGCAGGAAGGATGCTGCTGCCCTGCCCAAGGCAGGATTTGAGATACAATTCAAGGATTTCTGCTCCCTTCTCTCTGAGAGTCCGTTCTAGGAGCAGCATCCTCATCCCTGCCAGAGGCAACTCTTCCAGCCATTCCAGGGGCTGTTTCGCCTGAAGAAATAAACATCAAAATTGGGATGGGACAGAAGAAAGCAGAAGCTGGTGGTGTTTAGAAATGGCTGGGATATTTCAGCTCAGCAAAGAAATTCAGTGACGTACCAAGCTCCCCTCAGCCTCATCCCAAACTTTGGTGATGCTCCTGTACCCAGAGCCATTACCAGGACAATCCTTTACAACAGAGGAGGAAGGTGCTGCTCAGTACAACAAAACCTCAGGAAAATGAATTTTTCACCTGCAGGAAGACTCCAAGAAGCGGCAGAGGGGAGGCTGCTGACAGGCAGAGCCCTGCACGATTCCAGCCCAGTGACATTTCTGAGTAATTACAAACCCTTACGATCCATTATAATGTTAATTTACAGGCCAGTTGTTGTGGAGAAGTGTGATTAGACAGTTGTGTAGCTACGATTCGGAATGGAAGGAATGCTAAGAATGCCTCCACTTCGAACTGAACTGAGCAGCAGCGGGAAGAGCAGGAGCTGGAGCAGAGAGGAGCATCCCACAGGCACCTCCAGAGCCTGGACAGGAGCACAGGCACAGGGCAGGTCCTGCTAGCAGAAGGTTCAGATATCAGACCTGCAGGAGGCTCCAGAAGAACTGCCAAGCAATGGAAATGTTCACAGAATCCCAGGATGGTTTGGGTGGGAAAGGACCTTAAAGCCCATCCAGTGCCACCCCTGCCATGGGCAGGGACACCTCCCACTGT
>NW_008240034.1:316618-317888 GCF_000691975.1 Corvus brachyrhynchos | reverse complement strand
GGACCTTAAAGCCCATCCAGTGCCACCCCTGCCATGGGCAGGGACACCTTCCACTGTCCCAGGCTGCTCCAAGCCCCAATGTCCAGCCTGGCCTTGGGCACTGCCAGGGATCCAGGGGCAGCCCCAGCTGCTCTGGGCACCCTGTGCCAGGGCCTCACTGCCCTGACAGGGAGGAACTCCTTCCCAGTATCTTTTGTGTGATATCTTCACACTCCATGTATGTGAGGGACAGGGTCCCACCTGGGTCCCACCTCGCACCTTCCAAACAAAGAAATGAGTATTGGCCTCAGCTGGGAGCATCCTATTGATTTATGTCACCAGCCCAATTCAGGAGTCCAGGCCAAGTGTTTTCTTCAATGCAGGCCAACCAGAAAATGTTTGGTTTTCAAATTATGAGACATTTCCTGATATTGGTTAGGGCTCCACTCCTAACCAGTATCAGTTGAGGATAACAAAATCTTTCAAAAAGGTTTTAAAGGATGGCAAAACCTTTTTAAAAGGTTAAAAACCTGAAACAAATCTCTTTATACACAATGCCTGCCCATTTCACAAGGAAGAGAAGCAAAAATTGTCATTTTAATTTTTTTTTTAACACTAATGTCACAGCACATTTGGAACCAGAATCAGGCATAATTTCATTTCCGCAACCTACCCATTAAAAGGGCTGCCAGATTTGATATAAATTTTCCTCTACAAAACAAATTGATTAAATGCAGACTGAACTGGAGTCCCTAAAGCTTTGTAACAGCAAACTTCAGGCAGCAGTTTTGTAATTTGCAGGTGGAAATACATCAGAACATTCATTTTCAGCCTCATACAAGCACCTCGTTACTCTGCAAAGTAATATTTTTAAGCTATGAATAGTATCTAAATTATTCAGGGATGGAAAAAACAAATCCATCTCCTCTGGAAAGGAAAGCCACCAGCTGCTGAGAGCAGAGCAACTCTTCTCCTAAGGCCAAATAATCAGCAATGCAAATACCAGTGGAGAAGTGCAGCACCACGAGCAAAGAGAAAGGTTTTCTAGGAATACTCTTGTGGGGAAAAAGGGGTTTGTAACAGAGCATCATTTAGGCTGGAAAAGACCTCCCAGACCATCGAGTCCGAGACTGATCCCCACCTTGTCCCCAGCCCAGAGCACTGAGTGCCATGTCCAGGTGTGGACATCTCCAGGGCTGGGGACTCCAAACCTCCCTGGGCAGCCCCTTCCAATGTTTAATCACCCTTCCAGGGAAGGAATTCCTCCTGATGTCCAGGCTGAAAGGGTTCA
>NW_008240034.1:302130-316601 GCF_000691975.1 Corvus brachyrhynchos | reverse complement strand
AGCAGCTCCTAAAGGAGAAGAAAAGGCAGAGGGAGAAGGAATCTCCTCAGCATCGTCGGAGGTTCTGACACAGCCAGGCTGGGACACCTGGAACTGCTTTTTTTCCACAGATATTTCAAGTACCAGTCTCCTGCCTCACTTGTTTGCTCAGGGAGAGTTTAAACGGGGACAGAGGGGTCTCTCCTGTGCCACTCCATCCCCCAAAGCCGTGCCCTTGAGTTTATCTCACCGCCACGGCCTGCACGGGCTCAGGCCCTGTCAGTAAAAGTTGCCCAGATTTAATTCTCTGAGCACATGAAGGAGATGGCAGCACTGGGGGAGGAACCAGGGCTCTTCTGCCAGTTTCACAGAACTCTCTTGGCCACCCAGATGTTTGCAAATTCCCACAAGGAGCCTAATTGCCAGTGCAAGGATTAACTCAATTCGTTTTTGTTACAAGGCCAGCCTCCCTCCCAGCCACACCACAGCTGACTTCAAAGACTTTTGTACCAAAGCTCAAGAAGCAGGAGCAGATCTTTTCTTTCTGGAACACCAAAGGAGGCAGGAGGATGTTGTCCATGCTGGAGCTCCTGGATATCTGTGTCTCCAGGAGCAGCAGCTGAATATTGCTGGGTTTAAGCACCTCCCAGACTTGCCTGAGGCGTCGACCCGTTCTGGATTTTGCAAAATCACAGTGCAAGGAACACCGAACCAGCAGCAGCAGCTTTCCCCCCTTACTCTGCTGCAAAGAATATTGAAGATCTGTCATCACATGAAGCAGAGGGAGAGCAGTGTGAGGCACTGAGAGCCAAGACCCTGTTCTGTGTGGGCTGGGAAACTTTCAAAGGATTTTTTTCCATAGGAGAGATTGCAGGGAAGGCTTGATCAACTCACCTCAAGCTGATTCTCCTGCCTGAGCTGCACAGTTTCAAAAGGATCAGAGGAATCAGGCAGCATTCAGTCCTTCCACTGTGCTAGGGATTCACTCTGTTTTCCTTTTAAAATGATGAGTTGTTTGATTATCAACCCATTACTGCTCTCTTAACTTTCCTCTGTGACTGAAGTGCACAAACCTGTATTTTAAAAGATACAACCTAACACTAATCTCACATTCCATAGGGTAAATCCCCTCTGGAGCATTCTTCCCAAACAGACAAAGAAGGAAAAAAGTCCTGTAGGAAGGGGAGAGAGGACAGGTTGCAGAGCATGAAACTCGACTTCATTCTGTTATTGAGGTATTGGGATTGGGGTTTCTACAACATCCACACTCAACCCTTCCCTCCTCCCTGACTCACAGGTCTCTGATGGGCCATGAGCTGGAGGTATTTATGAGCCAAACGTGTTCCAACAGCTCAAAGCATTTTAGGAAAAGCTTCCAGCAGCTCTGGAGAGCCTCAGACCAGCAGGTAGCCAGGAAAGACTACAGTGCTGCCAATTTTAACAGCAGAATGATTTGTTCTCTTAAAAAACTTAACCTTTCATTGGCTCCTTTATTTACCAAGGAGAGATTTGGGTGGGGAATAGAGGGAAGAGTCTCTTCTGTGCAGCCAGATGGAATTCCAAATCCAGTTAGTTTGGGCAGGGAGCTAAGGGGAAGATGTCAAAATATGTTTTCCATTAACGTAACAGCGGAAAACACGAGTGCTTTCAAATTCTATATACAAACAATTACTGCTCTGCTACCAGAACCTGTGCCAATAGGAGGGATTTTATCACCATAGTTAGTTTAAACCAACAGCAACAGAGTTGTAAGTCAGAAATATGGTATTTTATTCTGAAATATTTGCTTGGGGTGCTACTTAACATCAGACTTCAGTCAAAATAAGCTTTAGTGAATGATATGTTAAATGATCCCATCTGCCTGTTTCAAAGGCAAAAAAACCAAGTAGATTTTGTTAATCCTGAATTTCCAGTTCAACCTTCCAAAAGAGAAGGGACATTTTCTGCTCTTTTTCACCATGTGGTGCTAAAGTGAACGGGGTTGGTGGTACAGGGCAGAGGAGTCCGGCAATCAAGACATTAACAGCAAATTTTAACAATCAGTAGGACATTGATTTTTTTTTAGTGGACAAGTTTTACTTTGCAGATGGAAGGGAGTAAAAAAGAGAGCACCATCATCTTCCCTGCATCTGCACTCAGGTGCTCTTGCAGAAAGCACTCCAGGAGGAATAATGCTCCTTATTCTGCTCTCACAGCTGAGGGGGTTTTGTCTCTCACAATCAGTTTGTGCCAGAAGGGTTGGGTGACTCCCTCCAGGAGTGACACAAAGGTACAGAGGGAGGCTGGGATGACACAATTCAGGAAATGGACTCAAAGGAGCAAGGGTGAGCAGTTTATAGTTCACAGGAGGTGGTGATGCCTCTAGGAAAGAGGCAGTAACAGCTGTGGAGGGAGAGAGGGGGAGAGAGGGGAACGGGGAAGGGGGAAAAGAAGGGAAGGAAAGGGAAGGGAAGGGAAGAGAAAAGAGAAGAGAAGAGAAGAGAGAAGAGAGAAGAGAGAAGAGAGAAGAGAGAAGAGAGAAGAGAGAAGAGAGAAGAGAGAAGAGAGAAGAGAGAAGAGAGAAGAGAGAAGAGAGAAGAGAGAAGAGAGAAGAGAGAAGAGAGAAGAGAGAAGAGAGAAGAGAGAAGAGAGAAGAGAGAAGAGAGAAGAGAGAAGAGAGAAGAGAGAAGAGAGAAGAGAGAAGAGAGAAGAGAGAAGAGAGAAGAGAGAAGAGAGAAGAGAGAAGAGAGAAGAGAGAAGAGAGAAGAGAGAAGAGAGAAGAGAGAAGAGAGAAGAGAGAAGAGAGAAGAGAGAAGAGAAGAGAGAAGAGAAATTTAATCAAGTGGTGTTTGCAGCCTGGCTCTCCAGCCCCACGAGCACCTGCAGTCGTGTGTGCAAGGGCCACAGTTGTGCTTCTGCAGTGGGAAAACAGCCCCAGTTGTCATAAACTCAGAGAATGGCATCCCTAGGGATGATTGGCCCCCCAGCCAGGCTTGCAGCACTCAGTACCCTCCAAGGACTGACACAACTCGCTGTACCCAGCTGGGGGTGGGCAGGGGGGCAGATTTTTAAAGTTAAAATCCTGTGTTATTACATTATTCGACCTTATTTTTGCCCATCTCCTCTAACCAGTCAGCACATGCTCTTGATTTGGGGGGAAATCATTCTTCCAGGGAACAGGCAGTAGCTCAACTCTTACGTTAACTCTCTGATGCAGGAAAAATTAGTAAAATTTTTATAAACCCGAGAAAGAAAAAGGTCTAAAAATCACTGCAGAGTGGCCACAGGCTGTCAGTTGTCACCAACTTCCACTTCACTGCTGTGCTAGGCTGGTTATAAACCTGAAGTGTAAAGTGGAAATTCATCCACAGACAATTTACTTCTCCCCAGCAGAATACTGCACGATGTTCTGGCTAATCACATAATTCAATCCTCGTATGTTAAGAAAGCACTCAAAAATCAGGAGAATGCATTCAAAATGTTCACTGTGTGGAACATTTCGTTGCCCAAACATCACAATATAAATTCAAGCACGGAGCTGCCAAAATGAGAAGTTAGCACAGAAATTCCTTCATGACTGACTAAGGAGAGACTCATCACCAAGGTATTAAGTAATTCTTAGGGGAAAGTGAATTAGAATTGCAGTGTATCATGTATTAATTATTTGGTGGCAGTTGAAGAAAAAAGCTTGGGTTTTAAGGACACGAGGTTAGAACACAGCTGGAGGACTTTAACCCGTGATATAAATTGACTTTTTAAATGTGCAAAGAGGGAAATATCCTGAGTTTCACTGGGTCCTGCAAACTGAGCAATATGGAACAACAGAGTTTTCCTCATCTGCAGTTCATTTTTGTTCCAAAATTCCCTTTTTAGAGCATTCTAGCTGTGTGTTCATTTGGATTGTAAAACAGCCTGAAGAGTGATACTGGAGCCACTTCAGCAAAAAATGCCCCAACCACTCTTTTCCCCAAATTTCTCTAATTAAACCCTTTCACCAGGGGTTTGTTGGCTGTTTTCCCTCTCTCAATTTTTTCAGCACCGGAACACAGCTCTGAGCATCATCTCTGCATCTCCACCAGCTCAAGCCCTGCAGGATCTCCACCCCCAGCAAACTGGGGGAGGAAAGTTTTAAAGAGGAAAACAGGAAAATCCTCTGGGTAGAGGCGTTTCCTGGGGGATCACCTTCAGGGAGCAGAAAGAAGCCAGGAGGTCCCTTCCAACCAAACCATTCTGGGATTCTCTAAGTGCCTCTGCACAAAATATTCCAGGAGGGCACAAACAGAAAAATAGTGACACCATCCCCCCAAAAATGGAAGCAGAGCAATAATGACACCACCCCCAAAAAATGTGTGTCTTGTTTTGATCAGTGAGTAAAGCAACAATCACCTGAGGCTTTCAAAGCACTTCACAAATATTAACTCTTATGAGTTTGCCCATCTTAACTTTCTGGCTCTTGGAAAAAAAAAGGCAGGGATTGAATTATTCCCTGATGGAAAATGGAAATGAAAGCACAGAGCAAATAAAGCAGGGTTTCCCAAACAGATCTGAAGTGCCAATGGATGTGGATTGTGGATCAGAAAAAGATGGGACTTGTGAGATCAGTGATTAATTTATGCCTCAGGGCACAGGCCTGAGTGTGGGGAACTCCTGGCACAGGGGAGTCTAAGGTGGCACAGAAACCCCACTGAGGATGGAGTCCAAAGGCAAAGAGGTGCATCAGAAATGTGGAATAAACACCCTTGGAACTGCATTTGATCACAATTCACTCTTGGAAATTCACCCTCTCTCCATGTGTCTGTATACGTGTACATGTATAAAATACACGTGTACTTTATACATAAGTGAGTATAAACATCTAGAAAATAACTCAAATCCCAGGCACTGATACAGCTGCACCCCCAGGGCCTGCAAACCCAGAGGTTTTCTTGTGACAGACACACCCTCAGATGTTTTGATATGAAAATGTCTCCTTTCAGTCCCCAGCAAAGGAAGTGGTGATTTTGATTTTCACAAAGCCAGAGCCTGCAAGGAACCTGTGGGGCTAAAGAAAAAGCACATTTCCCCACAGGGCAGCAGTCAGGGAGCATGGCAAGGTGGATCATGTTTTTATGACAAATTTCATCCATGAAAATGGGGCAGAAGAGGACAAACTGGTCCACAGAGGGACTCACTCTGCAATCCACTCCCTGGCTCGGCTGGAATCACAGAATCATGGAATGGTTTGGATTGGAAAGGACCTTGGAGACCATCTGGCCATGGGCAGGGACACCTCCCACTGTCCCAGGCTGCTCCAAGCCCCAATGTCCAGCCTGGCCTTGGGCACTGCCAGGGATCCAGGGGCAGCCCCAGCTGCTCTGGGCACCCTGTGCCAGGGCCTGCCCACCCTCCCAGGGAACAATTCCTGCCCAATCTCCCATCCAGCCCTGCCCTCTGGCACTGGGAAGCCATTCCCTGGCTCCTGGCCCTCCATGCCTTGTCCCCAGTCCCTCTGCAGCTCTCCTGGAGCCCCTTTAGGCCCTGCAAGGGGCTCGGAGCTCTCCCTGGAGCCTTCTCCTCTCCAGGTGAGCACCCCCAGCTCTCCCAGCCTGGCTCCAGAGCAGAGGGGCTCCAGCCCTGCGAGCATCCCGGTGGCTCCAGCAGGTCCCTGTCCATGGGGTTTTTCCCTAATTAACAGGGTTATGTAACTCAAAGAGCCCCGAGGTTCCTCACTCCAAGGGCTCTTCCCTAGCAACCCCCGGCTGTGGCTACAGCCCATCCCAACAGCCCGGGGTGACGCAGCTGCGCTGGAATGTCCTGGATGGGGATTGCAGGGGAGGTTTCTGTGACTGTGACGGATGAAACGAGCTGACGGCACAGGATAATTAAATAATTAACCCCCGTCCTCGCCGTGAGACGATCTTTGCTCTGCCTCTCCCATGAAACCTCCCAGAGTACCTCCCAGATCCAACCCCATCCAGGATAACAGATTTTCTGGATAATTTTGGGGTTCCTGGCACTGGACACAAGTCAAAAAATTATGGTTTTTAACTAATATTCGATAATGAGACCAAAATAAAGCTATTTCTATTTAAGTGCCTCTACCTCACTTTATCAGTTTATAAGTTTTATACTTTATCAGTTTTGTAATCACTTGATAAGATTAAATAATGAACTGAGTCCAAATTTCAAGAGCCAGGTGTAAACCTCTGGGAACACAGAGTTTACTGCTTGTTACAAAAACAATTACTGCACTTTTTACCTAAAAACAAGTTGAGGTTTTGTGAGGGGGTTTTTGTGTGGGGGATGTTTTGGGGTTTTTTGTTTGTTTTGAGGTTGTTTTGTTAAGTTGTTTTTTAAAGATTTTTACATTCTGGGCAGCGTCTACACTGGGAGGAATGAAAGTGTAGAAAACAGCAGTGGTAAGAATCAAAAAAGCACTTTTGCTGCTCCAGTACAATTCAAAACAAGAATTATCTGGTTTACAACTCCTCACCTTCTACAACTAACTCTGATGGCAGCAGCACACAAGACAATACTCTAAAACTTAAATAAGTCCATTTATTAGCACAAAAAGCAGCAGTTCTACCCTTCTGAGTGCTTCCTGCAGGGAATATTCATAGAGTCATTAAATCCCAGGATGGTTTGGGTGGGAAGGACCTTAAATCCCATCCCATGTGCAGAGACCCCTCCCACTGTCCCAGGCTGCTCCCAGCCCCAATGTCCAGCCTGGCCTTGGGCACTGCCAGGGATCCAGGGGCAGCCACAGCTGCTCTGGGGCACCCTGTGCCAGTCATGATCTTATGGAAACTCCCAGATTTTCCCATAAATACTATTCCAATAGGAAAACATGGACCCCAACAGATCTATAAAGCTACACCAGGAGCAGCAACAACTTTGCTCTTGCAAGCCCAGCTGAGGTCACAGCAGTGCAGGTCAGTGTGACAGAGGAGGTGCCTAAAATATGGGGGTGAACTTTGCATTTCTGGTTTGAGGGGAGGTGATTCATATAGAAAAATCTTCCTTCTGAGTGCAAGGAGCTGAGGGGGCTGGGCAGCCTGCAGGCAAGGCCCAGGTTCTTCAAGGGGCTTGAAGAAATCTTCTGTGGAGGCTATTTCACCTTCCTGGCAGGTGGAAGTCTTCTAACAATGGTGCACATCTGTCACATTAAGGAGAATAAATATTTGCTAGGAAGAAGGAAGCTCTGAAGACCAGCCTGGTGACCAGGAGCCATTATTTCTCTTATTATTTGTACCTATTAAAGAAAAATTTCCTCCCATGATTGGTCATTTAAGGTCATGAATATTTGAAAAGATCTGCATTTCGTCTCCTTTGGGGGGAAGGGTGGGGGCTTGAACAGCACAAGAAATTGTTTAAATGCGAGGACTGAGGATAAATGAGACAGAACCAGTTCATGTGCACTTAATCCCATCTCCCCCCACATTTCACAGCCCTGAGGTGGATTTTGAGTTGTTTTTTTAGACGGGACCATCCCAGACAGCTCAGGGGAGGAGGAGAAAGATAGCTTTGCACAGAGCAGCGAGGTGACAGCGCTGACAAGTGCACCTCCAGCACTGGGCTTATCTCAGCCAGCTTCCTCCCACCTTATCAGAGGCTCTGCACAACCTCCCGTTACTGCTCAAACAAGAGCACAGCCTGGGTAACAGAAAACATGAGACTGTTGGTCAGAAAGGCCCCAGAGCTGGCTGAGCTCACTGGAATATCCAGCTCTGTGCAGGATCCGTCCTCGTTTCCATGCCTTGTTTCCCATGAGCTGCACAGAGAAGGGCCATTGTCCACCTCACCACACATCTCCAGGTGCCTCCTGCTCCCCTGCTCCAGCCTGGGCTCACAGAACCCCAGGATATCCTGAGCTGGAAGGGACCCTCAGGGATCATCAGTGCAGCCCCTGGCCCTGCCCAGACACCCCAACAACCCCAGCCTGGGCATCCCTGAGAGCGCTGTCCAAACGCTCCTGCAGCTCTGGCAGCCCAAGGGGCGGGCCCCTTGGCAGTGCCCAGCAGCCTCGGGGGGAAGAACCTTTCCCTGAGCTCCATGCCCAGCCCTGACCCAGCTCCAGCCGTTCCCTGGGCTCCTGTCCCTGTCCCAGAGCAGAGCTCAGCCCCTGCCCCTCCGCCTCCCCTCGGGAGGAGCTGCAGCCCCCAGGAGCCTCCCCTCCGGCTCCTCTGCTGCAGCTGAACGAGCCAAGTGCCCTCAGCCGCTCCTCAGACCCTTCCCCATGTTTGCATCCCTGCAGGGCTGAGCAGGCTGGAAGGTTTGGCAGCAGTGAGGAACAGGCTCAGGAAGGACATGCTGCTCTCTCCACACTTCCCAGCAAAGCCCTGCCTTGTCCAGGTGGAGACACAGTTCTGTCCTGGACACTGGAGACACTGGTGACACCCTGTCCCACCGTGGTCAGGAGGTGATGGAGAGAGAAATGCCACTTGCACTCGGAGTTCCTGTGCCTTGTTAAGCAGCCTCCGTTCATACACCAAGTAAACAATAATTAATAAATCATCTAATTGTGGAACTGTCCATTACCAGCCAGTAACTGAACCCATCAGGACTAAGCCAACCCATACATCATCAAGCATCAGCTCAGCTCAGGATCAGATCTTGGAGGAAGCCAAGCAGGAAACAGAAAAAGAATCCCAGAATGGTTTGGGTTGGAAAGGACTTTAAAGCTCATCCTGTTCTACCTCCTGCCACCTTCCACCAGACCAGGTTGCTCCACGCTCCATCCAGCCTGGCCTGGAGCACTTCCAGGAAGCCACAGCTTCTCTGGGCAACCTGTGCCATGGCCTCACCGCCCACACAGGGAACAATTCCTTCCTGATACCTCATCTAAACCTCCTCTCTTTCAGTTTAAAACCATTCCCTTTCACATGAGTTGATGCTCCAGTCCATCAACACCTAAAGCCTGGGAAATCCTCTGTGCAAAAGCCATCCCCAGATGCTCAGGACCATTCCAGAAGACACTCGTCCATCATAAATAACCTTCCAAAATGAGGGAAACACAGTAACTTCCACCAGCATTGCACTGAGGCCATCACTGTGTTGCTGTGTAGCACTGCTGGATGTCTCTATATGATAATAATAAAAATTCAGTGCTCTGTGCCCTGGTTCCTCTAATTACGGTCTTAGAGGAAAAAAAAGTCCTTGTCAGGTGTCCCACTCTGTCCCTGCTCAGCTGCACAAGGGCAAGGGCAGTGCAGGGGTTTTACCTGTCAGTGTGAGGCTGCTTTATCTAAAGCCTCCAGGACTCCCAGACACCAGAGGCCAGAAGAACGAGAATAACTGATATAATTCCCTGGGCAGGGTGAATGTTTAATCAGCTGTGTGTTAAGCCAGAAATTCTCCAGAACAGTTCCAGGGTTGTCATGGTGGCAATGGGATCTTAAGCTGATACTAAGGAACAGTCTGACAATGACTAACCAGGTGGTGGTTAAGGAAATCGTAATTCTGCTGAGGTTGTTTGCCTGTAATCATCCCACCCCCGCCTTTTCCCTTCTCTCCTCTTCCCCTGATGTTTCTTGTCAGTCTTAACTCCTGACACCTCCAGAAGAGGCATCCTTAATTATGGGCTCCATTCAGCAGGCCCCTTTGCCTCGTGTTAACCTCAAAGAACCACCAGCCACGTAATCCCAGAGAAATTCCTGAATTACTGCTGCCTCCCCACACAGACTCAGCATTGGCTTCATCCTCGTGCTTCCAAACGAGTGGGGCACTTCCAAAACTCAGCCATGGAGGCAGAACCATCTCTCTTCACACCCGGATTCACTGCTGATGTGTGGAGTCCACAAGGATTCCCTCAGCCCCAGCACAGCTACAAACGGGATGTTTATGAGTTTGGAGCATGGGTTCAGCTCCTGATGGGAAAGGGAAAATGTGCACAGGAGAGAAATAAATCCAGCCAGGATCCTCTTCTCTGGAAGGGATGGGGAATATATAATTTTATGTGCAAACATAGAATCACGGAATGGTTTGAGTTGGAAGAGACCTTAAAGCTCATCTTGTTCCACCCCATGCCATGGCAGGGTCACCTTCCACTACTCCAACTTCCTCCAAGCCCTATCCAACCTGGCCTTGGACACTTCCAGGAATGAGGCAGCCTCATCTTCTCTGGAAAACCTGTGGCTCACCCTCCTGACAGTGAAGAATTTCTTCAGTTATCAAACCTAAATTTCCCCTCTTTCAGTTTGAACCCATTCCCCTTTGTCCTGCCACTCCAGCTCCTGATTCAGAGATGCTGCTACATGGTGCCATCCCCTGAACCTCTTCCCTCTGCTTTGTTCCTGCTCATGTTCCACATTTCCTTTGCCAGGATAAGGCTTTGTAAGGATTAGAGACGCCCTGAAGAAGTCAGAGCATGGAGTCACCCTGCCAGGGGAGATGGGGGCGTGTCTCAAGCTGCTCCTCCTCAGAACCTGCACACAGGTACCTGCTGGTGTTTGTCCTCACGCACATCCAGACATTCTGTACATGAAGCCAAAGAAAAACCCCCTCACCCAGGAAAAAAAATGATTTGTGGAACCTGGATGGTGAATATGCAGTGAGCTAAATGCAGCATCAGGGAGGAATATCTCTGCAGTCAATATTACTTCAATTACTTCTGTCAGCTTCTTGCTAGAGACACTGAGGATTTCTTTCAGACTTGGGACAAGAAAACAAAGCACCTGATTTTTGTTTGCATATTCTTTATATAAAAGTCATTATTGGTGCAGCATTCTGTGACCTGTTCCTTTGACTGCAATGTTCAGTCATCAACCTCTTGCGAAGCTTCCTCCCACGACACATTTGTACAATGCCGAGACTTCTCTGGCATTTATGAAGCCCAGAAAAACAAATTCTTAATAGAAATCTAAGTCAGGAAAAAAGCAAACTTAAGAACTGCCTTTAAATGACTTTTCAAATGCCTTCACCTGGGATTTCTACAGCTCTTCACTCCTGTGGAACATCGGGAAATACCCAAGGGAATGACACGAGGCTGTGTCAGGGGAGGTGTGGGATGGATCTCAGGGAAAGGTTCTTCTGTGATTTTATGACCAGATCAACAAACCAAAACAGTTTCTAAAGTTCTGTTGGGGAAACTCTGTGCTTCTGTTGCAATTTCAAATACACCTTGTAACTTTATTGCTGGGTAGACACTGCCTAACGCCTGCAGTGACATAAGTGAGCAGGAATACTGTGGGAAGAGGAAGATTTTCTCACTCACTGACATGAAATCACATGTCTAGACATAACTGCGTATTGTTTTAACAACTCAATTAGCTGAATTAACAACACTTAAACTTCTCCAGAAATCGCCATCTCTCATAAAACATCACCCAAAGCTGAAAGTAAGTTTGTTTTTTTTCTCCTTCCCCCCCCTACCTGGAAACATTTTGTGCATTAATGTGTCCTGAAATAATTTCTGAAATGTGAACATTGCCATCTCTCATAAAACATCACCCAAAAGTGAAGGTGGATTTGTTTTTTCTGCTTTCCCCCCGCACGAAAATAATTTGTGTATTAATCTGACCCTGAAATAATTTCCTCTGTGCTTTGTGGGCTAAGAAAAGTGACTCTAGAAGTGCCCTCTACAAAAGGATTCCTCCTTGCTCAGGGAGCTCAGGTTTGTGCTGAAGGAAGGTTTTGTCATTTATTTATGAATTTATGGATAATTAGTGCATAAGCCACATTCCTCTTTGCTCAGTGCGTTAAGGGGTCCATGGTTTGTGTTGAAGGAAGGTTTTGTCATCTATTTATGTATTTATGGAGAATTGCCCCATAAGCTGCTCGGACAGACACATCCCGACGTGGGAAAGCCGGCACGTTCCCAGACAATAAACTGGATTTGTGAGTGTTTGAACAAAGGAATAAAGACCTGCCAGTCCAAAGAAGACAAAACAACACGTCTGAAAGCGCAGATGACAGACAGAAACCTTCCCTGCGTGTCAAATATCGGCAATGCAATCCTGGATCCCGATGGATCCCAATCCCTGAGTCCGGGCGAGCCCTGGCACGCTGGGCTCCCGCTGGCCGGGATCCAGCCCTGCACTGTGCTGGCATTTGTTCCGAGGGAGGCAGGGAGAGGAGGGAGAGCTTGGGTTAAATATAACTCGGTAGCCTCCAGCAGAAACTCCGGCGGAGGAGCCGAGCGGGCGGGATCCGCCTGTTGAATCAGCAGCGCGCTCGGACTCCGCTTTTAGCTCGGGAAGGGCTAAAAGTGAGCGGGGGAAATGGGCTGGAATACGCGAAAGCAGCTCTGTTTATGGGCCTGTATCAGCAGGGAAAACATGTTGTGATTAAACGTGGCAGCTGTCGGTGCTCCGAGGTGTTACAAGCAGGGGACTATTTAAAGACAATGACTGGCGCCGTCTATTCTGCCGCGATGGAGCCGCGTTTGTGGCAGCCCCGAAGTTGTTTTGTGGCAGAAAGTGACTTTTAGTGGCAGGGAATACCCTCAGTTGGAGCATTTCCACCAAAAAGCCAGGACACACGACGTCATCAGAGACACTGGCTGCTCAATGATCACAGAAGAACAGGTTGGGTTGGAAGGGAGCTGAAATCCCACCTCGTTCCACCCCCTGCCAAGGGCAAGGACACCTTCCACTATGCCAGCTTGCTCCAAGCCCTGTCCAACCTGGCCTTGGACACTGCCAGGGATGGGTCTGATCGTGTTTGCACACACAAAAGAACACAGAAAGTGAAATTCTGAGGTACCTTCACATACCTAATACACGATTTAACAGCGACTCTCTCTAGACCACACTCAGCCTTCTTGGGATGGGTGACCCCAAACTTCCCTCCCAGCCTGGCTGTAGGGGCTCAGCGTGGTGCCAAGTCCCTTGATGAAGGAGGGGCCTCCATTTATGGGCCAAATCTGCAAATTCATATGGCAATCCTACAGCTTTACAAAGCAATCCTACAAATTTATATGGCAATCCTACAAAACACTCTAAGAGTGCAAATCTGATGCTAAAGGAGAGCAAACTGCTGCTGGCCACAGCCCCAGTGTGCTGCCTGCAGGTCTCACCCCCTCTCCAGGTGCTCTGGATTTCCCACTGGCTCGAACCCTTCCCCAGGAACAGAGCTGGCACACAGGGCCCCAGCACAGGGACACGCTCCTGTGAGAGGAATTCATGAGATGCAAATGGCCCAGCAGGGAGATGCAAAGCAGGGACTGTCTGTGGGAGTCCCCGGTGGCTGCGAGGGACCTGGCTCTGGCTTTCCTCGGTGGCAGTGGATGCTCCTATCCCCATCCCCAAAGCACACTGGGATCATTCCTGTTTTGCAGGAAGCAAGCAGGGACAAAGAAATTCCAGCTGTCAATCCCTTCTGTCTGCGCTTTCAGCCTTCAGGCCAAGATCCTGTTGTTACCTGAGAACCCAGATGCCGATTAAAAAGATGAGCAGTTCCAAACCTCACAGTTACAGGAAAAGCTTTGAGAACACCAACTCCAACGGCTTAAAACAAACCCCCAGAGCCTACCCACAGCTGTGTAACCCCAAGGCAAATGCAGCACACCTCACAGAATTCCAATACATCTCCCATCCCTCAGGACAGTGACACTGAGAGGTAAAGACCCAGCTGGATGGTTTTTTTTAAAAACCTGAACTAAGATTTTCACGTATCCAGCACCCCACAGGACGGTCTTACAAAGTCCTACATGGTCCTGCCTTTGGGGTTTTGCCTCACCTGACTCCAGCCACCCAGAAATCAAACTCTGTTCATCCTAAACTCTCTCAGCAGACACAGAGGTTGATTCAACCCATCTTGAACCGAGGTAACCATGAAAGAGCCTCCCAAAATGCCTCCCCTTCCACAGACTGCCTTCTACTAAACGTGGCACTTTAAAATAAAACCTGAGACTGAACTGATCCTAAACTGACTGAAGCAAACTCACATCGAAAAGTGAAACAGCAGAAGCAGAGAGGGAAGCCCAGGAGCTTAAGGTCGGTATTTTAAGACTGACTTTTTTTTTTTTCTTTTTTTCTAAGCCAGACGTTACTCTCCATTCTCAAACGATTTGTAACCAAGATAGAGTTGAAAAGTTTGGGCAGAAGAAGATGAAAAAAGCCTCGACTAAATGATTCTGAAGCTGAGCTCTCAGTTTAACCTAGCAGTTAAAGCCTCAGTTTAAGGACATTCTAAATGCAAAAAGGTAAAGTAGATTTAACAGTATTTAAAAAAAATATTATTTATTCTGCTCTTTAACTAGTAAGCCTCGCCTCTTTCAATAGCAGAGCCAAAATAAAGGCTTCAGAGTGCTGTCTAAATAAAAAGAATGGAAAGATTTAATCAGGCAGCAGGAACTCACGCTTGAAACAGGCACGTCCACAAAATCCCACTCTAGCAGGAGATGAATCTTGTTTCACAACACACTTTATTCAAAACAAACAGGAGAAACCGCGTCAAGAACAGGCGGCAGATGCTTGCAAATAGGTCTCGCTGCGATTTTCCCTCGTTTCTAAGACCGACACGAAAGCGAACGCCGGGATCTCCCAGCTCTGGCAAACTCCAGGGATGAGCTGGAGTTGAAACCACCTCCCTCC
>NW_008240034.1:300577-300782 GCF_000691975.1 Corvus brachyrhynchos | reverse complement strand
CGGAGCGCGGGGGGACGCGGGGAGTGAGGGGAGAGGCTGCAGCAGCGCCCTGTGACATCAAATCGCCACCCAGGGACAAACGGACCGAGCCCCGTGCTGGGGCTGCGACAGAAGGACGTGGAGCTGCTGGAGAAAGTCCAGAGAAAGCCACGGGAATGCTCGCAGGGCTGGAGCCCCTCTGCTCTGGAGCCAGGCTGGGGGGGCT
>NW_008240034.1:292448-300005 GCF_000691975.1 Corvus brachyrhynchos | reverse complement strand
CTCCAGGAGAGCTGCAGAGGGACTGGGGACAAGGCATGGAGGGCCAGGAGCCAGGGAATGGCTTCCCAGTGCCAGAGGGATGGGATCTTGGGAAGGAATTGTTCCCTGGGAGGGTGGGCAGGCCCTGGGATGGAATTCCCAGAGCAGCTGGGGCTGCCCCTGGATCCCTGGCAGTGCCCAAGGCCAGGCTGGATGGTCCTCTGCTGCCCACATCCTGTCCTGTTTTATTTTGTCAGTGAAACCCAACCCAGGCTCTAGGTCGCTCTCATAGTTTTTGAATGCAGGTGCTGCCAAGGAAAGCAGCATTTTTTACAAAGCTTTACGAAATATCTCTGTTTGTGGGGGTTTTATGGGTTTTCCCCCACAGTTAAACTCAGCAGAATCACCACCAATTGCTCTGAAAAATCCCCATCAGGAATTTCACGATTTCCAGGATCACCTTCCTGACATGCAATAAAAAAAAGCTTTTATGATGTATTTTTTCTGCAACGTTTTCTGAAAAGTATGTCCCAGCCTCAGCCAAGGAAGCGTGTGGAATTTGTACCCATGGAGACTCCAATAACACAGCTCACTCCAAACACCACAGGATTATTACTTTTCTTACCTAACACTTCGGGAAAGGAGTTACTGGAAAAGGAAGTGACTGAGCAAGGCAATATAAATGGGAGGCACTGGTTGGCATGTGGTCCATCTGCTGATTTGGGGTTGCTGTTCCTGCTTTTGAGAGATTATCCCGAGAATTACACTGAAGAATTCATGGTGTTGTGTGTCTGACCACCACAGACACACGAGAAGCCCCAAAGAGAAATAACTTGCGTTTTTAATGGCTTGTAGATGCTTAAGCCATGATTATTTAAAAAGAACAGCTTTTAGGTGAGGGGAAACATACAGTAAAATAGAAAACAGAGATGGAATTGTTGTTGAGAAGCCATCTAGTACCTATAAACATCCACCTTTACTCCTGGAAACTGAGGCCAGATGAATAGATTTGCCTTAAAACCTCCTGATGTGTTTGAAGGTTGCTCTCATTCCTTCCCTCAATCTCTTGTTTTACAAATGAAGCAATCCTTTGGTTTTCCTGCTGGAAAAATCCAGGCCTTTCCCCAAAACCACGCAATAAACAGCTATTTTTTTTTATCCTGTGGTCACTTACTCCTGCTTGAGCACCGTGCATTGGGTTCAGCCACACTGAATTGCAGCATGCTGATTTTGAATTATCACTCAAATTTACCTAGAGCTGAATGAAATTCCTCAGTCCTCTCCCCTTTAGTATCATCTCCAACGTGTTGTTGCAGCTCTGTTACCACTTCAATTTTTAGGGCACAATTCCCCACTGAGCAGCGCCTGTTCCTCTGGAAAAGAAATGTAAAACACATTTGGACGTGCTCCTGTTCTTCCCAGAGCGCCGATTATTGTGTGAAACCCAAAGCACAGGTGACAACAACATCCTGAAATTCCCACGATCACAGAGCCATCAAGGCTGGCAAAGCCCTCTGAGATCATCAAATCCAACCAGCAACCCAGCACTGCCAAGGCCACCATCAACCCTGTCCCCAAGTGCCACAGCCACGTATTTTTGAACACTTGAAAATTCTCGGTGATGCCCAGCACACCTCGGAGAGAGCCCTGCAGCCGCTGGGAGCCAGGCAGTTCCCTGCTGGGATCCCAGGGAATCACCACAGCGCTGTTATTTTTAATTAGGGACCTGTCTGCCACCTCTTGTGCTAAACTGATCACGGGCAGTAAGTTTTTCCTTGTTTCTTCCAGCCTGTTCATGAGCCAGATCTCACTCCTCTCATGCAGTACCGGGGTCTGGGGGAAGGAGATTCGTTTTAAAAAGTTGTTGGTAAAGAAAGAGAGGTTTGATTTTTCTCTTCTCTTTTCTCTCAGAGGAGCAGTTTGCTGCAGCTGTCTCTGCTACCCACAGGAGGGCAAACTTTCCTCAAAGCAAACTGGAATTCAGCTCAAACCCAATCCCGCCCAGAGATCTCATTGATTGACTTGATTTCACTAAAGGGACGTTTTGACAGAAAAAAAGTATTTTGATGAAAGCAAATTCCTTGTAAAGGTAGTGGGATCCTTCGAAATCTTGTGTTTATCCATGAAAAATAGTATTGTTTTGGGTACTGGAAATGAAACCTTAACTGAAACTATTCCTTTGAATTGTTTCCTGAGTGAAAAAAATCCCCAGAGGACTGAAACAAAAAAACCCTAAAGATTTGCCTTTGGGATTTTTGCTTAAAGAAAAAGTTTGCTTGTTTTAAACGGGAGAATCCCTATTCCTACACAGGTACCAACCCACTGAGCACTTTCCTACCTGGCAGATTTCTGTGCCAGCTCCCCCCCATCCCTGGAGGTGATTCTGGGATTCTGGGATTCTCTCCATGCTGTGTTTTACTGCTGGGTGAGCTCAGTGCAGAACATTTGGAGCCGGAACTGGAGCCTTTCTGTGTCCCCTGTCCCACAGGATCAACAGCACCATCCCATGCGAGTTATGAGGATCATCTCACCTGTGATAGTGGATTTTCCCTTCAATACACCAGCAATAAAATTAAACCTCACCATCATTTCATTCACGATCATTTCAAGTTGTGGTGCACGTGGGAGATGTCCTGGTTTTGTAAGCAGGGATGCACTTTGGAACAGATTAAATCTCCATCCCAGCTATTTCCAATGAAACTCCAGTGGGACTGGTGCAAGCTGCAGCTTTTCCTTCAGGGAGCTGCCACATCCCATGGGTTGATAACCCTGGATGAGATCCTGCTCCAAGCACCGCGCCAGGGCTGCGTTTTCTGCATCACAAACTCGCTGCTGGTCAGACAGCAACATTCTTCAGTGCTTTTGGCTGGGCTTGAATGGAGAAATCTGTTGAGTGTGGCTGTGCCAAGGCCGCGCTGGAATTCCCCAGTGGCACCGTACCCTGTCGTGCCCTGCCCACGCGTCTCTCCAGCAGGAAAATGAATTCCAGGCTGTTACAGGGTGCTCTGTCCTGTCCTGGCAGTGGCCCAGAGCATTGTTTTCCTCCAACCTGGAAGCAAACAGGTGAGTGCTGAAGGTGGGAGAAACAAGAAAGGGTGTTCAGCCCTTCCTGTGCTCTTTTTCCTGCCTCACTTGGGTTGTATCCCGACAATCCCTGGCAGAGGCTTCCCTGCACAACGTGGGATTTGGAAAGGTTGCTCTTCTCAACCTCACATCTTCCCCCTAACAAGTTTTTAGCACAGCTAAAACCCCAAATGTTTTCTTCCCCCCCCACCCCACCCTGGAAATTTCCTTTCATGAGATTTAAAGGACCGAACATTCATCTGCAGTTTTATCTGTTTGGTTTGGCCGTAGCTGCCTGGAAATTCCGCAGAAAACACTGGATAAAGTCATGGAAAAGAAACAGTGCCTGTGGGTTTTTGTGTGCCACTCCCTGCAGGGAGCTGCAGCCTCCTGAGCCCACGGAAGGAGGATGTGTCCACAACTTGGATGTAATCAAGTGCAGTCATATTGATATGACTAAATCCGCACAGCTTCTGTCAACACAGCTCCTGCACGGAGGCAACAGATGTGGAATTACACCCTCAGTGACTGAATAGCCCCCGTGCAGGATTTAAATGGAATTTCTGCACCAAGCACAGGTTTTCTGGTGAGTGAGTTTGAATGAGGCTCCTCTCGTTCCTCAGGAAACCATAGGTGCTGAGAGCAGAGTGACCAGGAGCCTTGAGGGGGTGGTGGACGGGATCAGAGTGAGGGGCCTGGGTGATGTGGTGGGGAGGGGGCACAAAATCAACAAAACGCACGGCAGTGGCACCTTCAGCACCTGCACAGCAATAAAGAGGAACCTCTGAGGCACCTGGGGACAACCTCTTCTGCTGCTCCTCATCAGACCCTTCCCCAGCTCCATTCCCTTCCCTGGACACACTCCAGCCCCTCAATGTCCTTCTAATCATGAGGGGCCCGAAACATCCCAGGATTTGATGTGTGGCCCCAGCAGTGCCCAGCACAGGGGGATGGGCACTGCCCTGGTCCTGCTGGCCACTGGTACAAGCCAGGATGCCACTGGTCTTCTTGGCCCCCTGGGCAGGCTGCTGGAAGCTTGGAATCTGAATATTGAGCAGAAAGGTTTGGTTTGTTGACAAGGGGAAGCTCAACATCCTCGTGGCTGTGAGAGTCTTAAAGCTCTGTAACTGTTTTACTCTGGTGAGTTCATGATTAAAAACCACAGAAAATGATTAAGTGGCCCTGTGGATTATTAACATCTCGGGCTGAATTGCAGGTGCAGAGGTCTTGCACCTCACTCCAGCTCAGTCAACCATCAGCAGAAAGTTGTCAGCTTTTGTTTCCCCCCAGCTCCCGGGGCAGCACCTGGCCCATGTCACCAAGGGATGTTTCTGTGTCACTGCTGCTGGTCACTCGTTCATCCCTTTCCTGCTTACAACACAGCCTGGGTGGGGAGGGCAGCTGGGGCACAGCCCTGCTCTGCCTGGCAAACACTGTGGCACCACTGCCACAAAGTCCTGTGGGGCTTGGGGATGGGGGAGCATCCCGCTGCTCTCGGCCTCCAGCAGCAAGAGAAAAGACAGAATTCCATTTTTACTGAAGTTCTGGAGGTGCAGTTGGATTTGTTTCTGAGGTTACAAACAACTCTTCTCCGTGCAACATCTGTATCCATCTCATTTTAGAGCAAATGGCTTTCCAAAGAATTCTCTTCCAAAATTAGGATTACCTGTGGGCATAGATGGTGTTGCAATTTGGGTTTAGGTTTAATGTTCAGAGGATATAGGCACGGCCTCTGAAGTGAGGTGATATATAACAGCAAACTAAATAATTATACAGCCAAGAAATCCTAATTCTCCACTGCTTTTCAGGCTTTATAAATACGTATTCCACACACTACAATTTGCATATTGCATAAACAGCCTTTGCCCGCTCTGTGTTCAAAATCCATGAGTGTGCAGTTTTTAATGAGTATTTTAAAAAAATTAAAAAGGAGTTCATGCCCATGACAGGCCAGGGTAAGTAGTTTTTGCCCTGTTTTGTTTATGAGAATTGCAGAAGACTCATTTAATCACAGACAGAGGCAGATAAAGGTCAGTTATCAGCTGGTGTATCCTGCTGATGAGTCCTTGGCTTTGCTGATTTATGACAGTTGAGAGTTGGATATTAACCTAGAGCATAATTTGGTGGCGATTTTAGTGTGTGTGTGCCTTTTTGTTGTGTTTGAGTGCTTTTGGGCTGCGGTTTTTTTTGGGTTTTTCCAGTATTTCCCACACCTGTTTCCTGTAGACCCTTTCACACGACGAGAAAAGATGTTGCAAGGCCTTGATGGGAAAGACACCGTGAGCAGTTGAAGTCTAGAAATGACTCAAGTATAAAGACACTCTTCTGTCTCCCTTCCTGCCTTGTGACCACGAGGTTTCCAGCTTGTTTCCTCATCACATGCATCTTCTCCTTGTGTCCAGCTTCAAGTGGAAATTGCTGAAATATTTCATTTCCCCCCATGCCCCGTTATCTTCCAAGTCAATGTCCTGAGGTGCAACAACTTGGGTTGAGTCACTTGCCACCAGTGACTCTGGAGCTGGGAATTCGGGAGCGTTATCAGAGGAATGCTAGCCCAGACTAGCTCCCAGATCCAGTGCCAGGGCTGGTGATAAAAGTGAGAATTATGTAAACTGTCTTGGGCAATTCAGATGGTCAGACAGGGCTTGTTCCGTACGGGGAATGATTAAGCTGAAGAAGAAACTTATTTCCACTCTCTGTGTCCACAGGAAGGGATGATGCTTTTCTTGCGGAAGGAAAGGAAAGAACTTGCAAATGGAAATTTCACTGGGGTGATGTTCTGTAGGGCACAGGAAAGCTGTGGCTGAGGTGAAGGAGAAGCAGCAGCCAGCCCGTGTCTCACCACCAAACCTGTGCCCCGGCGTCCCTATCTACAGTGGGGTGGTTTGAAATGCACAAACCTGGAATCCCCACGGCCCCAGTCTGCTTTTATCCTGGGCCTTTGCTCTTATCCTGATGCTCTTGTGAGGGACAGCTCTGTCCCTGCTGGCATCTCCCCCTGCCTTAGTCATGTGAAATAGCTGGAAATGTCAAGGTGAGGCAGAAATGTGAAGATATCATGGAATTATTTAGGTTGGAAAAGACCCTTAAAATCAGCAAGGTCAATAGTCTAACACTGCCAGCCCACTACTAAACCATGTCCCTAAGTGCCACATCTCCACATCTTTTAAACCCCTCCAGGAGTGTGTCTACACTTGGAAAAAAGTGACTTTTATCACAGAGGCAAAAATCTGTAACATCCCAGCACAGAGAGCCCAGACACTGCTGTAACTCACCCCAGCAGACCATGAACTGAAGGCTTTGTGTGCGTTCTCACCACACATTCACCAACAGGAGCAAAAGGGATTCTGTGGAGGTTTTGGTCCTCCCCTCGAGGTTGAGCCAGCCGGTGTTAGCAGAGCTCGAGGCTGCTCACCCTGCAGCCACCTCCTCCCTCCTGATCTTGTGCCACAAGAAATGACCCAGTCCAGCCAAAGCGGGGTCGCCCGGAGCAGGTGACACGGGAACGCGCCGAGATGGGTTTGCGATGTCTCCAGAGAGGGAGACTCCACAACCTCTCTGGGCAGCTGTTCCAGTGCTCAGCCACCCTCAACGTAAAGTTCTTCCTCATGTTGAGGTGTTTGTCTTGTGTTTCAGTTTGTGCCCATTACTCCTCGTCCTGTCACTGGGCATGACTGAGCAGTGGCACCATCCTCTTTGCACCCGCCTTGGAGATATTTATATGCATTGATGGGATGCTCTCTCAGCCTTCTCTTCTCTGGACTAACCAGGCTCAGCTCCCACATTCTCTCCTCATCTGAGATGCTCCCGACTCCTCATCATCTTTGTGGCGTCCGCTGGATCCTCTCCAGTAGCTCCTTGTCTTTCTTGAACCATGGAGCCCAGAACAGACTTCACTAGCTGAAGCTACCTCCCACCAAAGGCCTGAGGCAAGAAGCACTTTTAGGGCCAGCCGTGCTGCGGGAGTTGCCAGACTCTCCTTTATTGGAGCCAGAACTGAACACTGGACACTGCTCCAGATGTGCCTCACTAGGACCAAGGAGCAGGATCACTCCTGCCCTGCTGGCCACACTCTTCCCAATGCCCCCAGGGTCCCACTGTCCCTCCTGGGTTTGTAATCCCCTCCCTGCAGAGCTGCTCTCCACTGGGTCACCGCCAGCATGTCCTGGTCCTGGTTCCTTCACTTTCCTGGAGCTGCTGGGGCCACCCTGCTCCTGGTGCCTCAGAAAGCAAGAACCCCGTGGCTCCCTAGGAGTTAATTCCTGGCAAATACAGAGCCAGCAAAGGAGCTGTTTGACCAGAGACCCAGTCACTCCAGTGCATTTGCTATTCCAAGCCTAACAACTCCCTGTTTGTTTATAAAGGGCTGTGTTATCACCAATCAATAATAACTCCACAGTATCAACCCCTCTCCTGCCTGTGGCAGGGCTGCCCGAGGACCACCTGGGCTCATCTCTGCTCTAACCTGGTCCCTCACCACCAGCACGGTCCCCTTTGGCCCCAGAACCAGCAGGA
>NW_008240034.1:290510-292428 GCF_000691975.1 Corvus brachyrhynchos | reverse complement strand
CTATCTTGGGAGTGATGCCACCTCCGTTTGACGGGCAAGGACACAGGGAGCACTAAAAAAGCCGCTCACCCGAGGTAATTTGTTGGCTCAGGGAATGGCCAAAAATAGACTCTTGCCACTTGAGTTAACCTTTGGGCTGTGCCCCTGGAGCTCTCCTTGGTTCACTGGGAATTTTGTGCCCCTCATCAGCACAGCAGGTCCTGGCTGAGGATCAGGGCAGGCTGGAGTGTGAGGGTCAGGAGTCTGTGAATTTTACAGATCTCACCAACAGCTGCTTTGTCTTCCTCTTCAAAATAAATTCACCATCTGAATGAGAGCGGAGCCACATTGGAGGGGCTGCAGAGAGGAGGAGGTGAGACAGCTGGGGAGAGATGGGAGCATGGAGGAGCTGCAAGGGAAGGCTCAAAGTGCAGATGGGAAACAGCCAACACAGCAGGAACTGGGGGTGCCTGGGCCAGAGGACAGCTCAGGGCTCCTGAGGCTGCCTTGGCACCCCTGTCTTGCTGTGCTGATGCTGTTTTACAGCTGCAATATCGCCAGCACGGCTCTGTCCTCTGGCCCTGCCGCTGCTCCAGCTGCAGCCTGACCTTCTGGCAGGAGCTTCCCTAATTACATATTCCTCAGGTTTGCTCATCAGCTGAACGGTGAGAACCATACCCTCCCCTCCCTGTGTGAGTGGGGAATGTCTCTGGGCAGTGGGAGGAGGCAGAGAAGAATTCACAGGGAAAAAAACAACGGCTTGGAATTCTTGGCCTGGCACCAGAAAAATAGCAGCAATAATCCATTTCACAGATACAGCTGTTTTCCTAACAGGATAAACAAAATCCTGGCTTTTCTGCAGCTTTATCAGCCAGGAACAACTGAGAACAGTTAGATGGATCCACCTGATCATAACCCTTAAAAACAAACAAACAAACAAACAAGTAAATAAATATGTACTGTTGGACTCCAGCTTAAACAAGCAAGGAGGGAGGGCAGGAGATGGTGGAGCTGCCACCAGACCACAGGTTCTGCCCCAGTCTGGTAATGGGGGCCTGGCCATCACAGCCAGAGCTGCCCCGTGCTTGTGCTTGTGGTGCTGCTCAGCAGCTCCAGCCCGTGTCCTTGGTTTGTGCTGATTGGGAAACAACAGCACGGGGCTGGTTTGTTCAGGGCTGTGCTCTGCCAGCCCCCACACTGCTCCTCCCTGGAGTACAGGGGGCCTCTCGTCCCCTGTATCCCTAAATCTGAAAACCCACTTTGATCCTTCCCTGGAGATTTCTGCTCCACGTTGGACTGTTCTGCTCCAGCTGTGGTTGGAGCACATTTTACATCTTGCCCTGTCCAGAATGGCCCACGAGCATCTTTATGAACCATCTCCTGTTTCATTTGGTCAAAGTGTTGTTATTGCTCAGGGCCCCATTTGAAAATCTTTTTCACAGAATCACAGAATCATTAGGGCTGGAAAGGACCTCTAAAATCATCAAACCCAACTGCCAGCCTGTGGTCACCCCTAAACCATGTCTCCAAATGGCACATCCACGTGTTTTTGGAACATTTCCAGGGATTGCGACTCTACCACTGCCCTGCACAGCCTGTTCCAATGATTTACAACCTTTTCCATGAAGAAATTTTCCCTGATGTCCAATCTAGACCTCCCCTGGCGCAACTTGAGGCCGTTTCCTCTTGTCCTATTGAACCTCGCCCTTAACCTCACTTCATTTTAGGGAAAAAAACAGCTTCCAGAAGCATTCCGACTATTATCCTCCTCTTCCCGAAAACTTCTGCTGCGTTGCCCCACACCACCAAAGCACCCCAGGTGCTCCAGAGCTTCACGCTGTTCCAGCACAGCCTGAGGAGTGTTTGGGCTGTGTTCCAGGCACAAAAACAGCCGATTCCCGGTGTCCGGCCCAGCCGATCCCCGACTGCCGCCGCCCCG
>NW_008240034.1:289075-290327 GCF_000691975.1 Corvus brachyrhynchos | reverse complement strand
TCCTACAGCCCGACCCCGGCCCGGGGCTGAGGGAGGGAAGGGGGATCCCCACTCCACACAAGCCCTCTGGGTGTTCCCAGCGAGTCCCGCTGTGTGTGGGGTGCCCGCCCGCCGCGGGGGTTGCAGTGTGGGGTTCACCATGCCGGCAGATGCTTCTCGTGATGTGTCTTTTGTGGGTGGGTGTCTGGGCAGCGGGGTGGGGAAATTCTTGGTGGTTTTTGGTTAAATGAACACGGGGTGGGTTGGGGGCGACTCCCCCCTAGCCCCCTGTCCGGGCAGGAGGTGGTCTGAGGAGAAGGGAGAGAAGGGCTGTCCCTTCCCCTGTGCCGTCCAGGAACCCATCGTGAGGGACCGTGAGGTGTGCTGGGAGCTTGGGATGCTCTGAGATAACCTGAGAGATTGGGAATGCTCTGTGAGGTGACCTGTGGGATCGGGGATGCTCCGTGAGGTTAGCTGAGTGTTTGGGATGCTCTATGAGGTGACCTGTGGGATCGGGGATGCTCCGTGAGGTGACCCGAGTGCTCGGGATGCTCGGTGAGGTGCTCGGAGAGTTTTGCATGCTGTGAGGTGACCCGAGTGCTCGGGATGTTCCTGTGCCAGCTCCCAGCGGACACAAAGCCACGTGTGGGAGCCGGCGGAACGCAGCTGGTGCCTCTGTGGAAACTCAGCCCCGTGCTTTCCTGCTCGGCCTGAGGGGACTTCCCCCCGCTGGCGACCGTGCAGATGGTGTGGTGAAGCAAAAGCTTAGGAAAGAGGAGCCTGGCTCAGCCTCCTGGTGAGTCACACTGCTGGGGAATTCACCTGGAATATCCCGCTGTCCTGGAGAAGCAATGTGCCTGAAATGGAGAGTTCTGTGCTTGTCTGCGTGGCTGGGGAGCTGGGCCTGGCTGACCATTGATGGGCAGTGGGCAGCTTTCTCCGGCCAAAGCTCAGCTCTGAAGGTGCTGTGGTGGAGGCAGGTGCCTGTCTGCAGTCGTGACAGTCACTCATTGTCCTTACAGAGGTTGAAGTAACTTTTCCTCCTGTTTTCTCCACCCCAGCACATGTGGTCAGTGGTGCTGCCAAGGACAAAACATTCAGTGCTCAGGAAGCTTTTATCACTGCCTCCTTTAGAAACGGAGTTTATTTAAGAGGAAGAAGAGTGGGTTGCTCAGCTTTTGTTTCCTCACTTAGTAAACTTTAAAGGTAACATAGGAACAAAGAGGCCCAAGTTTCACTTTTGATGGTGATGTGGCAATTGCCTGGAACCGCT
>NW_008240034.1:286416-289051 GCF_000691975.1 Corvus brachyrhynchos | reverse complement strand
GGACAGGGAGAACTGGAGCAGAGCGGATGTCGTGCCTTTACTGGTTAAAGAAATCAGCCACAGGAAGCCGAGTGGGGCCGTGCTGGAAAATGTCAAGTGGCTGATAACGTACTCAGTAATTTGAATTTGAACTGGTGTTGAAGCTCTTGTGTGTTTTAGGTAAAGGTGTGTCCAAAGCCTGTTAGAAATGAAAGCTCCACTGCCTGCCCCGTTCACTGTCATGAGTCCACACATCCTCAGACCTTTATTCTGCTTTGTCAGTGAAGCCCCATAGTGGTTCCAATTCTTCCAGTTCTTCTGGGTCACGGTGCTCCCTCAAAGCAGAACATGTTTTTATTTAAATGATTTAAGGAGTCAGACAGGCTTAATTAAAAGGGACGTTTCTCCCCACAGGTTTTTGTTTGGAACACCTGTGGCACATCATGGTGTGTTAATTCCTCAGGGAACAGCGTGAGGTGGGAGAGGAGCATTTGGGGTTCAAGAGTTACACCTGGCTCTGGTAAACCATGGACTGTTTCGGAGTGGAAAGGACCTTAAAGATTATCCCCTCCCAACCCTGGAACACGTGTGATTTCCAGTGGCTTGTGTTTGTAACTAAGCATCAGGGAGGGAAGGGCCGAGCTGCAGTGCTGAGCAGAGCTAGGGAGAGTCTGTATATATTAGGAAATATTTGCTTCTAACCTGAATTGATTGGCTAAAATGCATGTCTGGTTTGGGAAGCTGCACAGTCAGGTTGGACTTCAGTTCTTGGTGCAAGTGTACCCAGGGCTGTGCACAGTGAGGGCAGGACACAGGGATGGTCTCCACTGGGAGGAGCTTTTTGCTCTTGAGTGACTGAAGGTGATGCAGAAAGCCTACCTTGGACATGAAACTTAGAGGGATGGAACACTCTGCTGTGAGGAAAGGGTGAGAGTGTTGGGATTGTTCAGCCTGGAGAAGAGAAGCTTTGGGGTGACCTAATTGTGGCCTTCCAGGACCTGAAGGGAGGCAGCAAGAAAACTAGAGAGAGAGAGGGAGAGACTTTAAAAGGGCCTGGAATGCCAGAACAAGGGGCATTGGCTTCCCACTGACAGAGGGGCAGGTGGGCGAGGGAGGGGAGGCCCAGGCTGGCACAGGGTGCCCAGAGCAGCTGGGGCTGCCCCTGGATCCCTGGCAGTGCCCAAGGCCAGGCTGGACACTGGGGCTTGGAGCAGCCTGGGACAGTGGAAGGTGTCCCTGCCCATGGCAGGTGGGGAATGGGGTATTCTTTAAGGTCCCTTTCCACCCAAACCATCCCGGGATGCTGTGATTCCCTTGTAGCTGGAGTGAGAACGCCTCCCCCTTTCCCTTGAAACTTCGTTACTGCACTAATGCACAGCTGGCAAGAGAAACGCTGCAATTAGTGCAGAGGCCAAAGCTTCCCTCAGGGGCACTGGGGTGCCCTGAACCCCTCGCTTTGGGGTGCTGGGAACGAAAGTGGGAGCAGCATTGCGAAAGGGGGTCAGGAGTGACGGCAGCTGCTGTGGTCCGTCCCTCTTGGGCTCTGCTCGGCTTTTCCTTGAGCAAGAGAGGCCGTGGGGACATCTCGGGTGGCACCGCGGGTGGGTTTGCCCTGCCACGGGTGCGTTTGGGCTGCTCCGGGCTGGGCAGGTCTGAGTGGCTGCTCCGAGCACGGGGCTGCTGATACAACACCCTCTTCTCAGACTCCCAATAAACCTCTCTGGTGTTCCAGCCCAGAACGGGGTGTGGGGCAGCGTCTGCCAGTTTCCTCGGCGCTTCAGAATGGGGATTTTTTGCAGCCATCCCCCTCTCAGCTGCTCGTGAATTAAACTATTTTCGGCGTGGTGACTCGCAGGCTGTAGCAGAGCTCGGCGTGAGCAGCAACGTGTCCTTGCGCGGATGAGTAAGCGGAAAGGGGGACGTCCCCGAGTTGTGGCTGGCGTGGCTTTCCTCTCCCGGCAGAGGCAGGAGGCTGCAGCGTGGCTGGGTCGGATTTATGAGATAAAAAGACTCCTTCCTTTCTCTCCTGTCCCTCATCGAGATGCTCCTCAAACATACGATTTAAATTTAAAAAATATGCTACTCGCATCATACGATTTAAATGAGTCTGTCTAATGCAGGCACAAAATAGCAAGCACAAAATCCACTTCTTAGAGAGATCAAGGATAATGGGATTCATCTCTAATCAGCTTGAAATCCCTTGAAACAATTAAAGCTCAGCCTGGCAACTCATAAGCACCAAAGGCTTTTGATGAGTGTAAACCTTAAATAAAACCAGCGTTTAGAACACACTTCGTTCAGGCGATGAAATCCCCCAAGACGAGGTGCTGAAAGCAGCGTGAGAGCCACCAAAAAAACCAGCTGCAAAACGCTTATTTTGATGAGAACAGGCTAAATGTGGGGTGTCCCAGGGCTGTGTCCCCCCAGAGGGACCTGAAATCCCCGGTGTGCCGAGGCTGACGGGCAGGCGTGGGGCCAGAGCCTCCTTAAGAGGCGGCGGTGTGGGGTGACGAGCCGCTTCCAATTGCAAGGCAGCAGCACATGACATAAGATGCTCCAGATCTGCCTCCTGGGCGCTAGTTTAAAAATAAAGGATATTACACGTCGGGCTCGGCGCCGGTGCGGAGCGGCTGCGGAGGGGAGGCTGCGGGACCGG
>NW_008240034.1:273725-286333 GCF_000691975.1 Corvus brachyrhynchos | reverse complement strand
GGGTGCGGGACCGGCGATGCGCGGTGAGGCTGGAGGGGTCGGGGGGGCTGCGAGCCGAGCGGGAGCATTTGGGGCAAAGGGAGTTGGAATTGAAATTGTTTGGCTCGTGGTGCTCTTGGGGAGCTGTGGGTGTCACGCTGGTTCTGCTGCGGGGTTTTGCAACGACCGGAGCGTGCCCACTGTCAGAATTTCCCCTATTTCGTGCAAATGCAGCAGTCTCGAGTTGTGTGTCTTTGGGGTTGCCTCGCTCACGTCAGTGGAGCTGCTTTGCTCTGACGTTTGACTGTATTTTAATTTTTCAAACCTGTTTTCGCAGGGACAGTGCTGTGTGAGTCAGACGAAAGGATGGCACTTGCAGAACCAGTCCCCGTGGCCTATTGCAATTCAGCTCCTCAAGCGACCTGTGAGGTGTCACTGAAAGATGTGCTGCTCAACTCTTCACCCAGGTTTGTCTAATTTGGGGGTTTATTTATCCTGTTGTGACCTGTATATATAGTTCATATTCTATCATGCTTACTTTGATTAATTAAAGTGATTTTGGAAGAGCCCTGCCTCTGCAGGGAACAGCTCATGTGCAGTACCTACACTGATCTCAAACTCCTGCTGGTAAGAGGCTGCTTAGATTTACAGACTAAAGAGCAGATTAGGGTCTATATCTCACCACAGCATAATAGGATCTAGCTGTCTAAAACCTCTTTACCTAAATTTTTTTTTGGGCTGCATTGAATTACATGTCGTAAGGGGGAGAAAAGATGACTTGATTGACTGTGAGGGAAATAGCTGGGGCTTTTCTCCTCATATTACTGGGTCATTTGCATGCTTTGATCACAAAAGATGATGGAGAAATGGTGCAGAACTATTGCAACTGAGGATTAATTTGTGCTGAAAAATGTTCTCAATAATGAGGAGGGAGCACGGAGATGGGAACATCTCATAATCCCTTTGGGGGAAATAAATTATTTACTCAGCCCTGGTTGCTGGCTTGCAGATTAGTTCTGAGAAGCAGTTCTGCTTTAGGACAGGACATGGGATCAGCCATGTCAGATCTTCCCATGGCCTTAAACCTCCTCATATACCCAAAGCAGTGATAGTTGACTATTCCCTAGAAATTCAGAGTAAATGTAAATTAGAGGGAAGAGATTTCCCCCTTAGCCTGAAATTCACACAGTGCCTGTGCTGGATTTTCTTGTCTTTGGCCTGGTAGAAAGGGAAGAAAAGGTGGGGCTTGGTGGGAGCCCTGCCTGGCTTAGGCTGAGGAGTTCATGTGGGACCAGAGGAGCTCTCACCTGTGTGCAGTGTGACTGTGAGGGGCAGAGTCAGGGCTCCTTTTTGCCCCAGAGCTGCCCCTGCAGTGTTGGGGTTATTGTGATGTCAGGGCCCTGCAGCCCTTCTGGAGGAGCCTGGGCTTGGTGCTGCAGCCAGGTGTTGCTGTGGGGAAGGGAAAACACCGGCCTGGAGAAACAACACCTGTGTGATGGGCTGAGGCAAAGGGCCCTGGTAGGACAGGGCGGGATGGAGAGTTTGGGTCTCTGCAGGATAATCTTAAATCAGCTAAAACTCAGACCTCAGTGCTGTGCCCATGGTCCTGGCAGGGCATTGCCCAGGGCAGGGAACCCAGCAGTGGCGGCCTGGTTGGAGGGTGGGATTCCCAAATCTCACCGGGTCTGGCTTCCAACTGCTGCTCTCAAGTGGGACATGAGACTTGATTATCCCCCTCTCTTAGGGCTGTGAGAAAGTCCAGCTTGGAAAGGGGCAGAGTAAGAACAGTTTTGCAATCAGGCAGGTGGTGCTGCACCAGCTCCTGCAGGGCTGAAAGTGAAAGGAGGCTGAAACTCAGCTGGGAGGAGCGTGGCTGAAGCACATGGGGATGAGCCTCTTTCCATTTCTTCCCAAGCATCTGGTGGGAGCCCTGGCTTTAATAGGAATACCTAAGAACAAGATTTCCTGTTAAATCAATTTCCTGCTCTTTTGCAGGAAATCTCTGTGGGTTTCCCCATGGGGTGACTTGAGAGTGTCCCCAGGGCCTCCCTGTTGTTGGACTCACATACTGCAGAGAGGAGATGAGCTCCAGATCCATGTGTCCCTTCCTGCCCCCCTCCTTCTCCTCCTCCCAGCTGCAGGCTCTTTGTTTCAGGCACCTGGAGCAGACCTTAGGAATTAAATGATGGCTGTTTTTGGGATGATGTTTATGGATTCTTCTGCAGCTCGTCTGCAATGAAAGCTGCAATTAGGACAACACTCACGTGTTCGAAACAGGCAGAACTTGCACACTCTGAGGGACCTGTTCCATTGCTGGGGCCATGCAGGGCAGTGAATTAATAAAGTCACCTGCAGAACATCAGGAGTCACTTTGACATCCAAGGACTGAGTGACATTAAGGGGTGGAGCAAACCTGCCTGTGGCAGGCAGCCGTCAGTGTTCTCATCCAGGGATAATTCCTCTTGCCTTGCAGAACTGCTGAGCCACACAACAGCGAGCCAGGGGAAGATTCCAAGATGGAGAAATGTCAGGTGAACTCACTCGGTCCCAAAGGTGGGTGGATGGAAGTTTGGTGACTGTGGTGTGCATGAAATTATTATTGCAATGAGAGAAGGATTTGTCATGACAATGGAAGAAGCAGCTCAGGTTGCAGGATGGGCTGTGCAGAAGTGTCTTGAACTCAGACTTTAGAGCCCAGCTGTGCTTCAAGGATTAAATAGGCAGTGTCAGTGCCTGATGCTCATCTACCAGCTACCAGTGTCCTGCTTTCAGTCCTCCTTAAAAGAAAAAAATTAAAAATAGCAGAGTATAAGATGCAGGAAGCTTTCACCTTACCAGTACAAGAGCCTTAGGGCAGCAGAGCCAGTTAGAGGGGATGTAAGTGGGAGATGTTTAACAAAATTTGAAAGTGCTCTAGAGGCTTCCAGTCTAAAATACTGGGGGTCACATGGCAAACTTGCCAAGAAGAAAAGGTCAAAAAAGAGCTGTGGGAGGAGGTGTAACAGCATTTGCTTTCATGTGCTTGGTACTTGTATTTCTACTGCTGTTATGGCAGCAGGAAATTTCTAATCTAAGATGCTGAACACTTTTCCTTCCAAGCAGCCTCCCCCCCTCCTGGCTCCAGCGTGTGGACAACGCGTCGTGATGGAGAGGTCAGGCTGAGGATGGAAGAACAGGGCATTGGCAGCGAGGCCCCAAAGACTGTGCACCAGCTCCTGCAGGAAAGTGTGAATAAATACAGTGACTATTATGCCCTTGCATCCAAAAAAGATGGCCAGTGGATAAAGCTGACATATAAGATGTACTATGATGAGTGCTGGAAAGCAGCCAAAAGCTTTCTGAAGGTAAGAGTGTGTTGAATTCTCTTTTTTCGTATTCACAGAATCCTAAAATCAGCACGGTTTGGGTTGGAAGGGACCTTAAAGCTCATTCAGTGCCACCCCTGGCACTGGTAGGGACACCTTCCACTATCCCAGGGTGCTCCAACCTGGCCTTGGACACTTCCAGGGATCCAGGGGCAGCCCCAGCTGCTCTGGGCACCCTGTGCCAGGGCCTGCCCACCCACACAGCCAAGAATTTCTTCCCAATATCTGATGTAAATCTATCTTCTTTTAACTTAAAACTGTTCTCCCTTTTCCTACCACTGTGTAAAAAGTCAAGTTTGATGGTCACTCATTTAAGTGCTGGAATGGCTGCATTCAGGTCTGTCTTAAACCTGCAAATTCCCTGAGTGCAGATGAATCTTAGTGACAGGGAAGTACCTGAACATGCTATGGACACCTTGGTATTTAATATTTTTGACATTTGCTTCCACATTTAACCAAGAAAAAGAGCATATAAGGAAACATTTAAACTGAGGTGCCTGGTAAGCCTGGACACTGCCCCTCCAGAGGCATGGAAAAGTTCATCTTTCTAAGAAAAAAACTCAAAGGAATGCTTACAAACCAGACTTAAATGTCCCAAGTGGCCCAGCCCTTTGCCTGTGCTGTTGGGATTAGGAGACTTGGAGAGGGAAACCAACATTATCTGTTCTTACTGTTGGGATCAAGTCTTATCTCTTCAAGTTAAGGCCAGCCTGGTTTTACTCCTGTGCTGGGATCTTCCACTCTGGGACAAAACCAGGCAGTTAAAGACTGGGTCTCCAAGAGCTGGAATTTCATAGCCAAGAGTCGCTGTCCCTGGAGCTTGTTGCTCTGGCCATTATTGATGTCTGACATACCCAACCTGTACCAAATGTCCCAGGAGGTGTTGTCTGTCTTCACCTCTCACCTTCTCATTCCCAGCCCCAGGAACTGGTAACTCCCTGGATTGCAGGTTTATGTTCCTGTTAGTGCCAGTGAGCCAGTCTTTCCAAGGGCAGACCTCAGCAAATTTCTATTTTCCTGCCCACTTACAGCAGTGTGAAACTTTCACTGGTTCCATCTTGGCTCCTGGGAAGTTTTTCAGTGGGAATTACCCCGTGTAAGAACATGAACTCTTCCCCTCAGTGCTGTGCTCAGAGCAATGAACTCTGAGCTTTGTCCAGAGGAGAAGCCAGGCTGCTGTAATGTCATCTCTTGTTTGCAGCTGGGGCTGGAGCGTTTCCATGGAGTGGGCATCCTGGGATTTAATTCTGCAGAGTGGTTCATTGCTGACATTGGAGCTATCCTTGCAGGGTAAGAGTCTTGTTTCTTGCCATGCATTTTGCTTTGGCAGGCAGAGAGTGACTGCAGTCATGAGAAGCAGGTTCTGATTAAAACCCCCAATAAAACAAACAAAAAAACCCCCGAATCCAACTGCTTATATTTGAATTTAATGAAGTTAGATAGAACATGAACTATTTCATAATGAATTAATGAGACCAGAGTTAAATTCTTTTTTTTAGCCAGCTGCTTCTCTCAAAATAAGATGACCAGTACGTTAATCCAAAAGCATTCTTATGTACACAGTGATTAAAACATGGTGGGAAATGCCAGAGAATCCCAGGGCTGGATTGTGATATCTGCCTTCCACGTGAGACATTTTGGTGCCTCACGCCACTCTTGACATTTCCCACGCCCCAGAACAGAATCTTTCCTCTTGGAATTAAGCCCTCCCCTCTTTGTTGACATTTTATGGGATATTCTTATTACAGTTTTTTTTCTCTGAAATGATCTGAATTTTGACAGCAGCTCTGCTTGTCCTCTAACTCTGTGTTTTGCTTTTCTGTTTTGTTTTTTCCCTTTTCCTTTGCAGGGGATTTGCTGTTGGGATCTACACTACAAACTCTCCCGAGGCCTGTCATTATGTGGCAGAGAACTGCAGTGCCAACGTTATAGTGGTGGAAAATCATAAACAGCTGCAAAAAATCTTAGAAGTAATTATGTTTTTTAAATGGCTGGGGGGTTACAGCAACCTGTTGACAGATGTGGGAGGGTAAAATGCTGTGGGAGGGCATTACCTGGGGGGAATGCTGGCTCTGAGAGCAGAGGGGAGCTCCTTGGTGTGCTCCCTGCTCAGCTGGGTGAGCTGGCACTGGCACTACGTCTCACAAGAGGTTAAGTGGTGCTTTCACTTCTTAAAAGCCTTGGGCTTAAAATAGGAGAAGCCAAAATGAACAACTGAGCATCCTCTAGGTTGTCTGGTGACATCCCAGCTCAAATTATGACTGTTCCTAGTGAGGCAAACCCATTCTTTCAGGAGCACAGATGGGATTCTCTTGGCTTTACATAAAATGGCAAATAGGAGGAGATGCTAAGTGGGGGTTACAGAGGTCTGAAAGGGACAAACAGCATTTGCTCCTTCTCATGAATCTCCCTTCTTAATACAGATTGAAGATAGACTACCTCATCTGAAGGGGATTGTCCAGTATGGGGAGGAGATCAAAGAGAAGAGACCCAATCTGTACTCGGTAAGTCCTGGGCTTCTTCAGTGCTTGTGAGTCCTGGTTGTGTTCAGCCGATGGCTGCAAGTACCTGTCACCTCCCACAGGACCTTAAATGAGATGGTCTTTAAGGTCCCTTCCACCCCAACCAGCCTGGGGTTCTGTCACTGTGATCCCCTGAGCTCGTGTTGGCTGTGATGGGCAGGAGTTTGCTGTTGTGCAACCTGGATAATCCATGTTGTAAGGGGGCTGTGAGCCTACTGACCTCTGCCAGGCAGCCTCGGGCCCTGCAGTTACTCCAGGGAGTTGCTACAGAGCTGTAAAGCTACTGGGGGTGGGTCTGTCTCCTTTCTGCTTCTCCCTGTGTCAGCCAGAAAACACTGTGGGATGACTGTGGATTTACAGCCTTTTCCAGAGGTTTGGGCAGGGAGAACAGCATCCTTGTCCTGGTGTGCAGCAAAGGGTTTAATTTTTCATGTGGGTGATACCTTACAAAGTGACCGAGCTCTTCTGTTCTCTGCAGTGGAGGGAGTTCATGGAGCTGGGCAGGGACGTGCCGGACTCGCGGCTCCGCGAGGTCATCGCGGCCCAGAAACCCAACCAGTGCTGCACCCTCATCTACACCTCGGGCACCACGGGGCAGCCCAAGGGCGTCATGCTCAGCCACGACAACGTGAGTGCCCAGAGCCACCCCAGCAACTGTGACCCTGGGGGTGCTGAGGGAGAACATCCTGAGCTGGAAGGGACCCTCAGGGATCATCAGTGCAGCCCCTGGCCCTGCCCAGACACCCCAACAACCCCAGCCTGGGCATCCCTGAGAGCGCTGTCCAAACGCCCCTGCAGCTCGGGCAGCCTCGGGGCCGGGCCCATTCCCTGGGGAGCCTGGGCAGTGCCCAGCAGCCTCGGGGGGAAGAACCTTTCCCTGAGCTCCATGCCCAGCCCTGACCCAGCTCCAGCCGTTCCCTGGGCTCCTGTCCCTGTCCCAGAGCAGAGCTCAGCCCCTGCCCCTCCGCCTCCCCTCGGGAGGAGCTGCAGCCCCCAGGAGCCTCCCCTCAGTCTCCTCTGCTCCAGTCCCGCCTTTGAGATCCCAGGATGCTGTAGCTCTGTTGTGCCTGTGTGTTCTGTGCTGCTCTGAAGCCCCTGTGGGTCCCTGTTGCAGCTGACGTGGACGGCGGCGGCGGCCGGACGCTTCATCATGCTGAGCGATGCCCAGGACAGGCAGGAGCAGGTGGGCAGTTACCTGCCCCTCAGCCACATCGCCGCACAAATGTCTGATATTTGGTCAGCCATGACCTTTGGAGTGCAAGTTTACTTTGCCCAACCAGATGCATTGAAGGTAAAAAAAAAAGATAATAAACTTACACCCATCCACCTGCTTGAGCTGGGGTGGGTGCTTAAAACAAGGCTGTGTTATCTCATGGTTCTGTCAGCTTTGCTAACTGGGTTTACTTTGCCCACTGACCAAGTGCCCCTGTTGGTTTGAGTGGAGCCACTCTGACTGTCACCTTTTGACTCTGTCACAGACTGGGAGAAGCTGACCCAGCACTTCTCAACTGGGAGCTGCTGAGTTCTCACCTGATACCTGGTCCCACATCGAGAACTGGTTGAGCAACAGCTTTGCTCTGCCCACATTGCACAATGGCCCCAGCTAAATCTGAGTCCTGGGTGTAAAGGATTCTTTTGTCAGCACTGGCACTGAGAGCATCGACCCTTGCTCCCTTCCCAGTTCCCCCTGGAATGCCCCAGGGGTTCCCTTCTCTTGGTGCCACTGCAAAAAACAAACAATTCCTCAAAACTGATGGCAGAGTCCCAAGTTTTGCTAGTGACCAGAGCTGGCCTGAAGTCTGCAGTGAATCACTTCTAAAAACTGCATTAAATCCTTCTTCTCTCAGGGCAGCTTGGTGGAGACCCTGCGGGAAGTGAGGCCAACTGCTTTTTTGGGAGTTCCTCGTGTCTGGGAAAAAATGGAAGAGAAAATGAAATCTGTGGGCATGAAATCCTCAGCGCTCCGAAGGAAGGTGGCATCGTGGGCCAAGGGAGTGGGGCTGCAGACCAACCTGAAGAGGATGAATGGGTAATTATGAGCTACATTTCAGGAATGCTGATGAGTTTTAGGAGAACTTTACTGTCCATCCAGGATTATGTCCCATGTGAAAGGCCAGTGGCTCTCGGACCCGAGGGGGGAAATCATCTGTTATTTTACTGAATAAACTAAAGTAGGATGAAGATAAAAGGAGGAAGGGGGAGAAGTTCCACGTGTGCCCGTTTTCCTCCCGCAGGTGCTCCGAGGTGCCGGTGAATTTCCGCCTGGCCAGGCAGTTGGTGTACAGGAAGGTGCGCAAGGCCATCGGGCTGGACCGCTGCACCAAGTGCTACACGGGGGCTGCTCCCATCACCAGAGACACCCTGGAGTTCTTTTTGAGCCTGAACATTCCCGTGCTGGAGCTGTATGGGATGAGTGAGAGCTCTGGGCCTCACACCATCTCCCTACCTCACGCCTTCAAGCTCGGCAGGTGAGCACCTTCCTGGGAGCAGAGGGAGTGGTGGGTTCTGCCTCTGGCACATCCCTCTCTCCTGGCAGAGCTCATCCCCAGAGCTTTGCTGCCACTAAAAGGTCACTGGGGAGCCACATCATGGGTGAAGAGATCTGCTGAGGGCAGAGGCAGCAGGGATGTGTGAATTTGCCTTGGCTGGGTTCTGTAGGAGCTGGGGAAGAAGTGAAGGGCTGGTAGGAAGAAGGAAGAATTGGTAACTCCAACTACCCTTCCCTTTAATGACTGAAGGGTGCAGGGTTGTCTTTGGGTGGCTCGTTCAGTCTGCACAGTGAAAGTTTGCTGCCAAGGATGTAAATCTGTTCGTTCCAAGCTCAGGTGTTGAGAACAATGAGTGCAAACCAGCAGGTGTGTGAGCACTGGTCTCTGCAATAACAGCTCTTTCTGCAGCTGCCCTTCCATGAGCAGATGCCTTTGAAGCTCTTTGCTGAAGCTGTCGTGCTAAAAAGCTGCTGGGCTTTGTTCAAACCCCTTCAGCTTGAGAAGTGCTGCTGTAACCTCTGCTTGAATTCAGTTTAAAATAAATTAATCCCTGGTCTGTGTCACTTTCAGCTGTGGGAAGGAGCTGACGGGCTGCCACACCCTGATCCATAAACCCGACAAGGATGGTGTTGGGGAGATCTGCTTCTCAGGAAGGCACATCTTCATGGGCTACCTGAACATGGAGGACAAAACCAAAGAGGCCATCGATGGGGATGGCTGGCTGCACTCAGGGGACCTGGGCAAGCACGACAAGGATGGATTCCTTTTCATCACAGGCAGAATTAAAGGTAACACATCACCTGACTTTACCTTGGTGTTGTGCAGCCCTGTAGAAGTTGTTAATGTTGGGAAAGGCCTCATGGAGCCCAACTGTTCCCCAGCACTGCCAAGGCCACCACTAACCCATGTCCCCAGTTGCCACATCTTTTAAATCCTTCCAGGGATGGTGACTCCACCACTGTCCTGGGCAGCCTGTTCAATGCTGAACAGTGAAGAAATTTTTCCCAGTATCCAACCTAAACCTCCCCTGGTGCAGGGGAGGCTCTGCTGGTTGTGTGGTTGTGACTTGCACAGAAGAACGTTTAAATCCTTCTCCTCCTGGAGGTTCCATGTGAACGTGGCTGCAGGGTGTGGTGGGAGGAGAGGGGCAGCCTCTGGAGCCTGGGTGTGTTTGCAGAGTGAGGGAGAAGCCCTGTGATTTCAGCCCCAGCAGAGTTAATGCTTTGTGGGCTTGTTTTACCAGCAGCTCCCTCAGTTTCAGGAGCTTTGCTGGGTGCCCTCCAAGGAAAACAGCAGCTTAACTCTGTTGTGCAAGTGCCTTATAGCAATGTGGCTCTTGGGACAGCAATTTGAGCAACCCCAAACAAAGCCAAAGTCATGCAAGACTTCAGCCCTCAGAAAGAGAGAGGTGCTCATGTGAGGGCTGCTCTGAGGAACAGGAGATAACTGAGAAGGGGAGGCTCCCCTCTGCTCTGCAGCACATGGGAACCTCCAGCACCGCCCCAGCAAATCTTTCACTTCAATTTCTGACAATTTGGGTGCCCACTTAGGTGCCTTAGACCCCCAGGGGTCTGTGCCAGGGTGCCAAGGGGCTCTGTATTGCCAGACTGCAAACACCTGCGGAGCACCGAGGCAGCTCTGGCAGGGCTGTGTGTGCACAGCTCCTGCTCCTCTCTCCGGGCCTGGCTGGAGTCATGGGATCAGCACTGAGGCTGGAAAAGCCCTTTAAGATCCCTGAGTACAGCCCTGCCAAGGCCACCACTAAACCACATCCCCAAGTGCCACATCCACACATTTTTGAACACTTCCAGGGATGGTCACCCTGTGACTTTCCCAGGCCTGGTGTGCTGCCTCCTCCAGCTCTGCTGACACAGGCTCACTGTTTGATCAGCAGACACGAAGGAGCAGTTGAGTTCTTTGAGATTGTGGGAAGGGAAGAAGCTCCAAGCATTAATCAGGATTTGATTGTTTTCCAGAGCTCATCATCACTGCAGGAGGTGAGAACATTCCTCCCGTTCCAATTGAAGACGCTGTCAAGAATGCTGTTCCCATCATCAGCAACGCCATGTTGGTTGGAGACAAAGCCAAATTCCTTGCTATGCTTCTGACACTAAAGGTAATGGAAAACAGGATGGGAATCCACCACCTGTGCTGCTGAATCTCATTAAATCCAGGGAGGAGGAGAGCTTCTACACACTTCTAGTGTCTTGTGGAGCCAGGAACCCGCAGCACAATTTGCTGTAGCTGAGCTGCAAAGAGCAGCTGAAAGCACAGAGCTGTCACTTGCTCAGACTGTCAGGTCCTGCTGCTGTTCAGGGCAGCTTTTTCTGTGCCACACAGGGCAGGAAGAAACAGAAGGAAAAGACCCAGAAGTGAGGCTGGAAAAGGAAACCTTTCAGGTCTCCTCACCTCTTTTAGTTTCTTCCAGAGCAGTCTGGGAGGTAAAAAGCTGTCAGGGATTTCTTTGTCAGACTCTGGCTTTAAACTCCAGCAGGACACATCCGTGGTGGCCTGTGCTGACTGTCAGAGTGGGAATTGCCCCTTAGTGAGACCGAGGCCAACAGCCTGGGCCTGGGGCAGGAGACCTGAGGTGGCCCTGGTGGTGGCCCTGCTGTGCTTGTCATGATCGAATGCTGTGTGTGACTTCCAAGAATTTTTTTTTTTAGGGAAGTAAATTGTGCTGCAGAAAAGGTCTGGAAAAAGTGATTAACTTTGGATAGCACAGGAGGAATTTGGCAGGTGAGCTCTGTACCCTGCTTGCTCCTTGGCCCTGAGGTGGCTCCTGAGCAGGCAGAGATCTCAGGGGTTTATCTGTGTTTTGTCCCCAGCTTCCATTGGCACCCAGGGGTTGGGTGAGAGCTGAGGGGCTGATGGGATTGGAGCGGGGTGGGGAAAGGAGCCTGGGAACCATTCCAGGGCTGGAGGCTCCTCAGTGCAGAGGGCCTCAGGTGCTCAGCAATGCACAGTTCCCCTTCTGCCTGTCCTGCAGTGTGTTGTGGATGCAGAAACGGGCAAGCCTGGAGATGACCTCACTCCAGAAGCTCTGGAATTCTGTCAGAAGCTGGGCAGCAAGGCCACCAAGGTCTCAGAAATTATCAGCAGCAAAGACAAGGCCGTCTACGCCGCCATCCAGAAAGGGATCTCTGCTGTCAATGAGAGAGCTGTGTCCAATGCCCAGAAAGTCCAGAAGTGGATCCTGCTGGAGAAGGACTTCTCCCTCTTTGGTGGAGAGCTTGGTGAGTGGTGGGGGAGGTGTCTGGGGTTTTCCCTGCGCCCCTTCCCTGGCTATTGAGCACCAACAGAACCCCAGTGCACAGAGCTGCCCCCAGCCTTTCCTCACTGTGCCTTTTCCATGTGGCAGTTTGGGGTGGGATGAGCTGGGCTGAATTCCCACTTCTGCCCAACAGCACCCAGGGGAGCAGTGAGCAGTGCTTACCCTCCTGCAATCCTGGAATATCCTGAGCTGGAAGGGACCCTCAGGGATCATCAGTGCAGCCCCTGGCCCTGCACAGACACCCCAACAACCCCAGCCTGGGCATCCCTGAGAGCGCTGTCCAAACGCTCCTGCAGCTCTGGCAGCCTCGGGGCCGGGCCCATTCCCTGGGGAGCCTGGGCAGTGCCCAGCAGCCTCTGGGTGCTGCTGTGCTGCTTCTGCTCACAGGGGAGGGAGGGAGATTCTATTAAACCCAAAGAGAAGTTTAGAACTGGTCACTGTTCCTGTGTTCTGCCTCTCCCCTCCAGCCCTGCTTCACCCCAGGCCGGGTGGGTGCTCCCAGTGCTTCCCTCCCCATTAACCCCAGTGCTGGTTCCCTACAGGCCCCACCATGAAGCTGAAGAGGCCGGTGGTGGCTCAGAAATACCAGGACCAAATCTCTCAGTTTTACACGGACATCGAAACCCCCTCGGGGGAGCCCTCGACCCGGCCATAGAGCCGGGACTGAAACCACTCCCGAGGGCGTTCCCAGCTGCCCAGGAAGGATTCCCTGGATTCTGTTGAAATAAAGAGGCTCAGCCCTCAGGCAGCCCCTCGGCGTCGCTTCGCTGTCATGTCCTGGCCCTGCAGTGTGGTGAGCGTGGTCCTGCCCATGTTCTGCTGTGTCTTGTGTCCCGTGCTGAGATATCCCAAATATCTCAACTTTGTATTTTTTATTTCCATTTTTATAAGGGCAATACAATGTTTACCTTAAATCCACGTGACATGTTACGTTCTAACCAAAGTTTTCTTTTCCTGAGATGAATGTAAAACAGGAGCT
>NW_008240034.1:249142-273449 GCF_000691975.1 Corvus brachyrhynchos | reverse complement strand
GAGAAAGGCAGATTTTATTTTCCAGCAGTGTCCTCCCTCCCTGCTGCCCGTTTCCCTGCATGCTGATGGTATCCATATAGTTTTACATCTCCTTTCCCACAAACTATTCCTGTCTGAGATGACAAATGCTGTGTGACTACACACAGCAGTGGAGGTGGAACCTCACATGAACTGGGTTTGTCTGTGCAATATTTTGAGTTTGTTTTACCTTTTTGAGTTATAATGAAGCCATAAATTGTATTGTTGAGTTGTATCCATGGCTGGTATTCTGGGAAGTGATTTACTCCAGGGATTATTTATAAGGCTGTGTACAGTGTGTGAAATCTGTCTGTGTCTTACAATCCAGAAATGTTGTAGTGTCTGAACTGGGGAACTCTGGAGTGGAGGGGAGTGGGCTGAGGCTCTGTCCCTGTGCTTGGGGAGAGGAGATGGTGCTGGGAGCCCAGGCTGGTTCTCCTGAGGGTCTGTGATCAACCAGCCCAAGGCTGTGAAGATCCTTCATGGTGAATTCACTGTCTGGAGGACACAGAATGACCTGCAAAGCTGGAGGGCAGCACCTTGACCCAGGAGCTCCTGGCTTATTCCAGGCTGCCCAGCACCCAGGGGCACTGGGTTTGCCTGTAAATGGCTTATTTCAAACCAGGAATCCTTCCCTGCACACAGGCAGAGCAGCCCAGCTGATTCCCAGCACCATTTCCCAGGGAAAGGAGGAGCAGGGGCAGGTGGGAGCAGCTCAGTGCTGGTATCACAGCAGGCTCAGGGTGGGTTAAACCTAAACCTGTCTCTGCTTTGGGTCAGCGAAATTCCAGTGCCCGGTGGAAGGGTGGGAATGCACTACTGGAACTGCTGCTCATCCTGTGCCAGTGTGTGTTTGCAGAGGAATGTGTAATAAACTCCTCCGTTTGTGTCTCTCAGCTCTCTCTCATTCCTGGGAAGCAGCAGGGCTGGGCCGGGTTTGCGCCGGGCAGGGACAGCGGCAGCCAGAGCTGGGCCTGGGGCGCTCCCTGGGCAGCCACGGCCACTCCCTCAGGGGATGGACGGCACCACCCTTACCCTGTGCCGGGCCAGGCCCGTGCCAGGGCTCCTCCTTGTGCAGTGGGGGACCCCCTCAACTCCCAGGGGTGCTGCCCCAGGCCCGGGACCTGCTGCTCCAGCTCCCCCCAGGGCAGGGACCCCTCACCTGAACAGACAAAGCTCTGATGGATGAGGGGATGCTGGAGCCATCCCACGCTTTTATAACAACTCCCTTTTCCCTGGCTTTGCCCCTGCCAGGCCCCATGGTGTTCCCAGCCCCAGTGCTGTGCCACGAGGAGAGGTTTTGGGAAAGCCACGGTGCCATCCCTGGAGAAACAACACAACAACAGAAAAACACTTCCGAGTTTTACTTTTCCATCTTACTTTATTTCACTTTTTCTAGAAAATTCCTCCATAGTTCCACAAATTTAACAAAAAGTTTAAAATTCAGGACAAACAATCCTGTAACGTATTACAAACATGAGTTTTTTTGTGGTTTTTTTTTTTAATCTTGCAGTTAGTCTTGGCTCAGCTGCATTTCTTCCAGCTGAGTGAAGAACTTTCTCCCAACACAACTTTTAAAATCCTCAGGTGCTGAGGTATTTAATACCTCGGCTCTAGGCAGAAATACAATTAAAAATTCTCTAGAAGTTGAAGTACTTACATTTTTCTTTAGGAGTGCAAACTCATCTTGTCAGTTTTTGATGGCTATTCCGTGCCCCAGGAAAGCAACACCGATTTGGGTCCTTCCAGCACTAATTAACACCTGGCCCAGGTGCACCGGGGCTGTCACAGCGTCACCACAGCACCCGGGCCAGCAGGGAGGAGCCTCATGCGAGCAGAGCCGGCTCCAGCACATCCCCAATGGAAAACTGCGGAACCGGAGCCGCTCCGGGCTCTGCTCGTGGAGAGGCCCCTCCGTAAGGGACGTTTAAACCTCTCTCACCATCAAACACCTTCCAAGATCTGACAAAAAAACTGCTTCTGGATTGTTGCATCAATTGCTTGGCTCGTTCTGATGCTCCCACCGCACCCCACGATCCCACGGGTGGCAGAGTCATTGCACTTCCATGGATTCAGCCTGACCTCAGCCAGCCTCGCTCCCTCCGTGGCCCAAACGCCTCAGCCGGGCTTTGCAGCCAGCCAGCCTTCCTCTCCTCTTTTTTTTTTAGCTTTTTTAATAGTACATGTCAGTAATCAAAGCCTCAAGGCTCAACACATCGCAGACCAGGACCCAGGAAAATGCTCCCGACCCCTCCCTGGCCTCTGATCTGGGCCAAGGACGAAGGAGCCGAGTCCTGATCCCACCTCCAACACGATTTCAACTCAACTCGGGAAGCCCTCGGGCTGCCCAGCACCTGTCTGTGCCAGCAGCACCACCACGAAGGACACGGAAAAGTAACAGAGTCCTGTCCATTTTCCTTGGAAAAACCATTATGGCTACAAGTCAATTTTGGATTCTTTTTTTTTTTTTTCTTCCTTTTTTTAACAACGCAAGCTACTACACATCCTCGAGGACCTGAAGCAATGCCCACAGCAGCACTGCCCCCTCCTTCCTAGAGTACAATAATCCATCCATGCTCTCAAGAGTGACACAAGAACAAACACTTTATCCACAAAAACCTGTACACGGCATGTTCAGAACAGCGTTCAGCCAGCCTAGAGGGAATCTACACAGGGAACTCCAAGGGGACACAAGATGAGGCCCAAATGTGACCATTCTTAGTTTGCAGAGTCATTCCTCCTGTGCTCCCCAATGCTACCACATACCCCAAAAAACATCAACTCTGTAGAACAACTAAGTACTTGCAAAAACCTTTTAGTAACAAATCAGCATGTGCACACAATGGAGAGGAACTATTGCTGGGGAACAATCCTACCTCGGGTTTTCAGGGGGATTATAAACAGTCTAAAAAAATTCATGTGTAAAATACTTCTTATAAAAACCAAACCAAATCCCTATCAATGCTCAGCAGACTTCACCAACAAAGTCACTTCCAGGACAGGACGATGCCGTGGCCACGGTGCTTCCAGCCACGCTCAGGAACAGCTTCCCACGCGTGTCCTGGGCTGGCTGGGAGCTGTGAGCACGGGGCACTGACAGCAGAAGGGGCAGGAGGGAGGTGGCACCTCCAGTCCCTTGAGGGGCAGCTCTGGAGGCTGTGGACAGTCCGGAAGTGCTGGGACCGGAGCTGTGGGAGGAGTGACCAGGGTGGAGAGGGCAGCAAAGACCTTGGGAGAGCTGGGTCAGCCCGGCCACCCCCACTGCTCTGGGGACAGGACAGTGTCACCAACCCCACCCAGCCCTGGGGTGCCAGGCTGCCCGGAGTGGGCACAGAGCTGCCTCCCCCGGCACAGCCCCACGGAGACACGAGGACTCGCAGTACCCACCCAGGGGCTGTGACCGCCGGCCTCCACCATGGGTGTCCTGCTGCCACCTCCTCCTCTGCCCACTGCCCTCCACCTTCTCTGGCATTTCTCTCCAGCCCTGGCATCGTCCAGCACGAAAGAAAAGAGCTGAGATCACTGGTGTGACAGGGTTTGCACCTGGCATGAGCTTGAACTTCAATATATATATATATATACACACACACATATATATATATATATATACACACACACAACACATGAAAGGTGGTACAAGGACAAAATTAATGGGAATCGGGTCAACATGACCCAACTCAAACAAGCTTATCATCATATTGCCACTTCAGTTGATTAGTTGCAACATTTCCATGATAAAGAAAGGGGGAACCCAAAACAAGGGACAGCAAACCTGGAGCGGTGCAACCCTCCCTGAGCAGAGGGGCTCCCCAGCACCGCTGCTCCCACACCGCCTGTGCCCCGTGGACATTTGGCAAAAGCCTCCCACACCCCTCGGAAAAATGAGCAATTCCTGGGAAAATACTGAATTTAGGGACCAGGAGTGTAACACAGCTTTGAGGAAGGCGCTGGGATTTCCCCACGCCCGCCTGGACAACACTTGGAGGTCAATACTAGTTTAACTAGAAATCCAGGGAAGGGGTTGCATTAGTGTTTGTGTTTCCTGCCTTTTCCTGCACAGGCAGCGTGGTGGGAGAGGGAGGAGGGAACAAACCTGACTCCACTCCGTGTTTTACATCAGCGTCTCCCAAAGATTTAAGCTCTCCCTTGTTTTGGTTTTCCCAAAGTACAGCCACTACTATAGGGGCCACTGCAAGGAGATTCCTCTTTGAGAACACAGAACAAAACCAATCACATGTTTTGGCAAAGTTATCAAACACTGACAAATGGAAAGACGACGGGTGAGCCCCTTCTGGAGCACGGGATGCCTGGAGGTTGCTGTCCAGCTTCCTTACACTACAAATTGTCCACAAGAGGCATTGAACGAAACGAGTCAAATCTTATTAAGCGCCTTCCCCTGCCAGAGCCATAAAAAAACAACAGAAAAACACACCCTTAAGATCATAAGACCCAACTAGGCCCTTCTTATACATACAGTACATACATATATATAATATATATATATAAAATATACAGCTTACAGTTTTGGAGTCCTATTACAGTTAAAGCAGACTGAAAGGAGTGGGACTTTGTTTAGGAGCTCAGATCAACAAACAAGACATCTCCAAACCCCAGCAGGAGACAGCAGGTTCCAGAAGCCTCCTCACCGAGCACAGAGTGTCCCTGCAGGGAGCTGAGGGTCCTGCCCCCACCGGGAGTCACCAGTGGGTGATCCCAGCTGGAATGCAGCTGGAATGCAGCCCCTCTCCTCTGCAGCAGACCAGCAGGACCCCCAGGAGCCTCCTGTGTCCCCAGTCTCCGGGCCAGCTCTGTCAATGTAACCCACACGGCGCGGGGCAGAGCGGGAGGGCTCTGAGTTCTGGAGCTCTCCGCAGGCTGGTCCCAAGCTCCGGGGGAAGGGAACAGCATCCACGCTCCTTCAGAGCTCAGAGACGCCTGGAAAATGTGCTCTTGAAACACAGTTGCTCGAAGGGAAACCGAAAAGGTCGCGCTGTGCAGCCTAAGTGCAGCACGCCTGCTCTGCTCGGGGCCTGGCCCACGAAGCCGGGGGGGGACAGACTCAGCAAGGCGGGCGCTGGTTTGAAGCCTACAAGAAAAGTGCAGCTGGTTGAGCATTCCTAGAGCATGGCTGTTCTCTAAGGCAGTGCTTCTTCGGGTGAGGCAGGAGGATAAGAAGGCCTAGTTCCATGGGGTGGTTTCCTGTACCAGTGGAGGGGATCTCTGGTCGAAGAGCAGAGCCAGCTTCCCAGGCCCAGCGTCATGTGGCCACGGCCTCCAGGTAGCTCTGCAGCTTGCGGACGGTCGTCTCATCCAGGGAGAAGAGGTCAAAGTCAAAGGTTGTGTTGGTGACGTTGAAATGCCCGGTTTCCTCAATGAGATTCACGATCTGGAGACAGGGGGATGGACATCAGTACAGCACAGAGGGCAGCGGGCACACAGAGCCCATCCAGGCCTTTCCCACCCCTTTGGAACAGCCTTGGAGAGGCTCATAACAGGAAAGGAATGCTCTCCCCAAGAAAGCAAACCAGCTCCTCCTGCATGCCTGAGTAGCACAGTCTGGACAGTGATGTGGGCACGTTTCTGTCCTTTTATATCATAAAATAACAGAATCCCCTGAGCTGGAAGGGACCCTCAGGGATCATCAGTGCAGCCCCTGGCCCTGCCCAGACACCCCAACAACCCCAGCCTGGGCATCCCTGAGAGCGCTGTCCAAACGCTCCTGCAGCTCTGGCAGCCTCGGGGCCGGGCCCATTCCCTGGGGAGCCTGGGCAGTGCCCAGCAGCCTCGGGGGGAAGAACCTTTCCCTGAGCTCCATGCCCAGCCCTGACCCAGCTCCAGCCGTTCCCTGGGCTCCTGTCCCTGTCCCAGAGCAGAGCTCAGCCCCTGCCCCCAGGAAGAAGCTGTCAATCAGACCAGGAGACCCCAGCTTAGGGATTGCTGCCAGGATGGCAGAGGGAAGGTGCCCACACCACACTCCTGTCCTATTTCCAACAAAAACACCGCATGCACAGCTGATTTGATTTTATTTTCCATATTTTTGCTTTCAAAGCAAAGCAGAAGCTCTCTGGAAGGGCCTGGCTGAGCCCTCTGGACACCCAGATCCCCGGGGCCAGCACGGACAAGGTCTGTACCTGCTGGAGCACGTTGCGCTCCCGTAGTGCCATGAGCCGCCTGTGGAGCTCCACCAGCTCATCCGTGTAGGCCTGGAACACAAACAGGGACCCGTGGAGTGTCTGAAGGCTGCCAAAGGGACTTCCCCAGTGAGGGGTCAGAAGAACTTGAGGCCCTTTCATACATTCCCAATTTTTCCATACTTTTTTTACTGCCTCCTCCTCAAGTACTGAAGACTTCCCTTAAATACAAGTACTCTGAAGGCCATTTTCTTAAATTTAATGACACCCACACCTGTAACCAGCTCCAAGAACTGGGCAGAACCTTTAAGGACCTCAGTGAGGTGAAGTTCACCTTGGTGACCCTCAGTGTGAGCTCCTCATCAGTGGATTCTCCTAATTAACTCCAAATTACCTGAAAACATCAGGTGCATCAGTGACCAACACCCCAGCAATCTGCTGAGCAATGACTTCCATTTAGGTAAGGAAAAATTCTTGGAGTGCACTGTAGTCCCAGGTAGTTTTACCTACACCACAACAGGAAATGAAGGATTGTTCACAGGCTCAACATGTTCATTGTTCTTAGGTAAGAGTGGTTTGGGTTTCTTTTTTAATTTTAGTTTTTATTAGACAGCCAACAACAGGTCCAGATCAGCAAAACTGATCCAAAGAATCAGTGAATCACAGCATGAACATGGATCTGCTCTCCTTGGAGGGAAGGAAAGAGGGAATTTCACTGAACAAACAAAGGTTCCAACTAAACCTGCAAAGCAGAGCAGCAAATAATATTTAATTTATAAGATCAAAGCCAGGTGAAACTGCCTTTTAATGAAGTGCCCCAGCACTGCAGCAGTGCCCAGGCCCTTGGTTCAGACAAAGGGCAAACAAATACAACAATTTTAACGTTTTGCCTATGAACACCACCTGGGGCTTCAGCTACGTAACGTACACAATTTCTGCAGTGTCACTCTCCAAAGTCTGTCCTTTCAACATCTGGTTTTTGTTAAACTCAAGCTTTTACCCTGCTGAGACAGAACAATGAACAGGCTGGGCTGATTCAGGTGGTTTTGTGCATGGTGAGGCCCAGCAGCTCTGACACACTCAGCTCCTCAATCAGAGCATCCTGGAATGGTTTGGGTTGGAAGGGACCTTAAAGTTCATCCCATTCCACCCCTGCCATGGGCAGGGACACCTCCCACTGTCCCAGGCTGCTCCAAGCCCCAATGTCCAGCCTGACCTTGGCCACTGCCAGGGATCCAGGGATCCAGGGGCAGCCCCAGCTGCTCTGGGCACCCTGTGCCAGGGCCTGCCCACCCTCCCAGGGAACAATTCCTTCCCAAGATCCCATCCAGCCCTGCCCTCTGGCACTGGGAAGCCATTCCCTGGGTCCTGGCCCTCCAGGCCCTCATGAAAGATCCCTCTCCACAGGACACACCTTGTCATACGTTCCCTTCTTCAGGATCTTCTCTGGCTTGTTACAAGACTCTGGGCTTTTCCTTCCAGATGCCTGAGGGGAAAAGAAACCAACAACAGGATCAAAATCAGCTCAGGAACCACAGGGGTGTCCCAGCAGAGCGCTGAAATGGAAGGAATCACTTGTCTGCTGAGGACAGGAATAGGGAGAATTCGGTGCAAGTGAGAATTTCCAATGCAGGAACCAGGAGAGGGGGGAAGCAGAGCTGTGGGAAGGGGGGATTTCATACCTTGTTGTTTGCTGGGGGCAGCTTCTGCCCAGGAGGCGGCTCCCGGCTGGGCGGGCAGGAGTCGGCGCTGTTGTCACTGTCACTGTCACTGAGGCTCAGTCTGAAAAACCACCAGCAGAGAATGAGCATCACCAGGGAGCAGCAAACTCATCAGCTGCCAGCTGAGCCACACAGAGCTAGTGAAATTCTCTTTTATGTCATAGATCCTACACTGGCTGCGAGAATGGGTCACTGGAGATTCCAAGAATCCCTTTTTTCCCAGCTGGTGTCACCTGGCATTCCCAGGGAGGTTTAGGTGGCACAGCACAGGCAGCAGTTCAACTCTGGCGTACACGAGTCTCCCAGAACAACTGAGCACCACTTGATTTTCACATACAGCCAACTGTTCAGTTCAGGAATTCCTCCCAGTGTCACCAAGAGCATGAAAGGCTCACTGACACCTCCACAGACAAAAAATGCATTTAGTGCTGCTGCTGGTGTGACCTCTAAGATTTCCTATTTATTCTCCTTCTCCTTTTGGCCCTATAAATATGGCAGGTAGCCTACCTGTGATGAACTTGAAAACTGGTTATCCCCTAAAGATCTACAAAAATACCCTTCAATGTCTCTCCATCCTTGTTTAGCTGATGATGACAAGTGCAATAATGGATATTTGTTTGTTTTGGTAACCAGCAGCACCATTTCTGATTTGCAGCTGCTCTCTGGGCCAAGCATTTGGATTAAACAATTCACTGAGACTCCAGGTTTGGGCTGTAGCAGCATTTCCTGAGGGAAGAAGGATGAAGTTCCACTCCTTCCGGGGCCTGGAGCAGGAAACAGCTGTCACTGAGTCCAGAGGAGAGGAGCAGCCAACACAGGGTGGGCACAGAGTGACTCCTGAGCCCTGTCAGTCGCAGGCAGCCAGAGCAGCACACTCTGCCTGTCCCCCACATGTCCCTAATCTCGGCAGATCAAAGGTGCCACACCCCAGCAGCTCTGCAGAGATCTGAGGGTCACAATTAGGTGAAGGTGTTTGGAGGTGTCAGTCAGTGACACTTGCCAGCTCAGCTCAGCACTTCCTGGTGCCTTCCCCTCTTTGTGCTCCTCGGCCAACCCTGTTGTCCCCAGCTCTGTGTCCCCACCCTGTGCTGAGTGACCCCACACATCTGCCCTTCCTCCCCTCCCACACAGAGCCCCGGCTCTTTAATTCCTCCTTCCAAATGGAGAGCACCCTAAAATACCAAATGCAGAGGGCCGAGAGCCAAGCAAACATCCCTGTTCCGGATTTGTTACCACCTGGAATCCCGGCTGACGGGGTTTGCTTTGACTGCTGCCTCCTCTCCAGAGGAGCTGTCGTCATCATCCGACTCCTCCGACTGCAGATCCTCCACCATGGAGCGCAGGGGGCCTGGGGCAGATGGGAGAAGGGAATTCAGCACCAGGACACGACCAGCACAGCCCCAGCCCAACCCCTGCATCTCAGCTGAGACACATCCTGATTGCCAGTGAGATGTGACTGGAAAAGGACAGCCTGCCCCAGGCTCAGGGCTAAAGCAGAGCTGACAAACTTTACAACTCCCTCCCTTCCCCAAAGCCTCCCCTCCCTCCCAAATGAGAACAAAAGGACACATTTTTCATGTGTGTGGGGCTGATTTAAATGGCACTGGAGACAGCAGCAACAGCACAGCATTTGCTGCAGTTGGAACATTTACTGTTGCCAGAGTTTCCCTCTCTGGGTTATCAGTGGAGGGATCTGAGAAAGGAGCTGTTACACACTGGCAAAGTGATGAATGGCACATTTATAATTTTTAATAAAACATAGATGAGATTGGAGGAGAACTGTTCTGGTGATTCTACACACCAGGCAGCAGCAACACATTTATAAACCGAGGCAGAAACCAAAGCCAGAAGGGAAAGAACCAAATCCAGAGGGATTCCCTACTCATAAATTAGCTGCCAAGAGAAGAAAAATACTTGTTCATGATGTTATGACATTATTGCCTTTTCTTGCTGAAGCATCACAGCTCCAACACATGGCTGCATGCAAGAAACTGTATTATTATAGTGCTGGAAAAGCAGATTTATTTCTCTTGAGCCTTTTAAGGTTACACAAGGAAGGTTTTAACACACCTTGACTGTGGTTCTGAGATGGCTCAAAATCAGAGTCAGAGCTGGAGTCGGAGCTGGAGCTGGAGTTGGAAGGGCTGGACTGGACAGACTTAACCCCCCATAAAAGGGAAACAAAAGAAAAAGAATCTTAATCTTTCTAATCCAGAAAAGCAGAGCACAAAGCACTGTGAGACAGGAGCATCTGAGCACTCTACAACATCACCCATGGCTGAATGGAGTTCTCGGGATTATGGAAACAAACAGAATGTGAGGTGAATAAAAAAAACATTTATGGAAGTCTGGCAGGATGCAGCTCAGCACTCCTGGGAGCAACATCAAGGACTCCCAGCAAACCCCTTCACACCACAAGGTTCAAACCCCCCAGCTGATGATACGGAGCATCTGAAAAACATTTAAATGAAAAGCCCTTACTTTGAAGTGACAGATGACCAGCACAGAACCCTCAACTACCTAAACCCTCTTAAAAGGTGTATTTATTGTACCTACCAAGGTTCCCTTGAGCCTCAGACTGATCACTGACCATGGACTCAGAGAGTCATGGAGCGGTTTGGGTCGGAAATTACCTTAAAGATGATTTAATCCAATCCAGTCCCAGGCTTCTCCAAGCCTGGTCCAACCTGGCCTTGGACACTTCCAGGGATCCAGGGGCAGCCCCAGCAGCTCTGGGCACCCTGTGCCAGGGCCTCCCCACCCTCATAGCCAAGAATTCCTTCCCAATATCCCATTTAACCCCATTCTCTGTTAGTCTGAGGCCATTCCCCCTTGTCCTGTCCCTCCATCCCTTACAAACAGTTTATCTTTCCTGCAGGCTCCTTCAGGCACTGGAGGTCACACCAAAGCTTCTCTTCTTCAATGAACAATCCCAATTCCCTATCCCTTTCCTCACAGACACGGAGATGTCTTTCCCAACTAGCTCACATGACTCCAAAATTAATTCTAAATTATTATTATTATCCCCTAAACCCAGTTGTTTCTACACCAGTTTGAGTGATCCACTGTACTGGCTCCACTACATTGTGCAAACATAACAGAGACCAGCTCAACCCTTGTGACCCCAACTCCTCCGTCAGCACTCAGCAGAAGTACCAGGAGTATCCTGTGCAGTAAGAGTAAGTGAAGAGTAAGTGAATACTGGTAACAGCAGCATCCAGGAAGGAAATTTGGGTGAGATTGGGAAATTTTAATCGCAAATCCGATACCGCACAGCAATCACCTGCAATAGCCCTGGGGACCGCCAGAGGGCAGCAGAGGCCACGGCAACTCCCTCCATCCCCAAACAGCTCCTAAAATTCCCCTTAAAACGGTTTTATTTGGCGCTCAGGCAGGTTCTAGTTCAAAGATTCTCAAAGTACTGTAGTATCTTGCCTTTTTAAAAGTAATTCCCTGGAAATCAGCATTTCAGTTTCACTGTTTCATTCCTAGGAATCCACTTATTACTACTGCTGCCACATCCTCACACTGGAGCGATCACACATTCCCACTGTTAAGTTTGTTAAAGGAAGGGTTAATACTAAAAAAACTTTGTGACAGGCACAAAGAGGCACATTGGCAGCTTTGGGAATTGATAAGGGAAAGTGGCAGCAAAATCTTTCACTCCAATACCACCCTTCTTTATAACTCATCACAGAATCCCTGTGCCTGATGCCCACCTTGTCCCCAGCCCAGAGCACTGAGTGCCATGTCCAGGCCTTCCTTGGACACCTCCAGGCATGGGGACTCCAAACCTCCCTGGGCAGCCCCTTTTGATTCCTGACCACCCCTTCCATGATGGAATTCTTCCTGGTGTCCAACCTGACCCTCCCCTGGCACAGCTTGGGGCCATTTCCTCCATCCTGTCCCCGTTCCCTGGGAGCAGAGCCCAACCCCCCGGCTGCCCCCTCCTGCCAGGGAGTTGTGCAGAGCCACAAGGTCCCCCCTGAGCCTCCTTTGCTCCAGGCTGAGCCCCTTTCCCAGCTCCCTCAGCTGCTCCCAGTGCTTCAGTCCCTTCCCCAGCTCCGTTCCCTTCCCTGGACACGCTCCAGCCTCTCAGTGTCCTTCTTGTTGTGAGGGGCCCAGAAATGGACACAGCACTCGAGGTGTGGCCTCAGCAGTGCCCAGCACAAAGAACAATCCCTGCCTTGGTCCTGCTGGCCACACTGTCACCCAAGTACTGGTAAGAGTTCCATTTATTCCACTGTAAGATGGGGAAAATGTGTCCAAAATGGTATTACAATCTTTGGGAAGGGTTCAGGAGTGAAGGAGAATAATTTAAAAATTCCAACATCAGATCTACTGGCACATTGCAGCAGCCCTGGCTGTTTAGGGAAATTCCAACATGGAAGTGGAGAGCAGAGAGAACAGGTTGTCCAAAGAAGCTGTGGCTGCCCCTGGATCCCTGGCAGTGCCCAAGGCCAGGCTGGACATTGGGGCTTGGAGCAGCCTGGGACAGTGGAAGGTGTCCCTGCCCATGGCAGGGGATGGAACTGAATGATATTTAAAGGTCCCTTCCAACCCAAACCATTCTGGGATTTTATGAATATTTTCAAGCTAAGGGAGCACAGTTCTTGTGCTTGACCCACAGCTCCAATCCTACATCCCTCATTCCTGGTAATCTGCAGGTCTTCCCTTAAAATGACTTAACAGGACCTAAGCAGCAGAAGTTGGAGGTAACTCATCTCTCCTTCTGCCATTAACCCCATCAGCTCCTTCAGCCAGAGGAGGATGCAGCTGGACACGCTCCGTGTGCTCAGTGACTGTCACTGGGATGTGACCAAAGCAACGCCGACAATGGCAAAAAGCAACGCTGCCTCACATCCCTGCTCTCCCTTTTGTCAGCACTGAGGCAGCCAAGCATGAGGCCAGTTCAGGGAACTGGACTTGATGGGGGAAGGAAAAAAAAAAAAAAAGGTAAAAAAAAGAAAGAAAGGCCAAGTAACTTCCAGCAAGAGCTGAAATAGCAGGAGAAAGTCCTTCATCCCTCTGGAGAGTCCCCCTCTGAGCTCCCAGGCCAGGAGCACAAATGGGAGCAGGGCTGCTCCTCTCCACAGCAGCCTGCAAAGATGTCAGCTAGGAGCCCCCGTGGAGCTGCAGCCCTGGAGCTGTTGCACAATCCCTGGCTACAGCAGCAGAGCTGATTTAAGAGTTTCCGGGCCCTGGTCCACCTCCAGCTGCTCCCTCGCTTTAGTGATGTGGCTCCCACACGGCTCCACACGCAGCTGTGCCAGGAGAAACCCTGGAGCAGCAACCAGCAGTGCTGGGAGCAGGGAGATGCCCCCAGGTTGCACAAGGAACTCCAGAGCCTGGGTGCTGCTGCCAGTGCTTTATGCAGCTGTGCCCTGGAGTTCAGGTTCCACAGGAACCTCAGCTGGTGGTGCTGCCACTGCTCCCTGTCCCTCACAGAGAGTGTCCCTGCCCTCCCCAGATCCCACTGTCCAGCACCCTACAGGAGCTGGAGCCAGGGAGGACAGGGGCAGGACGGGCTGCAGCAGATGCTGAGGCTCCAGTGCCACAGGCTGTGGCTTCAGGGACAGCCTGGCAGCACGATCAGCTCACGCTGCCCGGGCCCCCCGCGAGGGGACGGGGACACCTCGGGGACAGCGAAGGACACTGGGATCAGCACAGGACACGGGTCTGCAGGGAGGGCTGTGGGTCTGGAATTGAGATGTGGGGCTTGCTGCACACTGCTGCACTTTGGGTAAAAGGCTAAAAGAGGGGAGGAACTGCCTCTTCTTAATGCCCAATATAAGTATTTAATCCATCTGGGAAATAAAGTCATAAAATGCCAGAATGGTTTGGGTGGGAAGGGACCTTAAAGATCATTCTGTGCCATCCCCTGCCATGGGCAGGGACACCTTCCACTATCCCAGGGTGCTCCAAGCTCTGTCCAACCTGGCTTTGGACACTTCCAGGGATGTTACTTCTCTGCAGAGTGGAATTAACACTTCCCCGATCAACTCTTCTACTGCGAATCCTGCAGAAAAAACCCCTCCTGACAAACACATCAGTATTTGCTGTATCACAGTGCTGATTAAATCATAATACAAACTGTCCCCAGAACATTCATCTTAATAAAATAAACCTTTCTTAAAGCGGTCAGGAGGAACCAGTTCCAGAATTCCCATGACATTATCCTGTGAACCCTACTACAAGATATATGGCTTCTTTATAACAAATATACAAGTGAAAAGTAGCAACAGTTTGGATTTGTCTGTCCCTTCTTACATTTTTTTTTGCCTTCTTTTGGAAAACACTTTTTAGAAAACAGAGGATGAGGAATGTTCTCAGTTGTAAAAATGAAAAAATATTTAGACAGCTTTTAAAAATAGTAGTACAAGAACATAATTTGTTTTATGTTTCACAACACAACTTATTTAGATTTAGTGGCATGTGGTTGTATTTTGAGCTTCAGCCAATGGCACATTTCTTACAGGCCATGACAGGAAGAGGGGCTTTATTTACATTTTAATACTGGGCTTTTTTCATTACCAAAACTGAGATGATTTCCTTCTTTTCTGAAATTAGATCACATTCAAAAACATCGCTATCATAAGCAGGCAGAAAAGTGTCCCTGTATCTCCTGTAGCTCTGTAGATATCACTGCCAGGGATGAATGAGGGACCATAACCTTAAACTCTGACTTTTAGGTAACTCTGCCTGCACATAAATCTCAATAGAAGTTTGTATCTGAAGCAGGAGCTAAACCACACAGGAGGAACAATTAATATTGATTAGAGTTTCAAAGAAGAATTTCATCTGAGATACAACCCAGCCTAAGCATTTACCAATCTGCTTCTCTATCTTCTCGGAGAGATTATTTTTAACATCTTTTTCAGGCAGGGATTTAACATCATCCTTCCAAATTGTGGTAAAGGATAAATCCCTACTCACCTCTGACTTGAAAGAAGTTTCATCCTCTGAGTTTGACTCTTCCATTTCCATGGGCTTTTTGATCTCCTTGGCCTCGCTCTCAGATTTTACCTTTTCCACTTTGGCATTCATCTTCTCCTTGGTTTGTTTCTTCTCTGGATATGAGGAAGACGAGGTTCTGGGAGATGTCCCCAGGATATTCTTTACCCCTTTGGAGCTACTCTTTTTTTGTTTTTTGGCACTAGGCTTTGGTGACTCCACATTGGAGGGCCTCTTGCTGGAAGACTTTAACTCCGGCTGTGGCCCCCCCTTTGGAGAGGTGTTCTCCAGTTTGGTCTCCTTCACGGCCAGTTTTGGTTCCTTGAAAGCAGCTTTTGGAGGTGCCTTCTCCTCCTTAGGCAGTTTGTTCTCAGTTGGTTTTCTGGAGGAGTCCTTCAAAGGCTTGTTCTGTTCTCTCTCAAGGTCTTTGGAGGAGTTTTTGCTCTCAGAGTCTTTCCTGGGCCTCTCCCTGTGCTCCTTGGTTACTTTATGTGGCTTGGATGCTTTGCTGCTTTCCTTGTTTGCATCCTAAAATTCAGCAACAGAAACATACAAGCTGGGTATGAAACTGCAGCTCCACACAGAATGATAAAACACATCCTCATAAATCCCATGGCAAGGTTTGTTTCATGCAGAAATCCACCCCCACGTGCCCAGGTAAACATCCACACTTCCCTCAAGCTGGTGGACACAAACTGACAGTGGGCACTTCAACATTAGGAAAGGATGAAACATGTTCCTGCTCCTTTCCAGGGTCTGTCAAAGGTCTAGAAACATCTAGAGATGTTTAATTCAGGTTTAATCTGAATGCAAACAGAGATGCACCTCTGAGGGCACCCTGGAGGAATGGAAGCAGGAGAACGTTGTCTCTTTAGCAACTGGCAATTTTCACCAGAGCTCATCTCAGAGCCCTTTATTTCTCTGCTGTTTCCTGTGTTTTCTAATGCTTAATTCCTGACCAAAATGAAATCAGCCACTAACAGGTAAGTCATCTTCACTGTGTTTCATAACATCAGAAGGCATAACTGAAGTGCCAGAGTGTTTAGAGCCCTGAAGAACACGGTATCAGAATTGAATTACACTGGAAAATGAATTGTTGTTAATACCTCTGACTGTTCAGGCTGATAAAATGCATGTAATCTGCTCCAAAACACAGTGCTTGGGGATCGTTTCTCCCATGTAGGACTATACAAAAATAGCTTCAGTACATAAGGGAAAAAATAACGAACGTGAGGTTCTTTGGAAGTCTCAAGAACTGGCTACTGCTGGATGCAAACATCAAATCTGGAAAGCACCAGTTTGACCAAGTGAAGCATATTTGATGTTCTCTCCAGCACTGCCCTGAGGACAGAGGAAGGGCTGACTTTCCACTCAGCCTTCATGCCAAGAGGTGCAGGGACTCAGAGTGTGGCATGGCAGACAGTGAGAGAGCCACAGAATCCATCCTCAGCATCGAGGACACAACCAGAACAATCAGAGAGGATTTCATCCACCTTTAAGGAAGACACAATTCGCCAAAAATTCCCAGTCTTGCACATTTAATTTTCTTTTCAAAACTTCCCTGGAGAGAAGTCTATCAGATCATAAAAAAGCCTCCTAAAGGCTGGGAAGTTCCAGACCATTAACTACTGAACTGCAGAGTACAAGGAGGTTCAGAATTAGCAGCAGCCAGGAACAGCTGCTGAACAAGCTCTCAGCAGCCTGGCCTGAAAGACTCCTTCACCTCGGGCTGACCCAAAAGTGTGCTGCACTGACCTTTGACCCATGGGAGGGTTTGGTCTTCTTGGGATCAGAGAAGGCAGAGAGAGGTATCGTGGGCAGCATCGGATAATCGGGACTTGGCCTCGAAACAGTCTCTGCTCCTTCTGGCATCACCATTACCTGCGAATAAAGAGGAGGGAAATTATGTCTGAGCAAAATCTCACGGACTATTAACTATTAACACATGATTATGTTAAGCCACTTGCTCAATTAACACACTATTATTCATCTTTTCAATGTTTTTTCCTCTCCTGCTTAAAGGCCATAAAAAGATATTGTCTATGGAATGCTCAGTTTCAAGGCAGCTCCTCAAATACAGAATATTAAACCCACAAAAACTGAAAGGCAGCAATGCAATATCGAGTGTCTTTCCCAAAGGGAATGCCAATATTCTGAGCACAGGCAGGCAATAAAGCTCTGGACAAGAACTGTGTGTTCTGCTGCAAATGCTCTTCCCCTGAAAAAGGCTAGGGAGATAAATCTGGAAGGAATGAGCAAGACTTTCTCTGTTTAGGAGAAGCTGAATTCACTCTTTCAGGGGAAAAAGGAAAAAAACAAGGCTTGGGTCTCTCCCTTCACAAAATCCTAACACCAAGCACTGAGCTGCATGGAACAATTCCCTTCTTACCTCCCCTGCATTGTCAGGATAATTCTGTGGAAAAGTGCCACCAGAGAAAGGGCATCAAAAGTGATTAACAGCTGAAACACCTCAGTACACAAGGACTCAAATAACATACTGTGAAAATCCTAGAGAGCAGATGACGTTCCAGCCATCCTAGGGCTGAAATGAGCACCTTCCTCTGTGTGCCCAATACAGGAAAGCCCTGGCACAACGAGGAACAGGAATCATGAAGCGATTTGGATTGAAAGGGACCTCAAAGCTCATCTTATTCCACCCCCTGCCATGGGCAGGGACACCTCCCACTATTCCAGGTTGCTCTAAGCCCCGTCCAACCTGGCCTTGACATCCTCTGGCTCATTAAAAACTTCTAGCCCTTTGTGGCTTGGACTGATTTGCCCAGATCCTGCAGTTATTTGAGAATAATCCTAGAGTCTATCACTATTTATTGCCTTCCCAGATGGAAGGGCTCAGCTACTGCAGCAACCCATACTTTACTGGGCCTTCTAGAGAATATCTATTTTTCAACCCCCACACCTGTTTTCACTCTATATTGACCAATTTTTTCATTAATTTTTTATTGGTGAAGCCACAAGTAGTTGATGCCAAGTTTAGAGGTCATTTATTGACCAGGAAGCACTACCTACAAAAAATTAATAAGCTAAAAAAAATTAATAGGGAATATTTTGGAAGCTGCTCGCTTTCCTTGAGCTTTTCTGCTCCTGGCACCAGGAAGGTCACAGGTAACTGCAGCCTGCAACATCCACTGCAGATCTCATTTTCCAGTGGGGTTCAGTGCTTTGATATTAATGCTCACAATTTAAATTGACAAATGAAGTGTCACCAATCACACACCACCAGCAGGTTTGTTCTGCTACAGGTGCTGCAGTCCTGTAACCACGAGTCAAAACTGGCTGGCTCATCTTTTAAATGAATGAAGAAAACTGCTTGAAGCCTGCTGGGCTAAAAGAAACCTCAGAGCAAAACGAGCTCACTCCTTTTAGGATCCCAAATTGGGCACTTACCCCTCCAGCCCTGATGAGTTTGCGCCTGAATTCCTTGGTGGGGTTGTTGAAAGTCAGCTTCTCACAACGCAGGTGGTTCACAGGTGGATTCCCCTCCAGATTTAGGAACAGGTCGTATGTGAAACAAACCTTTTTGGGCTCCTCCTAAAAACAAGAAAGGCTTTGGGAAACTGGAAGAAGCTTGGCAAACACACTAAGTCTGGGGATCCGAACAGTCACTCCTGAAAATCCCAAATAAACCACTAAGTGTTGCACTCATGGAGTTTTTCACCATGAGATCAGAGAGCTGGAAATTAAACTATTTGTGCCGAAGTTAACATTGTTCATCAGGAACTCAGGCATGAGGCTTCTCATGCAAAAGCAATGTATGGACACAGATTTTGAATGAAAGTAAGTCTGTTTAAAGCCGCTCAAGGCTCCCCAGAAAACCAGATTCACAAGCTTTATGCACTACTCTGTTTTCACCAAAATTCAGATCCTATCTCCTTTGGGAAGCAAACTCTAAGTATCAATATTAAGAAAGGCATAATCCTTTTTTAGAGAAGGAACAACTTCTGAACTCCCAGGATCTCTGCAGGCACTGAGAAAAGATTAAACGCAATGGGAAAAGGATGGCTTGGTTTGCAAAATCCTTTTCAATATGCATATTGCAGAGACTGAATGGGAAGATATCCCAGGCTTTTGAACTTTCCAAGGGCACTTTCACCCAAGCAATCCAGAGTTTGTATGCATGGTGGGGGGATCATCTGCGCCTCACTGCTTCTGTTCCACCTGCTGCGTTTGCAGCACAGAATGGAAGAAATCCCCCCTTTTTTCCCCCCCCACCAAAACTGCAAATACACTTCTTGTGTATTACAAATATCGACAGGACACCGCCTGGTGTTCCTTGCATTTTGCATTTCCAAGCTGGAAATTCAATGTGGCAAGAGAGACTCTGCTGGGAGGCCCAGCGAGGCCGGCGGTGCCCTGCGTATTTCCATGAATGCATCCCACATGCCTCATTCCCTGCGCAGCACCGAGCAGCTGCACAGCAGTCTTTTCCAGAATTCCCATCCAGCAGCTCCATTTCCTGGTGCAGTGGCATTGTTGGATGGGAACAGGCGCTGCAGGCTCCCAGCCTCAGCCATTAGGTTTGCTGAAAATAGGCTGAAACGGCTTCAGACCACCCTGGTTCCTGCTGTTTGCTCCAGAGGCTATTCCTTGGACAAACTACACCTCTAATAACATAAAGGGTGGTAGCTACACCTGGTTTACATCAAAGTCAGTACCCTGAGCTCATCTGGGAGTCGAGGTCTTGGATCCTCACCCCCAAACAGGGGTAGGCATCAATAGACACAGAGAAGAGTCTCAGATTAACGTGCTGCCAACACCAGGTCTTCAGACCCTCTTTTGGGAAAGTCCTGAATAATCCACATGCTCCTCAAAGGAGTCTACTAAAACAGATAGATGGGAGGAAAAAGAAAAATCCTTGCAAAGTACACTGCCCTGTCATTTGCCTCTTTTCCATGCCCGTTCTCATTAACAGAATCATTAGCGAGCTCTGCGTGTGCGCTCGCTGTAGTTCAAACAGCAGCTGCACAGGGTCCCTCAAAGTCTAATAAACTGAAATGAAGGATGAATAGAAATCCAAATGTGGCCTAATAATGGCTTCTAAAATGCTTTCCCTGGTTTACAACAGAGTAAATAATCTTGGCTCCATCAGCAAGCGCAGGCTTTGGTCAGGAGCTGTTTTGCCATCCCATTACCAGCTCTGCTTTGTCATTTGCCCATTTGCTTTCTGAGCAGGAGAGAGGCAGCAGATCCTGCTCCCTCTCACCTTGGGTATCCCATTTTTAATACAGCCTCACAAGCATCAAAATGTTCATCATGTCTCAGTTGAATTTTTGTAGAATTAAAGCAGTTTTTAATGTGATATTACTCCAGCTCAGAGATCACAACTGCCCTGGGAATGAACCCCAGCAGAGTGCCCTGATCATTAAAATCTCCTTTGTATCCCCCAGGCCATAAGGAGCCCCCCACCCCCCCCAGTGAATAGTTGAAATTACAGCACTCCTAAAAGAACCACCACAAAAGTCTCAAAGCAAAAAGCTGCAAATAAACATTCTTTCCTTTACTGCCCTCACTGCCCAGCTAATGATTACAGCTCAGGCCACTCCAAAGCTTAATCCATCCGGTCCTCCCTAAAAGGTTCTTCCCCCAAACAACCATCAAGGGGGAGAAGGGGGGTAGAAACCCAAGGAAAATCTCCCTCAATTGACCCAGACCTACCCATCACTTTAAATGGAAAGCCAGGCTGAATCCACAGTGCCACACTTCAAAGCCTCTCTCAATATGTTGGGATCCATACATCCTGCTGCTGGGAGCTGCAACCCCGTGTAGGGTCTTTCTCACCCTACAAACTTTGGTCCAGACAATCCTACAACATCCTTCATGTACTCCTGCTTCAGTAGCAACTACACACACAATCCAGGCTTTGCTCTTAGATAACTCCACCTTCTGATATTCCTTGATGTCAATCAGTAAAACTGACCAGGGAAGACCGTTTCTGTGGGTATTTTGCTGCTCCCAAGACTGTAAGATTTTCTAAAGGGCCCTACTTCCAAGAAAAGCTTTAAAAAAGATGGATCACGTCCATTTCTAACTGGTAGATATGAATTGTTCAGATTCAAATTCAGTGGTGCATTTGGCCATGAAATGGTTAAGCTGGTGCAGGGATGTCTCAGCAAGGCACTTCAGAACCTCACTTTACATCTGCCCCTTAAATCCCAGGATGCCAGAGAAGTAAACTACAAGTGAGCACCACAAAGCCAGGGCTTTTATTTGCAGCTGCTGTAAACTTCCCTTCATCCCGTGAATCCCCCTATTCCACCTCCAATCTCCTGAGCTGGGTACATTAGGTTTTATTTTTACTGCTTCCTGTCTGCACCGCCTGCCACTGCGCTGTTACGAGCTCTGAAGCTGCTTTATTTTTCCTTTGAGTTCTGAACTAATGGGTTAAAGTTCTTTTGGCACTTTTCGTAAGAGGAGGAATTTTTCAAAGTCTTTTGTTAAAATTTCCTTGTCTTGTTTTTAAGGCAGGGTGTGCCCTTTGCCACTTAACACAAATCAAAAGAATTTCACTGGTAGCGTGCGCATAAAGCTCATAAATCACTTTTAGAAAGCCATAAAACAAAATTATCTACAAAAATCTAGCACACCAAGGAAGCAGGCTCATGGTTATTCAATAACTATAACATCTAACACCACTTCCCTTTTGCCATAGATCCAGCCTGACAGAGGCATTTATCCGGAACGTCTGGAGAAATGAAACCCCTTTCCAGGCTGGTACAACCCGTCTGACTGGTCCTGGAGCTGCTTCCAGACAGGGCATTGGAAAAGCAATAGCCCAATATTCACATTTTGAAATAAACAGCCTTATGTTCCACTCAGGAATCCATGAACCACCCTTATCTTTTGGAAGATTCTCCAGGATTAAGCATTTAGGACTTTGCTCCATCAGAAGCTTATTACTTTGTTTGAAAATTAGGTTTTCCTAATATATTTATATATATATATATATATATCTCAAGTACAATAAATATATGAGTATAAATAACATAGATGAGTGTAAATATATCTCTTTATCTACTCACTACTCCAAGACAAGCACTTAATAATCTACCAACTCTTACAAATACATTATATGAAGCTGGCATGGCTGATAAAGCTGCAAACACATCCTTGCCACACACTGCAAAATATATATATATATATATAAGTATTTACATGTATTTTCAGCATCTCGAGGTGCCTATGTGCCACACTGAATGGCTACTCAAACACACAAAGCCCAGGGGTTTTGGCCCTGCTCAGATAAAGGAATGGGTAAATTGATAATCCATCCTAATTTCTGACAGAAAAAGGTAAAAGGAAAGATTCACCAGACAGCAGCAGCAGGACAAAAGGAATTGCTGCATGTTTGGGAGGGAAGATGGTACAGGACAGACCTAAATTGCTTCCCTTAAAGGGCAGACAAAAGGACAAGTTTTACTCCTCCTTCCACAACTTTCAGCAACACTGAGTAAACACCAACAGGTTAAAGCTACTCCTCCTCTCAAACCTGTGCACATTCTGCCCCAAATGGCAATTCCAGTAAAATCAAATGTCTCATGCAAACACAGGCTCTTCAACCTTCCCTAGGAGTATTTCCCAGGCCAATCCCTTCCTGATGGCACAGTCCTGACACCAGTTGTAGCTGATCTCGTTTCACCTCCCCTGCCATAAGTGCAGCCCACCTACAACGTCTCCACTGAGTCCCTACTTTGATGCACAAATAATTTTTCCCTTTTCCAATATTTCTCTATTTGTTTTCTCTATCACACCTACAAAGGTTGCAGAAGGGGTAAAATATTCGTATTTTTCTTTTGAACCTCACTGGAAAAATCAAACAGATTTCTCTGCTTTCTTTGCTTATCTCCTTCTCACTAATAGGAAAAGCCCAAGTTCCATGTATCCATTATGTAAATCCTGGAAGGCTTTTATCTCCAGCACTAAAATTAGGAGGTAGCATCTTTAAAGAGACTTTAATACAACATCTTATCCATGTTGCATTAATATCATCTGCCTTATATCAGAATAACATGAAAATCTACTAGACCTTTAGCTTTGTGGGGAGGATTGATCTAATTTGATTAGGATGCAAAAAATGTCACAGGGAATGAATACCAAAGCCAGACCTGTATTACAGCCTCCAGATTACAACGTGTACCACTAGAAGAGATTTATTTGGAGACAACAATGAAAAAAAAAAAAGCCTCCAGACTGTTGAAATTGAGGGGGAGAGGGAAGGGGAAGAGCAGGAGAAAAACAGCAACGCATTTGTTGTACCCGGTTTGTATCGATTTGAGCACCAGAAGCCACTCACAGCAGCCCTCGTTACAGGAACACAAAGGATTTCAAAACAAAAATAGCACACTAACATTTCCAGTCCAAATGATCTGCTGTCATTAGCCAACTCGACTTTCAAAAGCTTTATCAATCAACCTGCTGAGCCCCTGCCATTTGTTTTTCAGGATCAGTTACAGCAGCAAAGGCTCTGCCAGTGTTAAAGGAGACTGCGAGTCCTGTGGCTGCTCAGAGCCCCAGACTGCCCAGGCTCACTGCAATATTCACAATTCATATTCTGCAATTCAAATTCCAGCCCTGAGAAAGCACCTACTCATGGAGGAGCTGGATTGCAGCACAGGAAGGACAAACACAGACCAGCGATGTTGATGGAGAATAAGAACAGGCTCTTAGACCTTTTTCACACTCTGCTGACGCTTCCCTGTCTGACAAAAAGGCACCAAGAGCACCGAGTCTGCTGCTCCAAACACACAACAATGATAAAAAACGGAGTCCTCCAACACAAAGTCAATGGGCAATTTTATGCCAAGCTGCTTAAAAAAATCCCTGATGAAGTTCATTAAAACCATTCTTAGTAAAGCTGCTCCTTCCCAGAGCACAGGTTGGTATTTCTTTAGCCAAAGCAAAGAGCACACGGGCTCTGACAGCCAGGATTTGTCATCCCAGGAACAAATCAGAACAGGGAAAGGAAATAGCTAAGAAAGGAGGCTTAAACTGTGGAAAAAAAACCCATTTCAGCCAACCATGGCAAAGATCAATCTCCACAGACTGGCTCACTCCCTCTTTAAATCCTTTCTCTTCTCACCTTCACAAAGCTAAACATGCATTGATAAACAAATCCCAAAGCCTCTGGAAGTCTGGTTTCAGCTGAGGACATACATCAACAAAAATGTGTCAGAATGTGAGGAACATATGGCCACAAAACCCATTCAACTCCTCCTGCCCAGTCACCTCCAAAGAGCCTTTTCACCCCAATCCCAGAATCAATCCATAACATCTACTTGAAGAGAATTACTCAAGGATGAGTCCCAAATGCTGTAATCAATTCACAATATCTGCTGCACACACACCAGCTGATCCCCACCAGTGTCAACAGGTTTAAACAGATCAGAGTGAAAACATGGTGTTGAAGTAATGAAGACTTTGATTTATTTGATGTTTTAACATCATATTCTTTAATTCAGGAGAACACAG
>NW_008240034.1:245025-249082 GCF_000691975.1 Corvus brachyrhynchos | reverse complement strand
CACAGTCTTTGCATTTCTATCTTTGTAGAAGTATTTACCTCTTACATTTCCTTCAACTCCACTTACTGAAAACAATCATTGCTCTTAAAACTCGCAGATGGCATCATCACTGGGCAGTGATGGACAGAGGAGCCCAACTCTTCACACAGAATCCCAGAATATCCTGAGCTGGAAGGGACCCTCAGGGATCATCAGTGCAGCCCCTGGCCCTGCCCAGACACCCCAACAACCCCAGCCTGGGCATCCCTGAGAGCGCTGTCAAAACGCTCCTGCAGCTCTGGCAGCCTCGGGGCCGGGCCCATTCCCTGGGGAGCCTGGGCAGTGCCCAGCAGCCTCGGGGGGAAGAACCTTTCCCTGAGCTCCATGCCCAGCCCTGACCCAGCTCCAGCCATCCCCTGAGGTCCTGTCCCTGCTCACCCCCTCAGCAACAGCTTCTGAGCTCCCTGCAATCCTAAATTAGTTCATGGTTGAATCCGAGAAAATGCCTTTGTTCCAGTGATGTGCTGGAAGACGGAACCTGTCACCTTTTCCCTCAACCACCCCTTGCCCCAATTAAATAATGAGAGGTGCTGCCTGAAAGTCCTAAATTAGCAATTTGTTAATCAGCTTAAAAATGGAAAAGAACTTCTCCAGAAAACATGCAGCTAAAAAACAGGGCAAAAATAAAAATTTTGAAGATCTGTAGATTTGAAAACAAGTTTGCAACTCAACCTGTTCTCCTATTTATTTGTCATGTTTCTGAAGACCAAAATGTCAGAAACAAAGAGCCTTCTCCTAAATTAACAGCTCCTTCCATTGTTTCCAGGGAGAACAGAGCCCACCTATTTCCCTTATTTATAAAAGCCACCTCTCTGCTCAGTGCTGGGGAACAACTCTGCAGTCACGTGCGTAGAGAAACAATGAGGAGTGATGACCCCAGTGGGTGTGAAACCAAGTTCTAGTCAGAAAAGCTGCCAGCTCCATATTCCGTGAGGAACGTGGGAATATGAGGGACAGAGGGAAAAAAAAAGCCACAGGAATGCAGATGGCAGTCAAAGCAAACATGAGCACCTACAAAAAGACACACAGAAATGAGGGAGACCTGAGGATTTGTGAAAGACAAACCATTGGAGAGCTGCAGGGAAAAGGGAAGTGTGGGGAAAGGCTGGGTGAAGAAAGGAAGGGAAAATAAAAGGGAAAGGCCGAACTAAAACACAGCTCACCCCTCCCAGGCACTAGAGGTTCCACTTCTAAAGAATCAGCGTGGAGAAGTTCACATTTTTTGGTCAGGAGTGTAAAGGACTTCGAACCTGACTTAAGCCAACATTTAGTGCAGCTGGAGAGTTTTCTGATTCCCATCTAAAACCTCAGAAAAGCCACCAGAAGTAGAGCTACTTTCAAGCTTTTGAGGTGTTTTTATTGCACTCAAGTCGTAGTTCTCAGTGTTTGCCAAAAAAATTGCTTTCATCAACAACATTCACCTCCCCAGCCCCTGACTGCCATTCCACTTCCCAGCCTTCTGGCTTACCCTACCCACCCAAAAAACAACTTGTGGGCAAAACATTCCCAGGTTTAGGAGTGCAGGCTGTCTTCTGTGGCTCAGTCCCATTATCTGGCTTGTCCCTCTGACCCATAAAGTGGGGTCAGAGCAATGTGGTAGGCCAAAAACCCAACCCAAAATGCTAATTATTCACAAAATGACACTGCCAGGAGAGCATCCTGAGCTGGAGTGGGGACAGAAGGAAACAGCAGACAGATGTTTGTGGGAGGGACAGGGAAAGGAGGATGGGAAACTAAATAGAATCAGGCTGTTACATGTGGTCTGCTGTCAACACACCTGGGGTAAAGGCTTGTCATTGGAGAGCTGAGGGGGTGGGAGAGCACAGGGATGTGGCTCAACATTTTTAGCTTAGTTTACCTCGGTTCCCTCTTAGGGATCATAAGCAAAACATTCGTTTTTATTTTATTATTTAAGCAGTAATCAAACCCAGAAACATCCATTATTCATGTTTAACAAAACAATTTAACTGAAACTGAGGTAATATGAACACAAGTGCCCAATTCCCTGTTTTCATAACCTACAGCATGTGACCTCTGTGGTAGACTTAAAGCAAGCAATAAATCCCAAATTTTAACTTTCATATACTTGCTGGCAGTGCGTCTTAAGACTTAAAATATTTAGTGTTTTCATTCTGGAAGAGCACTGAGTTTAGAACAAGGATATCTTTAACACAGCTCTAAATACTTGTGCTACACATGCAAATGTTTGTCTTGGGCTTCTAAAAATTTCATACCTATATAGTTAAATGTAATAAGCTTGCAAATTTAAAAGTAGATTTTTTAATATATTGACAACCAACACAGTGTTTACAAATCTTTATAATACCAGTGTTTTATGTTTATTTACTTCCATAAGCACATAAAATATTTTAAGTTGTTTTAATATCCTCCATGTTAAAGAAGCTACAAGTGGTACAATCTCTGCTCAGAATCTCCAGGGCCATCCACTGTCCTGCTATCACCTCTCTATGCAATTCCATTTCTGCCAAAAGCTTTCTTTTGAAGTCTGGCAGGAGCTTCCAACTCCCAGTTAAATTCTATTTATTAGACTAATAAAAAACACACACATAAACCAGTCACATAATTTAAGAGTCTTTCTGTCAGGCAGTTTCAGGCTCTGGCACAGCTCAAAACAATTAGACGACCAGAAATCAGATTCTACCTTATTTTTGAAGTGCACTTCAATGGGCATAATGAAGCCAGCGTAGCCAGACTCCTCCACCTTGTAGGGGGGCTCCTTGCACACTGAAAGAGAACAAATAAATGTGAACTTGCAATTCAGCACAACTTTCTCTGAGCCAAAAAGGAGATGCAAGAGGAGAACTGGGCCTCTGTCGATTCAGGGCACAGTTAAAATACTGACCTTTGTGGAAAAGCCCACACAGAGTAAGATGGTGGCCACAGGCTCAGTTAATAACATGAAATCTGTTCTTAGCTCCTCCCATGGAACGGAAACATAAAACACTCCAGGCCTGAGTCTAACTGAGATCCTTCCCCTCCCGTGCAGTGAGATACAATTACATTCCTGGGCAGTCCCACAACAACGCAAACTGCCAGTTCCAAGTGCCTGGCAAGGAAAGGCCAAGGCCCAAAAGGTGGAACAGCACAGAAAGGTAAAGTTTACTTTGATGCTCATATTTGTGAATCAAAACACTACCACACACAGGCAAGTGATTATTTTTGCCTTGAAATACTCCCCTGCACTCCTCAATGCTCCTAATTGGGTAACGGCCACACTCCTGGCTGCTGCTTCCCCCAGAGGTGAACAAACCTGAAGGGCAGGTGAGCACTGCTATTTATTTCACACACAAGGAAATACGAGGAGGAAGGTGAACCAGTTTGCTGCTAAGGTCAGAGCTGCTTACTGCAGAAACAGCAATTAGAAAAGTTAATTGCTTCTCAGAAATTAATCTGCATGTCCCTGCCTCAGTTCCCCCTGTCCCGCTACCTGGTGCAGCTTCATGCTCCTGAATCCTTCCTATTATCCATTCCAGGATATCCAACTTGAAGGATTCCAGGATCTTTTATTTGGCCATGACGTAGCAGCACACAGCAGCTGCCAGGAGAAACATGAGACCCACACAGATATTCTCCCTCTCAGGAACCGGATGCACTTGCATATAATTTATGCACTACAATATATGTAAATAAAGTCAATTAGGTAATTAGAGGAATTCAGCGCAAATCTTTTGAGTTTCTCTTAAGAATTCCAAGTAATTAATATGATTAGGAAACAGTACATCAAACCTAAAAGAACACAAATTATTTTCCTTTAATGTAGCTGTATTATCCCCACCCAGCTCTAAGCACTTCTACCATCATTAAGGTGCTGGAAAGCAGCACTCCAAATTCAACTGTGAAAAAAGGGCATAACTAAAAATAACAAAAACCTCTAGACTTGCTTTAACTTGAATTTCATATAAGAACCCTGTCATTTAGAGGGAAAAATCCCAAACCAAAGAGCAGTGCCAATATGGCAGCCGGAATCTTCAGCGTATCTGCCCAGCACCCTCTGTGT
>NW_008240034.1:242066-244894 GCF_000691975.1 Corvus brachyrhynchos | reverse complement strand
ACTCTATACTGACAAATTCCAAGGGCTCCAAGAGCAATCTGCCAGCAGCACAAGCCCACCTTCAGCACCAGGATCTGCTCCAAGAGGGGATCATCTGAAGAAACCCTTCAAACAAACCTAGGAATAGGAGGCATTTGCCACAGTATTTACGTACAACCCAGACACGCCTTGGTCAAAGGCACACTGGCATTAGGAGCAAGCTCAAGGAAGCATGGAAAAACCAGGGACTGGGAAAAAATACCTCTGTAAAGGCAGATGATACAGCAACTGACTGAGCAAAGGCCACGGTTCTATACTGACAGGGGGCACGGCTAGATGGGATATTGGGCAGGAATTGTTCCCTGGGAGGGTGGGCAGGCCCTGGCACAGGGTGCCCAGAGCGGCTGTGGCTGCCCCTGGATCCCTGGAAGTGTCCAAGGTCAGGTAGGACAGGGCTTGGAGCAGCCTGGGACAGTGGGAGGTGTCCCTGCCCATGGCAGGGGTGGCACTGGATGGGCTTTAAGGGCCCTTCCAACCCAAACCATTCCAGGATTCTGTGTACTATCCCAACACAGTTGTTTGTAATGCATCAGAAGACAAGAACTGTAACCCACAGATTGCATTTTTATTCTATAAATCAGCTTTCAGCTCAGTACTGCACCTGCTTATCAGACATCAGTTTTAGCAGACCAGTTTGAAGGACACATTATCAACACACAGACCAGAGTCACATCCTTGTGAATGCTGAGCACCTCTGAGTTCCTTTCCACCGTGGACTCCCACAAATACCCAAAGTCACAGTTTGTCCTAAGACATCCTGAGTGTCCTGCTTCCAAAGCAGTATTTCCAAGAATGCACATTACAACAGTTCTCACAGGCAGCTTGTATTTCTTAAACCACTAATGCTTGCAGCTTCAGTTACGCAATCTTACACAGACGTAACTGCACTGCCCCTGAAAAGGGCAATTCCTGCTCCTCAACCTCATGAGCTCCTGCTGCCCTTTGCCAAGAATTTTGCTACATAGTCAGAAAACAAAGTCAGAAAATAACACTATGTAACATCCATACTCTCCCCAACCACAATGAGTGCACAGGGCTTGCAGGGGGAATGTACAGCAAAGACACCATCACCCCTTGGCAGCATTGATTTCTGCTGGGTTAAAGCTACCTGAACTGGCACCTGAGACCAGAAATTGCAAGAATCTGCAAAACTCTACATACCCAGTACATATCTGAGCCCAGTATTAGAGCATCTCTCATGTGCTTCCAGCTTTTGCTGGTGAATTCTAACAAATCAAACCCATCTTTCCCATTCTGTGACATGAATTATCTTCTGCTGTCACTTGTGTCTTGAGAACCTGCCCATACTAATGCTTAAATAAGAGGAGAAAGCAGCTCACCTCCTGCCCTTTCAGCAGAAGAAAGGTCCCATTCTCCCTGACCTTCCTCAAACACAGTGGGGAAAGGTTAAAGCTGGAGTACACGCAATGGACATTTCGCTCCTCTTTAAGGAGATATTTCACAGAAAAGTGACAGTTCAACACAACCTCGACTTGCAAAATGCTCTTTCATAGAGATAAAACATCCCCAACCCCTCTGACCTCGCTTGGGTTTTGGGAAGCTCTCATGCAGCCGGAAGACGACGCGCTCCACGAAGTGCTGGATGTCGCACTGCTCCGGGCCCCGCACAAACACCATCCAGTCATGGGTGAACCCTTCCGTGGTCGGCTTCTTGCGCAGCTGGGCTCGGTGCCCCAGCTCCAGCTTCACTTGCACCGTGCACTGTGTGGGGACAGAGGTGGGACCGTAAGCAGAGACAACACAAAACCTTGCTGGAAGGTGCTAGATCCACCAGGGAACACAAGAGCTCCCATGGAGGGATCAGCCTCAGACTGCAGAGCGGTGTTATCACTGGCAAAGGTGGCACAAAAATAGCTCCCAGCACCATATCATATCTATTTTCTTCCTAATATTAACATTGCAGAGAAAGCAGCTCTAGAAGAGGGATCGGTTTCTTTGCCTCACTTATCAGTTAAATTGTCAGCAAAGTCCTAATTGAGGAATCTTTATTTCTAGAAAGTGTCAGAGACAGAACTTGATGTTCACAGCTTACAGAATTCACAGCACTGACAGAAAACTCATCTTGAAACAGGAAAAATCAGTTCATGAATTGGTGGTTTATTATATTCTCTAGAATATATCACTCACCAGAAGAAAATTATGTTTCCTGTATGGTTCTAAATATATTTTATTATCACACTTTCAAAAACCAGGTTAACATATCTGCCTGTACAATGTCCAATACTAAACTGACCTAATTCTGATTTGCACTCCTGAATCCTACTCTGATCACTGAGTAACAGAGAAGGTGTACTCCATGTCTGGCTCAAAGCACAAAAATCCCATTAAGTGCCTTAAAAACGAAATGAAATTAATGGTGAAAATCCACGTAGTGTTGCAGACTTCACAGCCAGGAGAAAGGAAATGAATTAAACAGATGTAACAGGGAAAAGGCAAATGGGATTCAGACACAAGATAAATCAAGGAAATCTTAGGGCCACATTTGTAGACAGAGAATAACACTCAAGGTACATTACTTTTGTGCACATTTGTTACAAAAATCAGAGCAGCAGCAGTGATTCCAAACTACACCTACCAAAATCCAGTTTCAGCACCAGAAGGCTCATAGAAAAAGGGGTTGGTTTTAGTCCCTACCCCATTCTTCACTTCAGGCTTGCTCTTCCTAGCAAGTCCCAACTGCCATTGGGAGAGGCAGCATTATTTGTCATTACCTATATTACACGCTGACCTGGAGCCAAACCAAGGGCACGTCAGACAATGAGCAGGGA
>NW_008240034.1:240301-241779 GCF_000691975.1 Corvus brachyrhynchos | reverse complement strand
GAGCTCCAGACAAATGTTTAGGGAAAGTATCACCCTTATTTTCCCCCCTGACAAACTGCAGCAAGGAGTGTGATCACAATTAATGCTCAAAAAATATTTTGCATCTCTCCAACCTGACTTTTTTTTTCCAGAGCACGGTGAATACTTGCTGAAAAAGCACAAGTGACTCCATCTCAGCCTTCTTGTCTTTGCAAAAAGCTCTCACAGGAGGTCTGCAGAGCACCAGGCATCAAAGCCTGACCTCCCAAATTGCAGTCCAGTTCCAATTTCAACCATAAGCCTTAACACTCTTGCAGGCATTTTAAATCTTTACAGCAAAATACCTTCAGCCACCCAACGCATCAATCCTACGGCTCGGGGACAAGCTCATCTAATTAATTCCTCCACCATTATTGCTACAGCATTTCTTTGGGATACCTTCCTCTGCAAGTTCTCTTGGCAAAGCCATTTTTTCCTGTTCTTAAGGCTTATCTCCACCAGCTCCACCTCGCTCCTGCGCTAAGAACCAAGGCCCAGGGCCGGCTGTTCTTTCATGTCGCATTAAGGGCTGAGAAGAAAGGCAAGGTGTGCTTCACTCCGAGCACAGCAATCCCTCCAACGCTGCAAAAGCATTATGTGGAGCCAGCCTGCCGAAATCCTAAGCTCACATTGGAGTGTGCCTGCAGGCCTGCTTTATCTGGGATGCTTCCCACAGTGTTCACATCCCCTGAGCCAGTCTGTGCCGCAGCCTCACGTTATCGATTCCATAATTACCCTTTAAATCCTGCTACTGTTGCCAGTTACTACCCCTCTCCTGAGAAGTGCAAATGACTGTCAGGCTACAAAATCTGCCTTTCCGAGTTGAAACGGCTGAGAAATGGGAGCTGAGAACCAGATGGGGCTGTGTGGAAGAGACCGAAATTAAACATAAAAGAGAACTGTTTAACTGAGAGTGAAAGTTGTACTTGCTGCACTCCTCACACCCCGCTCCAATTAACAATCGCTGTGAATTAAGCCAGAAGTTGAAACACATTTGAAAATAAGATCTCCCAACATAACCAGCATCCAAAGTTGCTCCGCTGAAAATGGAGGGTTTTTCCTTTTTTTTCCAAGCGTGTCTCTCAACAAAGGGAAATCAGGATCCTATTCAAACAATTTGTAATAATACAAAGGAGCCTGCTTTCAACTTCTCAATAAACATTCTGAAGGCTGCTCTGGTTTTTGTTTGATGTGCTAATTGCCTGAAAGCCATCAGCAGCTCCCATTCCCGCTCCTCCGGGTGATTATCCGGGATAGCGGGGCTCGTTCCCAAACCCCAGCCCGAGAGGTACCTGTTACCCGCTCCCCGCACACAAAAGGCTCCTCATCCCCATCACCTCAGGTAAACTTCCCGAATCCATCCTGGAACCCCCCCGGGCCGGCAGGGACTCTCCCGGTGGCATTAACCCTTCCCGGTGGCATTAACCCTTTCCGGCACGCCTCGGGGGGGGGTCACCCCG
>NW_008240034.1:239451-240227 GCF_000691975.1 Corvus brachyrhynchos | reverse complement strand
GGGCTGCAGCGGCCGCCCACGGAGGGGACAGGGCTAAGACCCCCCCCCCAAAAAGAGTGGGGGGAGGTGTCCCCCCTCAATAGGATTAGGAAGGAGGTGTAACCCCAAAATGAGGGGTGGGAAGGAGGTGTGCCCATCAAATGAGGGGTGTGACGTGCCCCCCCCAAATGGGATTGGGGAGATGATGTACCCCCTCAAAGGGGTATGGGGAGGAGATGTGTCCCCCAAACGGGGGGTGCGGAGGAGGTGTGCCTCCCCCAAATGGGATTGGGGAGGAGATGTGCCCACACAAAAGGTGCGGCAAGGAGGAGGTATGCCCCCCAAATGGGATTAAGAGTATGTGTCCCCCAAAAGGGGAGTGGGGAGAAGGCGTGCACCCTCCCCAAATGGGGGGTGGGGAGGAGATGTGACCCCCCAAATTGGATTGAGGGGATGTGCCACCCCCGAAAGGGTGTGAGGAGGAGACATGCCCCCGAAGTGGGGAGTGTAGGGAGGAGGTGTGCCCCCACAAAGGGGTGTGAGGAGGACGTGTACCGCCCAAATGGGATTGGAGACGTGCCCCCGCAACAGGGTGTGGGAAGGCGGAGGTGTGCCCCCCAAAAGGGGCTGGGGAGGAGGTATGCCCCCCCCCCAAATGGCATGGGGAGGAGATGTGCCCCTTAGAGGGTATGGGGAGGACATGTATACCCCAAACGAGGTGTATGGAGGAGGTGTGTCCCCCCAAAGAGACTGTAAGGACGGGATATGCCCCCCCAAAGGGGGGCGATGCCCCCCGG
>NW_008240034.1:229320-238702 GCF_000691975.1 Corvus brachyrhynchos | reverse complement strand
CCACATAAAGGAGGGGGAACAAGGGGAAATCGCGGAAAGCCGCAGGTCCCGATGCGGCGGGCTCGGCAGCCCGGGATGGCCGGGCAGGGCTCGCCTTGTTCCCCGCAGCCTCGCTCTTTCCTGCGCCTTTTCTCTCCCGTCTCTCCCTCACGTTCCCCTGTCTCATTTTTCCCCTCGTTGTCTTTCATTTTCCCTCAGTGCTCCCCTTTTCCCCCTGCTTATCTCTCATTTCTCCTCCGTTTCTCCCATTTGCTCTTGTTCTCCCCCGCTTTGCCTTACTCCTTTATTCTCCCTTGTTCGCCCTTATTTTTCCTTTGCTCTCTCTCGTTTCAATTGCCCTCACTCTCCCTTATTTTCTTTAAATTTCTTTCCTTTTTCTCTCAGTCTCCCTCATTTCTCCCAACTGTTTCCCACATTTTCTCTCAGTTTCCATTTTCTCCTTAGTGTCCCTCCTTTTTCTTTCTGTTTTTTTCCTTTCCCCCTCAGTTTCACTCTTTTTTCCCTTGGTCTCCCTCATTTTCTTTCAGTTTCCCTCATTCCCCCCTCATTTTCTCTCCTTTTCCCCTCAGTCTCCCTCATTTTCCCCTCGGTTTCTATTTTCTCTTCAGTATCCCATGTTTTCTCTCATTTTCTCTCTCAATCTCACTTTCTTTCAGTTTCTCTCATTTCCCCCCTCATTTTCTTTCCTTTCCCCCCTCAATCTTCCACATTTCCTCTAAAGTTTCCATTTTCCCTTTGTCTCACACATTTTCTCCCCAGGTCTCCCTAATTTCCCTCTGTTTATCTCCTTTTCCCTTTGGTCTTCCTCCTTTTATCCCCTCAGTCTCCCTAATTTTATGTTTTTCTCCTTTTCCCCTCAGTCTCCTAGATTTCCCCTCTCAGTTTCTCTCCTTTCCCCCTCCGTCTTCCTTATTTCTCCTCTCAGTCTCACACATTTCCTCAGGTTCCAATTTCCCCACATTTCCCCTCATTCCGCCGATTTTTTTCCCCTCAGTCCCCTTCATTTTCCCCCTCAGTTTCTCTCCTTTTCCCCCCTCACTCTCCCATATTCCTCCTCAGTCTCCCTCATTTTCCCCTCATTCCTCTCAATTTTCCTCTCACTCTCCTTCGTTTCTCCCTCACTTTCTCTTCTTTTTCCCCTCGATCTCCCTCATTTTCCCCTCATTCTCCCCCTCAGTCTCCCACATTTCCTCTCGATTCCAATTTCCCCTCCACTTCCCTCATTTCTCCCCTTTGTCCCTCATTCCCCCGCAGTTCCCTTCCCGCCTTCCTTCCCCCTCTCCCCCCTCTTTCCCCCTCCACCATTCTCCCTCCCGGGGAGAGTTTTACCCTTTTTTTTAGAGTTTTAAGTGACAAGTTATAGCTCTCAATTTTGCCAGCCCTAAAGGAACGCGGGACTTATCTTTACAAGTGCAATTGGTGACTGTTTCCGAGCAAACTCGCTCAGAATTTCTTTTCCTCCGTGCAACTTTCTTGTTTGAAATAGTTTGTTGATCTCTGCGAGGCAGCAGAAAACCCCCGTGTTAGCCAATAACTCCGTGTGCCGCTGACTGATCGCCACAGGCAAGGATTAATCGGTTCCCAAATCGTTCTAAAGAGCCACTTTACCTCATCAACCTGATAGAGGATATTAGTGAAGCAAAATGCTTAATCGCTTCAGTTAACAACAACAACAACAAAAAAGAGCCTGATTTGGGTTCCTTTAAGTGCTCCAGTTTTAATTTTCCATGTTTCTGTCTGATGCAGTCCCAAGAGACATCTCCTTGGACAGTCCCTTTTCTTCTCTGTTGAGACAGGGCCTCTTTCTCTGGGAGTTCTCATTGATATCTTTAATTGTGAACATTATTCCCATGCACGTGACTCTCGGGTCTAAATCTTTTTATTTTCTACCTCCCCATCTTGGCTATTCACTCACAGCCTCATCAGAGTCCTCGGTGGTTACGTGCTCCCAGGGCTGAATATTTCCTGGGAATGTCTTCGTCTTTTCCAAGCTTGCTGTTGCTCTGCTGAATTTCCACCTTGTGCAAGAGATGTTGTTCAGACACACCAGACCATGAGCTTTTTCCTGAAAAATTGCCTGTTACTTCCTCTGAAACATCATTAGAATTTGCTTTTTGTTTTAATTTCCCTCAATGGCAATTTTCCCGTGCCTTTATTTTTGCCCAGCCTGGTGTTAATGGTTGTTTTTGTGCTCTCCCAGTGCAGGACACAGCTGCCTTCCCACTTCTGGATTGGACACAGGTCTCTCCTCCGGCTTTCAGGGGCAGGATCTGAGCAAGAGCTTGGACACTTCCAAGATAGGAAACCCAGAGCCAAGTGCCTCAGCTTCCACATGCGTGCTGGCAGCCCAGTAATTGGGTATTAAACCACATTTTACTGAACAATTTGGAGTGTCCCATTTGGGGTAAGCACCAGCTGGTGCTCCAAGCGCTCTGCTGGGACAAGCAGTTTGGAGCTGGACTTTGCTGATCCCCGTGGATCCCTTCCAACTCAGGATATTCGATGAAGTGGCGTGAATGGATTAATTTAAAATGTGCTGGGGTGGCTCTTTACATTCAACTGTGAAAACACTCAAGGAGAGAAATTCCTAGAACCAGCCTTTGCTCCGCTAGCAGTTCCCAGCCTGAACCGTTTCCAGCGCAACCACTGATCAAACCTACCCCGGTTTTCTTTTCAAGCTCCCCTCAAACAGAAAAAAAAAATCACAGCCAAGGGTAGAAAATTTGCCAGGCTCTTTGGGAGCGTGTTGGGAGTTTCGGGTGCTGGGGACGCCGGAGCCAGCAGCCATCCAGGCTTCTCCAAACTCCTAATTTTGCAGGGAGATCTCAAGCTAACGAGCTGTCAGCCGAGTGCCTTCGCACCCGAGGCAGCCGTGGGCTGAGCTCCTGGTTCTTTATACCTATTCCAGCAACTTCTGGGCTTTGCAATAAGCGTCTGCAAATCCAATTAGCGTCTTTTCTTTGTGGCACTGGATGCTGGCAGAGATCCGCTGTGCTGCTGCCATCTACAGTAGGGCCAGTGCCAATGGATAAGAAACAGCTCTGATTTGCATATTCAAATATGCAAATGAGACGCGACAGCTCTCCTTCATTTTTGTTTGGGTTTTATTTTTTAATTTTTCTCTCCAGACTCTTGCCTCAAAGATCCTTGTCTTGGACTGAAAGGTGTGTGTTTAATCTGGCTTGGCCCATGGTAGGAGACCATGCCAAGGGCTGGTTCTGTCCCGTGAGAGTTGGGGATGATGGAAAATAAAGTGGAAAAAAGACTTTGCACTGCGCTTATCCCTGTCTTGGCCAGGGATGGGAAAGATTTCAGGGGTGTTTTCCCAGGTTCCAGCCCTGGGAAAGGACAACACGTTCTTTCTCTCTCCTGCCTGTGCACACCACGGATGCTTTACAGGCCGAACGTGGCTGTTCCTGGGGAGTGTGAGTAAAGGGGCGTTGAGATGAGTCCCGGTGCTCCAGTGGGGAAAGTCCGGACAGAGCAGCCCTCACTCAGGTGTCCCCAGTCACCAGACTGTCAGGAGCTGTGGCAGAGCCCACCCCGGCTCTTGGGATGATCTGAGGAGCAGGCAACTGCAGACAAAACTGCTCCTCGAGGCACCTCTTCGCTCCCCCTGGCTCCCTTTCTCTGCAGGAACACAGCACTGACCCCCCAAACACACACACACAGGGCCCCCCACCCTCCCCAGCAGCCCCTCCAGACCGTTCTCATGCAGCCTGAGATGCCTGAATTGCTCATTTTTCAGCAAAAGTTCTTTCCTGTACGTTTAGCATCCCTCACTGCGAGGTGGGCTGTACATCAACTGCACATCGACTGCAAGTCCCTGTCATGGTTTTGTATGTCTGTGCTTGTGGCTTGCCCTTCCTGTCTCTGGAGAAACAAGTTTGTTTCACTGTTTTTCATATTCATTATTATTTTCTCATTACTAATTTAGTTGCAGCCTTCCCTGCTTCCACTCTTGCACTGAAGACCATGACTTCTGTGGTCAGTCTGGGCTCTGAGTGGCTTGGGCACCAGCCAGGGAACAAGCAAGGCTGATTCCAGCACGGAAAGAATCAGGCAATGTAGAAAAACGATCATCTTGTAATAGCTCTAAAGGATTTAAAGATTAAGACACAAACCTCACATTTGAACGGGGTTTCTCTGAGAAAATTCACTCTTCCACTTTGTGCCCATGTGCAACGTGCCTGAGTGGAAGGATTCTCAAGTTCTGGATGTCAGTGACTTCACTGCCTTCTCTTACAGCTGCAAAGTGATTACAGTGGTCTTCACCCACTTCTGCAAAGCACATCCCATGAGCCAAGTGCTCGGTGGTGCTCCCAAGATGAACAAATCTGCAGCTGAAACCCAGAAATGGTGATATTTAGGTAAGAAGGGGCAGAGATCTTTCTCCTGGAGTGGACCAAGGCTTTGCTAACAGCACCGTCATGTCCTTGTGTGCAGCCTTGGAAAATGTCCTGAACCTGAAGCTGAGAAAGGATTTGGTTTCTCTGGGGGGGCCTGGGCACTGCTCTGGTCTGTGTCTGGCACAGGGTCACCTCAGGGTGACAGGGAGAAGCTGTGAGTGAGGGGTGAGTGAGGGCTGCAGCCACACCGGCTCCTGGTTTGTTAATCAACACTGGGATCCCTGCAGGGAATCCTGTGCCTGTTCCAATCAGCTGTTAACCCCAGCAGTGTTTATTCTTCTAAAAAATGATTTTCTTTTGCCTGTTGTCTGCCTTCTCCTTCTGCAGTTCACACTCCACACTGCAGTGTTCACAGAACATATTTAACATTGGTGTAGTGTAGCAAAAGCCCAGATTGTTAATAACCAAAAACTCTGATTGCCAAAAAGATACTCCTAGCAACTACTAGCTGCATCTGGGAAAAATTACAGACAGCTTGGAAATTCTTTAGTTCCTTATTAATGAAGGACTTTGTGAAAAAAACCCAACCCACACTGTAATACAGTTTAGCTTAACTAAGTTCTTTTGTGCCCGAGGAAAATCTAAATTATAGCATGCTATAGCTACTGAAAAATGCAGAAGGATTTAAATGTACAATAACCCTCCAAACCAGAAGGAAGAGGGAAAATTTTCTTAGTAAGTGGGAACACAATGAGAATTTATTTTATTCTTTCTGGGTATTTAGTGCTGGTGAAAAGAGCCAGATGAATAGTCCCAAACACGTCACGTCCCTCGCAGATGCAACATGGGCAGCACAAGCGTCCTCGAACTGCCCCGCCAACGTGATCCAGTTCTGAATGAGCAGCACCAGCTTTCTGGGGGAGAAAGGAGCCTGTCACCATTCAGCCCCTGACCCCTCTGCTCCAGCCTGTTAATGAAGGGGCCTCATTAACACCAAAGGTGAGGTTGGCATTATAATGCGCCGCTGAAGTGACACCCATCAATGCTCGGGGGCTGGCTATTGAGGTGAGGGCACCTTCCCCTTGTGCTCTGCACACAGGGGTCAGCTTTGGCCAAGTGATGTAACGGCCTGGTGGTGCCAGAGCTGGCCACACCTGCCACAGGGAGAATTTCCCTGGCTGGATTTGTCCCAGGCTGAATGCAAACTGCTGGCACGAGGACAGCTGGAGAAGATGGGCCCAGGCACTTCATGTGGCCACTGGAGCAAACACAATCGTGGGACAATAGGAGGAAGGGAGATTCACTGCTGAAATCGGTGTCTGCTCTGCACAGGGTGGCTTTTGGCTGCTGCCTAAGTCTTTGAAAGGTGCTCATCTGCATGCTCAGAGAGAGGCCACCTTGTGACTGGGGACTGTCACCCTCAGCAGGATGACCTTTAGGCCACTGAAAAATACCAGATGGGGGAAAAAATAGCTTGAAAAATAGAACATGACAGAAGGAGATCAGTAGGGAAGTCTGACCACCACCAAAGAGCCTGTTCTGAGTTGTGCTCTGGACTGAGGAGCCCACAAAGTGAGTAGGGTTTGCTATCCCACATTACCTGGAGCAGCTGTGGCTGCCCCATCCCAAAGCCAGGTTGGACAGGGTTTGGAGCACCCTGGGATAGTGGAAGGTGTCCCTGCCCATGGCAGGGGTGGCACTGGATGGGCTTTAAGGTCCCTCCAACCCAAACCATTCCATGATTCTATGATTCTACAAGTACACTGAGATAGAAGCTCTCCCAAGGCACTCCCAGTGCTTGGATATTCCTAGGGCTCTAATGTGGCACTCCAGTGGCTGCACACTCATGCTTACCCTGGTTCTGAGCATTCTGAGCTCTCCTCCTGTTGTGTGGAGCCTTCTCCTCTTGCATCTGGTGGTCCTGCCTATTTCCAACCCCAGTAATTCAGCCTGGTGGCTTTGAGAGCAACTGGCCTTTTCCAAGGGCAGTGGATCCCCAGCTCAGCGGTGTGTGATGCTCTCTGCACTCAGAGCACATTGTGAGACAAAACCAGAGCTCCTGGAGCTGTTTTTCAGAGCCTGTAGCATTCCCAGGCTCAGCCTGGAGAAAAGGAGGCTCAGGGGGGACCTTCTGGTTCTGCACGACTCCCTGACAGGAGGGTGCTCTGCTCCCAGGGAACAGGGACAGGACAAAAAAACAGCCTCACGTTGGTCCAGGGGAGGTTTATGTTGGATACTGGGAAAATCTCTTCACAGAAAGGGTTGTAAAGCACTGGAATGGGCTGCCCAGGGCAGTGGTGGAATCACCGCTGCTGGAAGTGTTCAAAAAACTTGTGGATGTGGCCCCTGGGGACATGGTTTAAGTGGTGGTGCTGCTGGGTTGGTGGTTGGACTCAATGATCTGAACCATTGTGATTGATCCTGTGATTGTATGAAACTATTAAGAATTTCTGATTTTTTTGTGGATTCTGGGTCAGCTGCTCCCATGACAGATTCCACTAAACTATTTTTCTGGAATGGTGTAAAAAGAGCTTTCACCTGTCTGCACAGCAACTGCAGGAGGGGTTGCCACATATGCAAATGTATGCAAACCACCCCTGCTCTACCTGGTTCAGGTACGATACCAGCTGAGATAGTGCCCCACGCTGCAGTGGGGGCTATGCCAACGTGCTGTGACTCAGGGCGTTTGGCTGGCCCTACCATGCTGAAATTCAGCCCACTGAAACTTCAGCTTTATCACTGCCATCATTACCTGTGAGACAGGAGTGCCCCTGATTGCAGCAAAACCATTTTTTAGCAGCGTGGCACATCTCGAACACCCTGGAGCTGGATTTTGTTGCATAAAAGCACAGCCAGTGCAGTTCCAAGGGAGTCAGGCTGGAATATAAAGTGACAAACACATGTGACAAACGTTGTTTTAACCAACACAGGGAGGACTGAGAGTTGTCGCTGTGGAGGCAGAGCTGTAACAAATTCTTTCTCTTTGTTACTCAGCCATCAAATAAGGCAGGTAATACCCTCTGATGAGTGAATCCACTGCACTTATAAACTTATAAACCATCAATATTTGAGCTGGATGGAGGATACAAACAATTTGGGCACATTTCATGCAATTTTGGTAAACATTGCAGGTGCAGGCCACTTGGTTTGGGTGCCTGGGCATTTTTATAGGCCAGGAGATCTATTTTAAATACGTGTGAAATGTGTCACGAAACATCTGACATATGTGGGAAACATATTCCTGCACCGTCTGGGCAGCGTGTGAGGTCGCTGGGGAACAGCTTGAAAACAGCAATCATTTGCATATGGATATAGAGTTATTTATTTGGTGACACCGTCCCAGGGGAAGAGGGGCACGGCCCAGGTCTCTGTAGGTCACGGGCAATGTCAGGGATGTCGGACTTGTGAGGAGTAAAATTGTGAGAGCAAATACAAATGGCTGAAGTGTTTGTGCCTGGAAACTTTTATTTGATCCTCATAACAAAGTTTTGTGGAGGGTAAGAGGCAAAAAGAGGAAAATAATGTTATTTCTGACCCTTTGCTCTGTAGTATTTTAATCATTAAGAGTCATAGAATCACAGAATATCCCAAATTGGAAGAGACCCACAAGGATCATCAGTCCAACCCCTGGTCCTGCACAGACACCCCAGCAATCCCACCCTGCGCATCCCTGAGAGCGTTTGAGTTGGAAGGGACCTTAAAGATCATCTGATTCCAAATCTTAATTGGAATTAATCTATATCTCTGTCTGCCTGTAAGGATGGTAAATGTTATTTAATGTTACATGGGTAAATCGTGAAGCCTGATAGGATGATTCATGATGAACAACACATGCAACTTGTTGCCATTTTTGCTCTATTTCACAGATTTGGGTTTGATTTCACTTGTCAGTGCTCTGGTGGATGTTAATACTTGGCAATATTAGGATAGCAAACAGCAAAATCTCACATATATTAATTCTTGCATTTTCACACGACAGATCTTCATTGATTAATTTTTAAATTGGTCCCAGAAAGCACTTAGTGAGATATTGCAATTTGCACTTTATTGGCATTACATGGCACTATTCCTGGCTCCAGCTCAGCAAAATATATTCTTAAGTGTAAGTAAGTGCCATTGATATCGATGGAATTATTCATATTCTTAAAATTAAACATATGCTTAAACATTTCAGTGAGCTGAGACAGCTGGTCTCTTGTTGAAGGCCTATCTAAATAAATGCAGCATCTACTGCAGATGGTGAAATTTATAACCCCATGCACAACTTAATGTTGAATATTTCAGCGTTTCGGGTAAAACTTCGTCGTTTGTTAAGTATTTGTGCCAGTGAAGCAAAGTGTGACATTTCAGGACAGTTCAGTTTTACGTTTGAACACATCTGTGAAGAACCACTGCAGAACTGAGCTCATGAACAGGGACAGGAGCGACTGAGTGTTCGCAGAAAGTGAGCAAAAAAAAAAAGTGGAGACTGACCCTAATTGAAACCACGTTTTGAGCTGTAATGGGAAGGCACAGAAAAATTAATCCTTCCATTTTAGGTATTTTGATAGCAGCCATTAGTAGAGAGTTGAAGTTATTCGAACCACTTTGCCAGACAGAAGGGAGCTGCTTGTTTTTCTTCTGCCAGCATCAGTGGGAATGTCTTCCCAAGTGGAACCAAACCATGGGGGTTTATAGAAACAGCCAAAGAGATTATTTGATCTTTTGATTAAAACCTCATTTTTTGGTCAAGTGGTTTATTTGCCTAGGTAATGGCTGTGCTTTTCCTTCCCCACATCTCCGTGATCCCTGGTCAAACCCAGCCCTGGCTGTGGGTGCAGCTCAGACAGAAGGACACAGGCAGGGACCTCGACACCCTGCAAAAACAGTGACAGAGTATTCCTTGGAATATAGTGACAGTATTCCCTGTCAGCTAGTCAGGACCTGAAGCTTCCACCTTTCCAGAACAGCCACCAATATCTGGGAAATCCTGGCATTTATGGTTAATTTTGTCTTCTAAGAAAAGTGGCCAGCAAAGATGTAAGGGAAACACT
>NW_008240034.1:217798-229306 GCF_000691975.1 Corvus brachyrhynchos | reverse complement strand
GGGCAGGAAAATAAAGGAATATCTTTCCTAGCAGTTCTGAAATGGCTGGGACAGGATTGCTGGATTCAGAGTTGGAAATCCTGTGTCAAACCTCAAAAGTTACACTCAGAGTTGAAAGGACAAGACTTTTAAAAGGAATAATTCTTGGAGCTTCTCTCTTTCCTTCCTGGGTTTCTCAGCCCTTTGTGTTCATGGTTTCAAACTTTTGACTGCAGACACAGGAGATTAAAACTAAACATAAAATCAAAGCTGAATCAATGTTGGTTTCACATGACTCCAGCAGAAGGCTTCTTAAATCAGTCCTGAAGATTGCCAGGCTGTCACCAAAATCCCAGGACTTTGAAACATTCCCTGTTTCAAAACTACCCCGTCCTTTCTCTCTGAGACACTTAACAAATAAAGATCTTTTCCAAAAGGCATAAGTGACACTCTGGTGAAGCAATTTCTTTTCCTGGCATTGCTAAGAGCAGGGACCGAGTTATTATTAATTACTTTTGCATTATTTATGCAGGTCCATGAATGTGCAGTATCTTTTACAGATAAATCACTCTGCCTTGAAAAGTTTCCAGTCTGCGAGCCAAATCCTGGGAATCTGAAACAGCGGGAGGCAACTGGTGCAGCAGAACAGGTAAATGTTAATCCCCGATGCTGCAGGACTGGTGCCTTATCAAGGTTTTTCTTTCATTTGTGTTGCAATTGCACCAAATAGACTCAACTGATGCTGTTGTTTCCCAACCTCTTTAATCTGGCATCAGCTGACAGGAGCAGCCTTCATCCTCTTCCTCATTCCCTCTCCTCCTCTTGCTTCTCTTTTTTGTGGTTTATGCAGCCACATGGAGAACCAAAGCAGGGGAACGATGTGGCAAAAATAAGGAGAGGTTTCTTTCTGGCCAGTCCAGCCCAGCCCCCTGAGCACCGGGGTTTGCAGGCCCTCCTGCCCTGCCTTGTTTTCCAGTGCTGAGCTGGTGTCACACCCGTCACACCCACACGGCCGCGGGTCCCGGGGCACAGGGAACCCTCACAACTCCCCAGGGTGTCGAGAAGGGGCCACTGCTGCCTCTCACCCTCTGAGGACTCCCCCATTCCCTGTTCTGGCCATCCTTGCAGGACCCCTGGCAGTTTTTAGTGGTATTTCTCAGCTCTGCCCCACAAACTGCAGCCGTGGCTCCCCGGCAGGAAGGACAGAGCATCCCCAGCAGCTCGGGGACCTTTTGGAGGTGCAGACCCAGCCTCAGATAACCCTGTGCAGCCCTGGGGATTTCCAGACCACCGTCACACGCTGGTTTCAGGGCTGCTTTGCTTTCTCAGGCTGCAGCTTGGAGCAGGAGGCCCTGCCTCGGGCGCTGCCGCCCTTTTAAAGCTGCTTTGTGGGTTTCTTTTCTTCTCTCTCTCTCTCTTTCTTTTTTTTTTTTTCCCCCAGGTTCCCAGGGCTGGGGATTCAGCTTCTGGCCTCATCCAGAAATCCCCGAGGGTTTCAGATCCCCACGAGGCCTCTCAATGTCTTGATCTGCTTGAATAGGCATTTTTAACGCGGCCCCGGCTGTCATCGGGGCCTGTTACAGTCACTCAACTGCAGCAACATTGTTCTCCAGGCAGCAGCGCCGGGGACACCTCCCTTATTTCCATACTGCACGGGGGGATTTGGCCGCTGGGCCGAGCATCCCACCGGGGCTCGGTGGCCGGAGGTGGCCAATTAGCCCCGCTCGCCCACGGCCCGGCCCTTCATCCCCTCGGCCGCTCTCAGCATCTCCGGCCCGCGGGGCTGCTGGCGCCTGTCCATCTCGGCGGGGGCCGCCCGGGGGGGAGGGGGGCGTTTTTTTGCACGCGGTGCAATTGCCCAGAAGTTATTAATAGGCTGAGGAAGAATGTGATGGGCCGGGGAAAGGGTGAGGAGGGGGAAGAGCGACAGGGAGGGTCAGCGAAAGGGAGACGGGGTGATGAGGGGAGAGGTGGGAGTGGGGGCACGAAGGGGAGACAAAGAGGCAGAGAGACGAGGTGGGCACCAGCACGGGCAGACAGGGGCATGCACAGGCTGGAGATGCGAGTTCCCAGCGCCCTGCACCTTGTGCAGCTGTCTCATGGGTGGCCGTGCTGCAGGAGAGGTGTCTGAGCCCGGTGCTGGGGGATGGAGAGGACGGAGGGACCAGGCCTGGGAGTCCAGTCCTTGGCAAGGCATCCCTCTCCCAGGATGAAATATTGCTCGGGGTTCATGAGCCAAATTTGCCATCTAGTGGCCCCGGGGACCATTGCAAGAGGGAGCGACGAGGCAGCCGCGGCCGTGGGAGAAAGCACTGCCCATCACCTTCTCCTCAGAGACAAACCCCTGAGTGCTCCTGCTTTTGCTTTGCTCGCAGGGGCCCAAAAGTGGTCCCTGGAGTGACATTACTCTGGTGTGGCTGCGTTGCAGGGAGCCAACCTCAGCCACCCTGCCAGACTTGGTGCTCCCCACAGACAGTCCCTGCGGGCTGGGCCAGGACTCAGACCCACCAAAAGGCTCATCTTGTCACAGTGAGCAGCAAGGTTTAGGGAACAGGAGAGTGTCCCATAGCTGTGAGAGCAATTGTGGAGACAGCCTGGAAAGCACAGCAGTTTCTTTTTCTGAGGCTCCTGCAAAGGTAACAGCATTTCTATTTAATGTCACAGAATCCTAGAATCCCAGAATATCCTGAGCTGGAAGGGACCCTCAGGGATCATCAGTGCAGCCCCTGGCCCTGCACAGACACCCCAACAAGCCCAGCCTGGGCATCCCTGAGAGCGCTGTCCAAACGCTCCTGCAGCTCTGGCAGCCTCGGGGCCGGGCCCATTCCCTGGGGAGCCTGGGCAGTGCCCAGCAGCCTCGGGGGGAAGAACCTTTCCCTGAGCTCCATGCCCAGCCCTGACCCAGCTCCAGCCGTTCCCTGGGCTCCTGTCCCTGTCCCAGAGCAGAGCTCAGCCCCTGCCCCTCCGCCTCCCCTCGGGAGGAGCTGCAGCCCCCAGGAGCCTCCCCTCAGTCTCCTCTGCTGCAGCTGAACGAGCCAAGTGCCCTCAGCCGCTCCTCAGACCCTTCCCCAGCTCCGTGTCCCTCCTTTGGACACTCTCCAACAGCTTTGGACCCTTCTGATCTTATGGTGCCCAGAGTGCTCCCAGCACTGGAGGTGAGGCTGCCCCAGTGCAGAGCAGAGCAGGACAATCCCCTCCTTCAGCCAGCTTTGACCATCCTGGCTCCTTACCTCATCTTGCCCCCAGACAGCCCTTCCAGAAAGCAGAGGAGTCTCCAAGTTACCTTTGTGGCCTTTGGAGACTGTCAGAGCCGGGGAGGAACAAGGGTCACTGGGGGTTGAGGACGGGGAAGATCGTGGGGCAGAGCACCCCTGGCCCTGGGCTAGCAGAGCCTCTTTTGGGCTGTCACCCAGGATTTCTCTTTATAAACAGCTCTCCCTAAGTCAGAGAGCTTTGGCCGCCCTGTCTGTGGGAGTGACTAGCAGATAAGAGGATGTGGTGCAGTCAGAGGAAAAAAAAGCTTCAGTATAAGTCAGTGTCCACAGCTTTAATGCACAGCTCTCCTGAGCAAGACCACATATATCAATAAATAGAGTTAATAATAATAATTAGAGCAGCCCCAACAAACCCAGCTGTCACCAGTTTGGCTTCAGTGTTCTCCTCTGTGCCCTTGTCAGCAAGGGGTGCTGGTGCTTGACTAACACAGAGGACACAGAAGCAGCACCGTGTCCCTCCCCTCCTCGTGGGGATCTGCTGGAGGAAAATCTCCAGCTCCTTGAACACCAGTCTGGGCAGAGCCTTCCAAGGCACCTGTGGGCTCTCACTCTGCTTCATGCCCAGCATCACGAGGCCTCAGCTGCTCCCTGCCCCCTCCGCTACCATGCTGCCCCTGCCCGAAGAACAGGAACGCAGCCGAGATATTCCCTGTGTGAGCATCACACACCCCGCGCCCCAGGGAGGCCTGAGGGCACCCAGCTCTAGCACTGCTTGTGGGGCTCCTCCAGGGTGACGTAGGGCACCACGACAGGCCACGAGTCGCTGGGCCAGTATTCCAGCTTCGGCTTGAACGAGGGCATCTCGTAGCTGACGTTGAAGTAGATGACCAGTGGGCAGCAGTACAGCAGGGACATGGCTATCAGCACGTGCCTGCCAAGGAAACCAAGAAGCTGTGTTGGACAGGGGGAGCTTTGCCTGCTGCCATGGTCACCCTGAGGCTGCAGCCTCCAAAGGTCCCATGAGGGCTGCAGGGAGCATGGGTCCTGCAGGGTTTGTGCCTACAGGGAAATCCAGGCAGAGCTCCGTGAGCTGGGCTGGGGACAATTCCTGGTGCAGAGGGGCTGAGGTGACACAGGGGACTCACTCCAACCATTCCCTGTTTCCTGGCTGAGTTGTCTGTCCCAGCCATCCCAGTGCTTTTTGAGGATGGATCTGAGTGTGCAGCACTTGGACAGGCCCAAACAAAGCCCTGCTTTTCAGTTTGGCTGTTAAAATATCCCCAAGGACATTGCACTTCACACAGCGCCCTGGGAGCAGCCACGGCCCTTTGAGACCCAGCTGCCCACCTGGGGGGACTCCTGGAACAATTTCCCTTGCAAAACAGTGCTTGGCTGGTGTGGAGGAGGAGAGGGACATGAAACAGTGGTTAGGGCTGAATCCTTGGGCTGAGCGAGGAGCAGCACCAATAGTGACAGGAAAGGGGCAGAGGGTGGGGAAATAATGCAGCTGAGTGTCTCATCTCAGCTGCTGTTCCTCTGCCCCGGACATTTCAGCCCTGGAAATGTTTGGGCTGGGGTTCCTGGAGCCCTTACCAGAAGCTGTGGAAGTAGGGGAAGTTGATGGCCTGCCAGAGCCAGCAGAGCCACCGGTCACTGATCCAGCTGGTGATGGCCAGTGCCCACCACATCACCATGACCGCGGCCATCCGGTGAACCCGCTTGTCATTGCACCTGGAAGACACAGCGAGGGACAAGGAGCAGAGTAATCGTGTTGGAAGGAAAGGGAGTTTTAAAGAGGGCTGGTTCCTGCCTGCACATGCAGCAGCGCAAACCCCAGCAAGTTTCTTTGGGAGAGGATTCTTCAGAATTCCACAGGAACAGGGCAAGTGCGGCTCTGGGTGTGAGGATGATGCTGGGAAATGCCAGGGCACTCTTGTCTTTGTCTCCAGATCCTGGTGGGTTCTCCCAGCCCCACACTAGTTCCCAAATGCCCCACAAAGGGGAAGGAGCTGCAGAGATGGCAGCTGAGGGGGAGAATTATGGAATCGTAGAACTGTAAAGGTTGGAAGAGACCTTTAAGATCGTCACATCCAACTGTTAACCCAGCACCATCACCATGTTCAGCACTAAGCCCTGTCCTCAAGTGCCACATCCACAGGCTTTTTGGAAACTTCCAGGGATGATGCCTCCACCATGGTCCCATGGATTGTCCCCACTCTGCACGGCCACCTGGGCCAGGTGCCCTTCTTGTACCCCACTGCCCACAGTCCTGCCTGGGCCTCTGCCTGGTCCCTCCCCAGTACACGTGGCTGCTGAAGACTCAGGCTCAATTCACTGTTGTGGACAGAGTCACTGCCCAACAGGAGCACAGCTGGACCTGCAGGTAACCCCTGAGCCCCCTCCTTACTTCTTGAGCTCCCGCCAGGTCAGGTAGAGCAGGTGGAAGGCGATGCAGTTGAGCGCGTAGGCATTGAGGGTCGGCTTGACGAACGACATCAAGGTGCTGATCACGGTGGTGGTACCAGTCAGCCAGAAGAAATGCCTCCTGAGGGGAATTGGGGTGAGTGTCAGTGCCCCCAGGGCTCACAGGATGGGAGGGTAAGGATGGGAAAGATCCTGCTCCTGTCCTGAGAGGGGAAAAACTTTTCCAGCACCTCCTGTCTGTTTGCACTAGGCTGACCTCAGTGTCTATGGGGTCCTGGCAGGAAGGCTGAGGCAGCAGCCCCCAGTGGGTCCGTGACAGACCCGAAGCACAGCCCAGAAGGTGGCTCCTGCACTTGCATGGTGATGCCAGGGCTGAGGCAAAGGCTCTACACAGGCAAGGGCTGCCAGGCAGGACTGTGCAAACACACGGATTTGGGCTCACTGAGCAACAATAGGGCTCAGAGGGGCCTTTCACATGCAAATCCCTTCTCAAGACCCTTCCCTCTCCCCCTGCCACGTCTCCACGGTGAACTCCTGGTGACCTCCTGTTCGGCATGGGAAGAGCAGATTTGGAGCAGGTCTTTGCAAGGCTTCTAACCCGGCTGGCTCCAGCCAGGAGGGGACATCCTCTGAGTAAAGCCCTGCTGGGTTCCCATTTCTGCTGGTCCATGCTCTCCCAGTGTCCCCATCCTTTCTGCTGAGCTCCTCCAGCCCAGCCAGCCCTCCTTGAAATGAGGGGTGTAACCAGCTTGTCCTATGAGAAACCCCCTCAGTTTTCAGGGAAAGCTCTCTGCGGATGGCAGAGGATGCTGGAACAGATTGACAGCACGAGTGATTGAATGGTAATGTTCAGGAACATTTCATTTCCTAATTGATTTTGAAATTCTCCATGCAAAGCTTCCTCTGCAGTGACACAAACACAAACATCTCCAGCTGAGAGGAGCCCAGCACAGGAGGGTTTTGATTTTTCCTCTGTCAGCACCAAAAGAAGGAGGACCTGGTCCTAAAGCCCTTCAGTGACCTCAGAGCTGACTCCGTGCAGGGGAATCGGGGGATCAGTGGTTCACACACCTCAGTGTCAGTGACCCATCCTTCCCCTCAGAGCCTGCACTGTGTCCCTCTGGCTCATACCTGGTCTTGATGCACTTGGGGAAGTAACACTGTGGGTACCAGAAGGAATAAGCCACAGCCAGCGTCCAGAGGATGGAGAGCTCATCCAAGAGCTGTCCCACGTAGCTCAGGGTCATGTGGAAGTACATGGAGAAGAGACCTGCAAGGAGCAAGGACACCTTGAGATGGCAAAGCTCCATCCAACTTGAGATGGCAAAGTTCCATCCTCCCACAAGCCCTGGGAGGTTCTTGGGGGGCCATTTCTGAAGATACACCATTCCTGAAGAGCAGGGCATGGATTTTGGTGTTCAAGGAGGCCAGACTGAGTCAGTCCACTCACACCGTGGGGATTTACAGGGCTGGAAGCTGCATATCCACAGCTGGCATGAACCATGGGCTGCAGGCTTCAAACAGACCTGACTGCTTGGTTGCCCACCCACAGGTTTTCCCTGTGCTTTGGCCACTGAGACCCTCCAAAGGTCTCATGTTGGGTTACTTTGGCAACCTGTCTGATCTTCCCACAGCCCTGGCACCCACCTACGAGGAGGAGCAGCCCCGAGACGAAGTAGAGGGGCACGGCCCTCTTCTGGCAGTACTGCCGGTTCAGGTACAGCAGCGCAGGAGACAGGATGAAGAAGCTCACATTGCTGATCTGGAAAACAAGAGGCACACTCAGCTCCTTGCACGGTCCTGGGCAAGCTCCATCCCACCTCGTGCCTCACTGTCTCGGTGTGTGAGGATCCTGATTGCCAGCGGAGAGCCTCGTGTGGAAGCAGGGGTTGCTCCTGGCACAGGGAGAGGGCAGAGGGGTTTCTCCAGAAGCCAGGCTGGAGCTGGCAGGGAGGCTCTTGCTGTGACAGCAGTGGCTGCAGACACCTCTGCTCTCGCTCTGGGGCCAGCAAGCCCAGGCTGAGCTGCTGTGTCCCTTTTGGGTGATGCTGGTTTATCTTCAGCTGCCCAGTGCCTCCAAGCAACTCCTCTGTTTGCAGCCATCTCCCTCTCCTGTCAACCCAGACCCTCCAGGAGCTGCCTGGATGGCTCCTGACCCTTCCAGCCAGCAGTGATTCCCCTGAGAGGGCTTGGAAGGGTGTGAGGAGCTCGGCCAGCACAGCAAGGCATGGTCAGCAAAACATCCTGAACTGGAAATGGGTGTGGTGGAGAGCAGCAGGACATCAGGAGGTGGGAACAGGCAGGAGCGAGGTGACATCCTGTGATGTCAGGTGTGAAGCCACCTGGCCTGGGGAAGGGAGGTGTTCTGGACACTGGTAATTACATGAGGTCATAAACCTCCTCTGAACACACCTGGCAAATGAACACAGAGGAATTATTCTGCTCTGGTTTCCAACGCTGCAAAATTCCTTCTCTGATGGACTTGGATTTGTCTGGGGTGGAGGGGATGGCTCTGGGGCTCAACCTCTTGCTGGACTGGCTGAAGGTGCCAGTGCTTCAGGGAGAGGAGATGCTGATGGGCCAAATGTGGGAGCTGGAGAGGACCAGCGAGTGCCCTAACCTGGACCTGTCTGCTGGGCCAGGCCCCCTCCCCCCTGCAGCACAGGGGAGGGAAACCTGAGCTAATTTAATTGCCCTCTGTGGCTTCTTACCCTCCCTTTTTCACCTGACTTTGCAAGCTCAGGGAAGGGATATCACCGGGGAACGCGGCCTCCCCAGGGAAAATCGTTCTTGCTTATGAAAGGTTGGGATTGTGGTGCTGCATTTACCTGCCAGACAGCTCTTTGGGGCTCTGGAGCCATCTGCTGAGTGCCATTTGGCAAACCACCAGGGTGACTTTTATCTCAGCCTCACAATCCTTTTCCTTTCATCTCCCAGCTCGATGCTGACCCAGACCCCACGCCTGGAATTTGGCATCCACAGCTGGAGCCTCCCCCCCTCAGCAGCACCAGGTAAACGGCAAAATCAGCGCTGGGCTTGTGGTGTCCCCTGGGATCCCCGTTTATGGTAACAGGGCTGCAAATCACTGGGATGTTGTCATCTCTCTGGAACACACCCTCTGGTATTCCAGAGGGAAACACAATTCACGCCTAATGTGAGGTCTCTATTCCCTTAAACACCGCAGATTCATCTTGATTTTCACTAAGGCCTCCATGAGACAAGTTGATGCTCCCATTAGCAGCAGTTCTCAGGCCGAATGGATCGGTTTTCCATAGGTGCTTAGAGCCAAATCCAGGCCTATTCCCACTCCAGCCATGAAAGAGAAGTGCTGCTCCCACTTGCACCCTCGAGGTCAAATTGTTCAGAAACGACCGAGAAATCAAACCATGTGTTCAAGCGACGACTACGCTTCAAACATTTCTTTTCCCGTGAAATGATTAAGGAGGCTTTTGGAAGGCAGGCAGGGATAGCAAGGAGAGGGAAAACGCTTGGGGAAAAGGCAGGAGAGTGCAAGTGCCAGCACGCACGGCAGTGAGGAAACTGCGGGAGAGCTCCGGATCCCTGAGCACCGGGCATTGCAACAGTGCCATTAATTACATGATAGCTGCGTTATCACTTCATTAATTCAGGACGAGATGTGCAAGATCAGATAGCAGAGGGGAGGGATAGCCGGGGGAACCGTGCCAACAGGGTCAGGAAGATAACAGGGATTCCTTGCAGAGCAGCCAAGCTGGGAGCTTAGGGGACAGCTCCCACCCCCGTGGGGGACACGGGGTTTTCATCACTCGTCGGTTCCAAGCCCTGATTTGTAAACGCTGACTTTCTGTCTTCCCTCTAGGATGTGGCAAGCTCCGTCTCAGATGTGGGTAGGAGGGTTTTGCTCCCAGTACACCCATTAGCAGTTTTTCTGGAGTTTCTGCTCAGGCTGGGACCCTCTAGCAGAGGTTCTGTTTAAGCCTCTCTGGTCACGCTGGCCAGGAGGCAGCAGCTCCCTCTGCCCGGGGTGGCGGGGAGATAAGGGAGTGGTGATGGAGCCAAGGTGTGACAGGACGTGTGAGAACCCCCCTGCCTGAGCTCCCAGCCTGTCCCACTCCTCAGCAAGTGTGAGTTATTGCTCCAGGTGCCTCAGCTGAGCCCAACTATTTGCTTTTACCAGGAGAGAAGTGAGACTGGGATCAGCAACACGGCTCTAATCCTGATAGGATCACCCAGAAGAGCCCAACTTGTGCAACTCCAGCCCGGGGCGGAGGGACAGAACCTTCACCTGTGACAGGTGAGACCAGCCTCTGATACGGATTGAGGCAGGAGATGCTGCTTTGAGCACAGCAGCAGAGGCCTGGGCTGCTCCTCACTCCAGCCAGGCACTTTCTGCAGTGGAAGGAGATTCCTGCAGGGCTCACAGCAGTGAGTTCATTCTCACTCAAAGTGAACGAGCTTTAGCTGACAGAGGAGCCCACAGGGCCAGAGAGAGAGTGAACACCTCTGAGGCTCTCCAGACCTGTGCAGCAAGTTCCTAAAGCCAGGTCTGTGTTACAGGGGACAAGGCTGCAGGTCCTGACATCACAGTGCCAGTGCTTTGGGGCAGGAAGCAGCAGTTTGGGGAGTGTTTGCAGCGTGCTGGGCTGGACTCCTGAGCACAGCCTTCTGGGCAGGTAAGAGAGCCATGGGATTAGTTAGAGTGTGAGAGGGCCAGGACACCCCACACAGCCCTGCCACTGCCACTGAGCCCTGCTCTGGTGGATCTGCACCCTTTGTTTCACCACTTGAAGCATCCAGGAGCTCTGGTGTGCAGCAGTGTCAGAGCTGCTGCAGAGACACTGCTGAGGTGTGGGTGTCATTACCAGCACCCTGGATCAGTCATTTCAGCAAAGAAACGAGGGTAGAAAGACAAGTCCCTGACTGATGACCCTCCTGGAGCACAATTCTGCTCTCCCCCGAGCAGCCAGAAGACAATAAATTTCTGGGTCACTGAGTCACTATAAATAGAGCTTTGTTGCTGAACTGCATCCAGCCATGAGCCACCATGTATTATTAGGTACTTAAAGGTACTGTTTACATTCTTTTCTCATACCCCTGGTGCTTATTTCTAATAAAAAGCATCCAAGCCAAGCAGGCCTGAGAGAGTGTGGCTGGCACAGAGCAATCCCCAGCAGCACATTTGCTTCTGCTGGCACACAGCTGCTCCGCTCCAGCCCTGGGCAGGGCTGGGGAGAAGACATTGAGGAGGATGCTCTGTGAGGAAACCCTGCTGATTTAGTGATCCAGGAGGCTTGGGAAGGAGCTGGCCAGCTTCCCAGCTAGTCTAAAACTCTGGAAAATTGACACTGAGGTAAATATTGGTATAATGAATTCAGGGCGGGCCCGTAAAGCTTCCTGCAGAGAAGCAGCAATCTGAATATGGGGAACAAATTAATGGGGAGAAGATGCAGGCTGTTAAATTCACACCTGGGATAGTGCCCTGAACCCCAGCTGGATCTGCAGGATGCAGCCAGCAGGGACAGCTACAGATCTCAGCCTGGTCAGATTTCTATAATCCCCCCTTTAGGGCACATCACAAAGAACCTGATCCTGGGGTAGATCCCAGAGCAGGAAGGGGGGTCCCTGCTCTGCTGCAGGGGGTGAGAGCCAGGCAGTGCCAGCCGAGGATGGGACCCAGGCAGTGCCAGCCAGGCTGTGCAGGCTGAGGAAGGGGTGATGCCCATGTCAGTGAGGCTCCTGCCCACTTTTGGTGGCAAGGTCTGGCCCTGAGCACACTGCAGTCTCGGGGCTGTTGTCAGAAGCTCAGATAAGGGCAGGTTTTAGGAGGGTTTGCTCCTCTGCCACCCCTTGTCTGGACAGGAGGTCACCTGCCAGCCCAAGGCAGGCAGCTTGCACTGCAGGGTGAGGTTGC